>NC_080687.1:108749516-109060976 GCF_030445035.2 Dasypus novemcinctus | reverse complement strand
CCCCAAGGCCCCCAAACACCATTTCATGCAGACACACAATGGAAGGTGGTGAGCAGCCTGCTCAAAATCTGCCATGGACCTCAGTCCTGTCTGCCTCTTGCAGGGATGACAGGACCAGCTGTGCCCCTAAATGAGCTGTGCCTCATTTGGGAGGTCAGTGTCAGTGGGAAGAGGAGACACATGACACATGGCAGAAGATGAGGCAGCTCCTCAGGCCAGAATTACTGGCTGGGAACAAGGAAGGCCCAGCACAGAAGGACAGACCCTGTCCCATCCTCACATATTGATAAAGCTCCTACTGTGTGTCAGTGTCAGACTATAACACTTCCCTGTCCTTATGGGCAAAACCCTTCCCTGTCCTTATGGGCTTTATGTTCCAGTGGGAGGGTCCCTGGGGGACAGCATGGAAGAAAGGCCAGTTTCTGACTCTGATACCCACCCACCTGCCCTCAGCACCCTCTCCTCCCTCCTGAACACCTGGCTGGACCAATACCCTGATGATTTCCTAGAACCAACAGACTCTCCCTACAACCTGCTGGTGGTCTATGCCCAGGTGCATTTACCTGGCTCTGCCCTGGAGCACCATGCCATGATTCTGCTTTCACAGATGAGCCACCTGGAGCCCTTTGAGTCAGGCCCAAAGGGTGAGGAGGCTAGGGGTGGTTGCACTTAAGCTTGTGGGGTGGTGGTCGGGACTGGACTACATAGACAGGACCTACCAGAGATTGCCCTTGGGCCAGGAGCAAGGAGGAGCCTCAAACAAGTCACCTGGGAGACTGAAGTCTGGGCATACTTTTTAAACTGGATGTTCCCCTAGAGGTTGTGGGATCTTCTTTGTATTTGGAAAACACTTGGAGCCATTCGTGGTGTGGAACCTTCCTCTTCTCCAGCTCCTTTGTCAAATCCAGAGCTGCAAATGCCTCCAGTGGCAGCAATTCTACCACCTGTGGCAGACACGGGGACAGTTCCAGAGACTGATTCAGCTCTATTGCCACCTCTACTGCCAGCTACCAAGTTTTCACCAGTGCTTGCTCTGGAAGTAGATCCCAATGCACTACATGCTGTAACACCTACTCCTGAGATGAAAGTGGCTGCAGCACCACCACAACAGCCACCCAAAGAGTTAGGATCATCAAGCTGGAGCACCTGCTCAGGAGATGGAGGCAGCTACATCACAATCAGTTCCACAAGTTCCAGAGTCTGGGTCACCCATATCACCATCAGATGCACCAGATCCAGAGCCAGAGGCAAGTCCAGCTCCACTTACCTTGCCACCTACACATGGATCAGCACTACCCACTCTGGAAGTAGAGCTTGCTCCTTCAACATCAGAAGCACCAGCTTTAGTGCTTGAAGAAGATTTCATGCCACCTCCACAGCCATCTATGTAGGTAATGCTAATGACCACTATGCGGGTAAAGCCAGCTTCATCCTCAGATGGATCACCTACTTCCATGCTGGAGAAAGACAAATCACCATCTGCATCACAAGTTCCTGAGCTAGCGGCAATTCCATTACTACCACCAGTGCCACCTACACAGTCTGCATCAGTGTCCCTTCTGGAGCTATAGCACCACCGGCTCTTGAGGGGAAGGCATGTCTGGCAGCACCACCAGACAAACTGCCAGATCTAAAGTCTGAAGTAGGGAAGGTTACACTATCAGAACCTTCCTGCCTCTGGCCTTAGACCTCAGAGAACCTGCTGTGTGAGAAGAAGGCTAACCTCCTTGCTTTCCCTCCTGAGATGGTGACAGAAGCATTGACATGGATGGATGTGGTAAGCAGTTGGAATCTGCAGGGTGGATCTGGGTGGATCTTCCTCCCAGGATCTGCCACCCCAGCCTTAGCATCCCTTGATCCAGAATCTTGTGATCTTGTTCCAAAACCTGGATCCACTCCCAGCATTGTAACCTGAGCGAGTTTATTAATCCCCAAACCTATACTTCCCCCCTCTAGAGAGTAGATATAGGACACTAAACATACCTGCCATACACACTGACTGTGAAGATTACATGAGAGCAAAGAAATAGGAAGTCTGAGGGGGCTTGGCCACTGGGGGTTGAAGGAACCTCACTGAGGTGCAACCAGCTCCATGGTTGGCCTGCTCTGTGCTGTAGTCTCCACAGCATTGACACTAATAAGACCCTGATGTGCACTGAATCCTTTGGCAGGCTCCCAATACCTCTGAACCCCCAGGGACCATGTGCCTGACAGCTAGCAGGTGACCAGGAGGCTTTATCAGGAGGGACCACTTTATTGCCTGGGTCTGTGCAGGCATGAGGTACCTCCCATGCTGGAGCTGTGAGAGGGGCTTGAAGGTGCAGCTCTCTCTTCCCCTCTAGGCTTGGGCCCTGGGTCACTTGTTCTAGGTCCCCTCAGGGGAGAGAGAACACACCTCATTCTCAGTCTGCTGAGCTCCAGCTGAGACCACTGGACACTGGCCTGGATCTTAAGGGCCTGCAGGATCTAAGGTGCATGGGTATGGGTCTGGCTGACAGCTCCTCCTCCCGAGGAGCTGTTCAAGAAGGTGGTGCCCTACCACCATCTGGGCTCCATCTGGTCCCAGCACAACAAAAAAGGCAACAAGCATGTTGCACCCACCATCCATGCCATCATCATCCAGTTCAAGTGTGTGACCAACTGTGTCATCACAGCCTGCCTTGGGCACCAGAGCATGAATGCTCAGAACAGGGCCACAGTGGTGGAGCACTGGATTGAGGAGGCCAGGGTATGCTCAGGGGACCCTTTCTGCTGGCCAAAGCCAGCCTGCTCCTGCTCATTGTCTAGGAGCCACCAAGGCCTCCTAGAGTTGATGAGTGGTTTTATGCTGAATGGCCCCAGGAGAAAGGCCTGTGCAGCCAAGAATGTGAGGGCCACTAACTTAGGAGAGGAGCTTTCCATGAGCAGATGGAAGAAAAATCAGCTGTATGTGTGTTGAGGTGGAGTCAGGGGTCTATGGGGTGTGGTCAGTGACAGGGGCCCTGAGACTTTTCAAGGGGTGGGGGAAGAAGCAATGACCACTTCTACTGTAAAAACATTTAAATGTAACATGTTTAAGCACATAAAGGAAGGGCAAGTCAAAAGAACACAGCCTGCTAGCTGAAGTGATGAGGGAGCAGAACCTAGGAGTAAGCTGAGAAAGCCAGACAACACAGAGAGAGAAGAGCTGAGGCCCAGAGAGAAAATGCATAGAAGAGAGATAGGGGGAGAAAGTTGGGACTGGGAGTGGGGAAAGAGGAGGTGAGCTGGGGTCCTTGGGAGACAGAGAAAGAGAGAACAGCCAGGCACCAGTCCCCTCTTCCTACTGTCATCTGCTCTAATCTTACCCCAAGGCTAAGGGAACTAGTCTGCCGGGGCCTCTGCTTCTTGCAACCCAGTTACTGAACAACACAGACTTGGCCAAGAGCAGGTGCCCAAGGACTGTTAGAACCCATGCTCATAGATGCATGGGCTTTCCAGGTGATCTTATCTGTGAGTGTCTGGAAAGCCATTGCTGACAGTAAAACCACAGTGGCTTCTGAGGTTCAGGAGTAGTGATCCAAAGGATACCGACATCCTGGAGGTACCCAGGGTCTCTGCAACAGTCCTAGTGCCATGTCTGAACCTGGATGAAGAGGCATGAGCTTGGGGCACAGAACAGCTACTCCTGGCTCTCCACTTCCTGAGATTTAGACAGTTCTTTGAAATGTCTCACACTTGTCCTCATCCACTACATGTCTACTCTTGTCTGGATCCCTGGAAAACAGTAAGGCTTTTGGCACTGAGATGAGCTTCCTCCTTGGTGAATGTGACCTAATATGATGATCAAATAGCCAGAATCACTGAGTGCCAGCACTGGAAGGGTTGCCTTGTCCTCTGTCCCTAATATGATCCTTGCACTTCCAGAATCACTGATTGTCAGCCCTGAAATTTTGCCTTGTCCTTCATCCATCTGGCATAAGGAATGTCCCCCAGAACATCCTATGGAGCACAGCTCACATGTCACCTCTTCTAGAAAGTCTATCCTGGTGTTCCCCAGACAGAATACATAGTTTCCTCCTTCAAGTTCCCATTTACTACACTCATGAACTTGAGTCACAGATAGTTGTTTTCTTATTGTCCTTCTTCCTGTGGATTTCAAGAGGTACTCATGTTTTATCTATACAAACCCCTCCTAGGCCTTCTGTGCATCAGGCACCAGTGGGGATCTGAGATTCAGACCTGAATGGGACTGGATCCTGCCCTTGCAGAGCTAAGAAGCCATTTGGAGAGAGATGAAGTTGGATGATTGCAGCAAGAGCTTTGAGTGAGGTCTTTGCCACATGCAGGGGGTAGGACCAGGCCTTGACAGCCATCCTGCAATGGTGCAGAGGTGCCTGCATGGAGCAGGAGCTCAGCCATTCCTTGCTGCATGCAATTGAGGAGGCTTGGCAGCAGTGATAGCCTTAGCTCTTATTTAGGGAAACTGAGATGCAAGTTAGTAGCAGGGATAATACTAGAATCCAGTGCTCCTGACCCCCTGTCTAGTTTTTACTTGACTTAGGATTGATATCAGTGAGTGAAGTTATAGCTAAATAGATTGCTCATCATGCCCTCATTTCTTTATTCCTTCCAGGGGCCTACCAGGTTACAGCCTGGATATGGGGAACAAGCACTGAGAGGGCACTTTCTCCATGGTACTCACAGCTTAGAGACTGGGGGGGCTTTGATTGCATTATGGAAACCTTTGGTTATGTCACTTGATTAGATCATTTTAGGGCCTTTGCTTCAACTACCTCGGTGAGATGTGGCCCAGGTTGGGTTTCCACTCTCTTACTGGCATCTTACATAAATAGAGAATTGGAAACAGTAACACAGAAAAATGTGGATTCTATTTTCACACCATCATGTGAGAGATAACGCCAGGACCAGGTACAGCTGAAAGAGAGGTCAAGAGAAACCCCTGGAGTCTGAGAGGAATGTCAGAGGCTGGAATTGATGGAGCAGGCCTAAAGTGAGGAGAAGCTACAATCTTGTTTTTCCATGTGGTGGGAACTGAGGATTGACCAGCAGATGACCCTTGATGAGAAAGCATCTCTGATGATGCCTTAATTTGGACATTTTAGCAGCTTTGGAACTGGAAGTTTTACCATAGTAAATCCCCATTTTAAATGCCTACAGGCTTCTGGTGTTTTTGGATTGGAAGCTTGGCATACTAAAATAAAAAGATTCCTAACAAATGGTAAATCAGAAATTAAAAGCTCATGAGATTTCTATGTTTTCTATGTTGTGTTTTTATTTCTGACTCATGGCTGAAAAATTTTAAACTGAAGCCCTAAACTATAAATTTGAATCTGTTTGTATGTTTGACATATGAGATTTTCATTCCTCTGGATGGTAATACCCAAACTAATTAATAAAACTCCTTAAAAAGCTATATTCTAATTTGCTAGAAGATAAAAAATGATTATATAAAAATTAATCTTATAGTCTTAGAAATTAAGGAAACTAAACATCTAACATTTCCAAGACAAAAAGAATGTGTGCAAAATTATACCAAAATTTAAAAACAAATCAAATCAACATAATTCAGATACACCTTTCACAAATGGGAAGATTAGCTCAGTAAATATGTCTCCTGTAATGGTATATAAATATAAGCATAACTTTTTATCCTACTTGGGTATTTTCTTAAATTCATGCAGGTTTACTGATCAAAGATGCTAACATCATATCTATGAGCTCTCTAAGAAGATGAAAAATGTGAATCTATGTTTACACAAATTGAGTTCTCTTGACAATTTTTTTTTTTTTTAGCAATTGTGTTTTGTAAGCTTTTAGTCTGAAGACAGTTTCCAAGATATTTTTGGTAATTTAAATATGTAAGGTATGCAGGATGTGTTTTTTAGGGGAAAAGAGAAGTATTGTCCAAAAGTAAAATGACTGGTTGTTGCAAATTGAGAAACAGCAATGTATAGGGCAAAATATGTATAGTATAGAAACTAGTAGAAGGTTTGTGGAAAAGGAATTTTATTAAGGTTGATTAAGATTTGATAAGTTTATGAGATTTTTAAGAGTTCTTTAAGACAGTATCCTAATACAAAATTAGAATTTGTTTTTAATCTTTGTTGAAATAAATTTTCTTGGTTTGCTAGCCTGCTAAAAGGCTTAAAATAGTTACCGTAAAATTCTGAGTAATCTGCCTAGAAGACAAATATTCTGAATCTAAATAGAATAATGCTCTGTGCTTTATATTGACAATATAATAGATAATTGCTTTAGAAAACATACCTTCTCACCTTTAAAAGAACTAAGTCTTTACACCTTTGTTTACTGTGGAAGTTAGTGAAATCTGCCTGAGACCTGCATAAGCATAACTTCTGCAATGACTTTTGAAATGCACTTTGAAATCTCTTAGTAATAAAACTCTTTTGTATTTAATGTTTTCCACTTTCCATCCAAGTCTTTTTCCAAATACATCACTGTTGGCACCTGGTAATCCCTTGGTGCCAGGGAGGTTCATCTATGGGAGTCATGTCTCACAATGTGGGAATGGTAGTGAGTCCAGGCACTATAGGCAAAGCATACAGCTTCATGAAATCAAAAACCCTTGGCAGGTCCTATTTTGGGATATATGATAATCTGTTTCCACAAGATAACAAAGTTAGAATCACCTATAATTTCCTTACTCATGATTCCTCTACCCCTTTTATCTGAACCTATATTAATCACCATCCCTATTAAAGATCTGTCTCAGGGATTAAATCTTCAGTCTGTTCATGTATTTTTTAAGCAGAGTTGTGGCCAACACCTACTCTCCAGTTCCCTGGACTTGCCCAGAGTAACTAGGAAAATGATGGTGGACAAGTCCTATTCCAAAAATCAAAGAATATCTACAACTGCAAGTGAAACAATTCTTTCCATCTGCCCCATAATAACTAAACCCCTTTCAATCAGAAGTAGTCAGAATCCCAAGTTCTTCAAGATTGAGGAATGAAAAAACATAAAGGGGGAGTGTAACCACATAACTGTGGGGAGCCGCCCACATGGCAGATCTCACAACATGGCGGATCTCACAACATGGCAGAGTTCACAAATCTGCCTTGTCATTTCCTTGTTCTTCTTCCTCTTTGTTTCTTTGTTTTCCCCTTCCCACCGCAACTGTCTTTGTTTCTTTGTTCTCCCCTTCCTGCCGCAACTCTGGCGACCACAGCAATACCCATGCGCAAGGCACGAGACTCCGCAGACCCAACGCGAACTGTCAGCCAATCCCCTCCTTGGACGTCTGCCACCCACAAAACCAGCCTATCACCTGTGTACACGTTCCCTTCCCTCCCTATAAATTCCTGTGTTTTACCCGCAATAAATGAGGCTTGATCAGAACCCTGTCTTGCCTCCATTCTTCTCTTGACTCCTGCCCCACCCTGCTTCTTTCCACAGGTCCCTGGATTCACCCCCGCCGGCTGGAGCACAGAACAAATATTATTATTATTGTTTTACCATCATGTAGTAATGAAAGAAATTTTAACTTGATATAAACAGTGATTATCAGATTTATGAGGGGAGGGGAATGGATGAATTGTTGGAACACAGGATATTTGTAGGACATGGGAATTTTTCTGTATGATATTGCAATGACAAATACATGACACAATACACCAAATCTTCAAGACTGAGGAAAGAAAAAACATGAGAGGGAGTGGAACCATAGAACAAAGATTTATTATTATTGTTTTATTATCACATGGTAATGGGAAAATTTTTAACCTTGATATACACAGTGATAATCAGTTGTTCTAAGGGGAGGGGAATGGATGAGTAGCTAGAACACAGGACATTTGTAGTACATTGGAAATTTTCTGTATGGTACTGCAATGACAAATACATGACACAATACTTTTGTCAAAGCCTATAAAACTGTACAGCATGAAGTATAAACCATAATGTAATCTACAGACCTTGGTTAGTAGCAATGCTTCCATATTGGTTCACCAATTTTAGGAAATGTCCCAGACTAATGTAAGACGCTAATAATAGGGAAAAATATGTGTGTGGGTGAGGGGGGTTATATAACATTGGTTATATTACCAAGGCTTTGACTGGAATGTCATGTTGAGAATGATGCTCAATTACGCACATATGACCAGAGACTTTTAACAAACTAAGGTTGACTTTTTAGAGCCAATGATTGCAAAACTCTCTTGGAAAATCTGGTCTGGTACCTTGCTCTTGGGATCCCAACCTTTATGTGTCAGTAGAAAGTTACTTTCTGGCAAGTATTTGCTTATTCTCTCTGACTTTAAGCAACAGGAATTCACCCAAATGTATTGGCAAACTGTAGGTGAACTCTGGTGTTGAATTTTCATCTTGGCTTCCTAGCCTCAAGATGCTTTTCAAAGTCCAACAGAAGGTTCCTTATGAAAACTTCCAGGATAAAAAGGCCTATGTTTTAAATCACCATTCTTGCTGCACATATGTAAATACTTAGGCCAAATCTAATGAAACTGGCCTTATTTTATCATCAACAATAATCTTTTTTGTGGTTATCTTTTATCAAAGGGAGGGGGACTATATAGAAAAACTTTGGATTTCAATAGAAAACTATAGCACACTCCTATGGGTTATCATATTCTGCTCCTATTTATTGTATGAATTATTTATTTTTTTAAAGATTTATTTTATTTATTTCTCTCCCCATCCCCACCCCAGTTGTCTGTTCTCTGTGTCCATTTGCTACGTGTTCTTCTTTGTCTGCTTCTGTTGTCAGATGCACAGGAATCTGTTTCTTTTTTTGTTGCATCATCTTATTGTATCAGCTCTCCGTGTGTGTGGCACCATCCCTGGGCAGGCTGCACTTTCTTTTGTGCTGGGCAGCTCTCCTTGTGGGGAGGGCTCCCTGCATGTGGGGCTTGCGTGGCACGGCACTCCTTGCATGCATCAGCACTGCGCATGGGCCAGCTCCACACGGGTCACCGGGGTTTGAACCGTGGACCTCCCATGTGGTAGATGGGCGCCCTATCCACTGGGCCAAGTCCACTTTCCTGTATGAACTATTTTATATCCCCTTTGTAAACTACAGATAACGGCATGCATTGTTACCTACCTGCAAATTGGCCTGGGTCCTGTGATCTTACGTATCTTGTTCTGCCCTAAATGCCTGTCAAAAAGCTAACAGGATCTTTTGTATATCAGGTCTCCAATAGACAAAAGAGGGTTAACAGCCCCACTCCTTTGACCTCCCTTACTACAGAGTCCCACTCCTTCATGTGCACCATCATACCTTCCCTAAGAAATTATGACCTGGAGTGAACAGTTATAAATACACCTAAAGTTATAAAACAGCTTTTAACACCATTGTCAATGTACTTTGGGCTCCTCAGGCTGAGGTTAACAGCCTAGCGCCAGTAGCCCTGCTACACAGACAGGCTCCAGATACCCTGGCTGTACATGAACAATGTTGCATTTATGTTACTGTTTCTGACAGCAGATGTAAATAACCTAAATATTTTGAAGTATCAAGGTGCTTTATGATACTAGTCAGGTTCAAACATTTCAGTGGCCAGAACTTCCTGAACCTGCTTATTGGTTTAATGGAATATGAAGACAACTAGTTTTGAGAAAAGGAAAAAAGAAACAAAACAACTGACTCAATTTACTCAACCACCTGACAAGAAATCATTTGTAGTGATTGGGGTGTTTTGATCAAGAATGATATCCTAAATTGGGGGATCTATTTTTCTTTTAACAATAATATCTACCATTTTCTTTTCCCGATTTTAGGACAAAAATATTCAATGTCCTACAATAACAATCATCCTTACTCTTAGTATCATTTTGGAACTTGAAGAAATTATTAAACCTACTTCCACTTCCTCGAGACAATATGTATGTCACATGTAAAGGCTCAACAAAAGACATTAGCTCCAGGGATCACTCTCAGTAATCCTTCAGAATCTGATTCACTATTTTGTGTAGGATGGTCACATCCCAGTGCTTCCTCAGTGGTATCGTGAAGCAAAAATATGTCACCATGGCAGAGATAGAATTTGCCCTCTTTCCTATTTTGAATAAATCTACGTGCACTACCATCTGTGGTCTCACACATTCCTTTTTCATAAACATTATATCCAAAGAACACTCTTTCCGAAATAGCAACTCATTTTTTTCTGGGGGATTTCTTTAATATCTTTCCACATGATATATTATTTTATAACCATACAACACTAACAATAAACAATATCAATAATATTTTATAATTATTATGTATTGTTATTAACTGAGTATTACTAATAAATTTGTATAAGCTGGGACTGAATTAAGGATTTTATATTTATTATCTCCTTTAATTTTCTCACAACTCTTGTCTAAGATCACCAAGCATGGAATAAATGTGACACTACAGATCAGATATGCAGATATCAGAGTTGTCTCATAATGACTACAAAATGCTGCCTCCTTAATTTGATATATTTTTATATCATGTAGATAAATTTTGGTGCTCAAGTATCCCAAATTAGTTATGCATTGAAGATACATGAAGCAATCATTATAACATGTTCCTGAAAGTAGAATTGCTTAATAAAATCTTGCTTTTCAAAATGTGTTGGAAAGTGTAACTACAAAAAGTCAGAGGAAAAATCAAATTAGGACTAAATTATTTATCATATCGACAGTGATTATAATCATTTTAGTATAATCATTTTAGTAGACTTATCAAATTTAAATGTTAAATACTGCTATAAAATTTTGGATTAAAATATTTGATAACAAGAGAAATGTGATTATTTTATTTCATATTGTTAATATCTTTCATGTATCTTATTCCTGGATTTTATGTTTTGTCCTTTTTGAATATTTCCTTTGATGCCAAAAGAGTTTAACTGTAAGGAAAATCTAGCTTTCATTAATTTATATATATATTTTAATATGCTTATTAATATTGGTTATAGTATTTTATCAAATCAACACTGTGGATATATCTGGACAATATTATTGTGGTCATCATGAAAATATAAACCCAGTCCTCAAAGTTAAAATTTCCGTCTTTTCTATTTTCCTGAGCATAAAATATTCATAAATAAGTTTATAAGAATGGAGCTAATTAATTTATGTATCTATGATAATTGCCTGATGGCATTTTAATATATTTGACACATTCATATCAATTTAAGTGTATGTGGCATTATATTTCTGTAAAGATGTACCTTTGCAGCTTTTAAATAAGTATTCCGCAGCTATTGTCACCTAGATTTGTTGATTTTTTATTTTTACTTTTTTTCTGGACCCTTGGCGCTAGTCAGCTCCTTCTCCTGTTCTGAAGGCTCCTCGTCCTGCCCCAAGGCTGCCACCCCAGGCACTCAACCAGCCCACAGCCTGGCTGCAGGAGTGAGGCCACCCTGGTTCCGTCCCTGGAGCCCCCACTCCAGGCGCGGCCCGGGGGGGAGGCTGCACGGCGTGCACTGGGCAGCTGCAGGCCCCCAGGGGGGCTGAGGGCCAGGGCGCGGGCACAGGGGCGCAGGCCGCTCCTGCAGGTGCGGGAACCCGGTACACGCCGACAGCATGCGAAGGCATGCAGGTGCATCCGGCCCCCTTCCTGCCAGAGGGGGCACCCGAGCCCGTCTTGGGACAGGAAACGGGGCGCGCGGGCAAAAGGAAGAAAGCCACCTTCCTCCGCGCCCTCCCACAAAGTAAAACCCCAGAAAATAACAGAAACGGGGAGGCAAAGGGACTAGCTCCAACAGAGTCCAGCAGCGCTGGGCAGCCCCTTTGGGGGGGGGGGGGGGAGGGCAGGCCCCGCCCTCGGGGCTGGAGAGGCGCGGGCCGGGCCAGGGTGGGGGTGGGGGAGCCCCAAACCTAGAGCCGCGATGCGGCCTCAGCTGCGGGCGCAGCGCGATCGGGACAGAGGGCGGGTTCCGGGACAGATGGCGGGTTCCGGGACAGATGGCGGGTTCCGGGACAGATGGCGGGTTCTGGGACAGATGGCGGGTTCCAGCCCAGCCCCCACTTCTGGGCTCCCCCAGGCTGCGGGGGCGCCCGGCCCCTGCGCCCTCGCCGGCACCGCAGCTGCTGCTCTCCCCCCTACCCCCCTGCCCGGGCGGGCGGGAGCTGCCCCGCGCGAGGGGCTCGGAGCTCCTCGGGGGCAAGACTCGCGCTCGCGGCCGCCGCGCGCCCTCCCCACCGCGCGCCGTCCCCGGGTCCTGCCTCCCGCGAGGAGGCCGCAGGGCGGGAGAAGGGGTGCGGGCGCCCTCCGCGCGCCGCCGGGCCCCGCCACGCGGCCGCCCCCTCTGGCTGCGAGCGCTGCGGGGCCTGGGAGTAAGGCTGCGGGCGGCGCTGCAGCGCGGGGCGGCTGGCGGGAGAGGAGGGGCGGTCAGCCGGCGCGGGCTCGGGGTCACCCCTCCGCCGCCGCCGGGAGCGGATGAGGAGCTAGCTTTGCTAATTTTTAAAAAAGCATTTATAATTTATTCCATGTTATCAAAACCTCAACTTTAAAAAGTTCATATTTTCAAAATTGTAAGCAATATTTTCTTAATTTTAACTACCTGTCCACCACTATAGTTTCTCTGTTGTATATGAAAATGAAATTACATCGTTTTAGAAATAAAATTTATAGATTCTTTTAAAAATCTACCTTACTGAGTTTGAAAAGGTAAACTTCATGGAATAAAGTATCAATGCTAGTTTATTACCAAGTTTATCTTTTATTTTCCCTACTCCAGGCCTGAATCAGCCAATTCTCCAAAGAATCCCATGTCATTTTTATGGGTAAAATTACTTAGAAGCCAAGATTTAGGCTTTAAGAGTATTGTTGTAGTTGGAATGCCAATCCTTTTAGGCCCTTTCAGGATTTATTTTATATATGCATGTACGATCATAGCCAGCATCATAGATTCAAAACATACAAAGCATAAATTAAGTCAAAACTAAAAGGAGACAAAAGAAATACACAATACTAACAAGAAACCTTAAACCTATTTTTATCCATAGCTTTTGGAACAAATGAACAAAAACTAAGTGAGTATATGGAAGATGTGAAAGGTACACATAAACATTTTATCTAATTGGCATAAATATAACACTGCACCTAATAATGTTATAATTTTCACTTTTTCAAAATCATGTGGAAGATTTATGAAAAGTATACATTAGTTGGAGGTTAAAGAAATCACCTACAGAGGTTGTTGTTATGCGGGGAGGAGTGGGGTAAGGGGGGTGGGGGGTATATGGGGACCTCATATTTTTGGAAAGTAACATTAAAAAAATAAAGACAAAACAAACAAACAAACAAACAAAATGAAATCACCTACAGATTTCAAAACATTGTGAAGTCCAAAGTATATATAAACTACAATGGAAGGAAGCTAGGTTTCTATAACATGTTTATAGTCATAGAGCTCTAGCTCATGAGTATTCACTATCAATGTTGGACAGAATTCTCTATAGAATAGTAAACTAGGAAGCTAACTTCCTGAATGGAAACTAAGGGAACATTCTTTCTAAAGGACATGGAAGCAAAATCCACAACAAAATGTGATCCTAGAGAAATACTAAATGGATAATAATAAAAAGGAGAATCAGTCCAGGTATACGATGTTGCTTAACTTTTGTAAGAGCAGTCAATGTAGTTCACTACATTAACAGAAATAAAAGAGAAAAACCCATTATCATCTCAACTGTTGTGGAAAAGCACTTAACGAAATCCAGCCCAATCAGTGAAAAACCATTTTTAGAAAGCTAGAAATAGACTATCCTTAATCTCACAAAGAATACCTATAATAAAACTTGTTTCCAACATTATAAGCATGTTGGGATTTTGAAACTTTCCACCTGATATTCAATACAGGAATGCCTGCTGCCATCATTGCTATTTCATTGGTACTGCTGTGACTCAGTTGTACAAGAAATTAATACAAGTAATAAATAGCACATAAAAAGGAAGACATAATATTGTCACTATTTCCAAATAATGTAACTGTTATATTTAGAAATTTCAAAACCTATAATCTATAGCTCATTACAAAATGGCTGGAAGGTCAATAACAAATCATTTCTATCTCCATATTCTGGAAACAAACAAAAGATAAAATTTAAAGAAGGTACAATTTACAACACCAATGAAGCTATCAAATAACAGTCGTAAAATGTGTTTAAAACCCTTACATTGGCAACTACAAAGTATTATTGAAATAAGTTAAAGAAATCTTAATAAATGGTGGCATATATCATATAGAATATAATTGTTAAAATTCCATTAACTCCAAATTTTTTCATGTATTAAATTAAATATAATTCCTCTTAGGAGTGCAGGGTTTATTAATGTGAGCAATTAACAAATAAATTCTAAGTTCATAACCAATGGGCCAAGAAGAGTGAAAGCAAACTTAAATTAGAAGAACCGAGTGGCAGGACTTAAGTCACCAAGTATGAAGAACTCTCACAGGATCTATTTATTAGAGAGCCTGTTAGTGGCACAAGGGTAAATGAATTAATTAGCCTAACAGGCTAAGGAGTTTGAAAGCATACCCACAATTATGCAACCATCTGATTCATAAACAAGCAGGCAGTGTGGTGCAGTGTGTCAAATGATGGCCTTTTTAATAAATGGTAATTTGTGAAGTGGTTACCCACAATGAAAAAAATTCAGAATTCCAATCTCACACAATAAACCAACATCAGTTCCAAATAGATTGGAATTATAAAAGGTATAGGTAAAAATAAATAGATGAATTAATTAAAAATACAGATTTTAGAAAAATGATATAAAATGTGATTTGTGATTTAAAATGGTAAGAATTTTGTAAACAAGCCAGATTAAACTTTTTAATTAAAATTAATAAATGGGACTATATAAAAATTAAGAATTCATTTTCTTTACGACATCAGTAAATTAGAAAATGGTAATCCAGAATGTGGAATAATGTATAAAAGCTCCTACCAAAAAAATGAGAACATGATAGGTAAACAAAGTGAAACTTCTCCAAAAGCTTGAAACAAATATATAATACTAATACAGGGTGTTAATAACTGGGTGGATTGGGGGGAAATACACCAAGAGAAGGTATGGGTTACAGTTAGTAGTAATGTTTTGACAATGCTCTTTCATAGTTCGTAACAAATGTTTCACAGCAATGCAGGATTTGAGTGGTGGGGTGATGTACGGGAGCCTTGTATGATGACGGGCTTATTTTTGGTGTAAATTCACAATTTTTACTATACACTTATTGTTTATGTATAAATTACATATTTCAATAAAATTTTATTGAAATGTACATTTGGGGATCCGGCGCCCTGCACCGCCTCTCAGGGGCACCACGCTGGCCGCCAACTGCTCCCTGGAAGCGCGGTTGGTCCCGCGCCACGGGGGCGACCTCCCCGCAGCCGCCGCTCTCCTCCCGCTCTCGGCCGTCCTGGTCCTTCTGCGGCGCGATCGTTTTTCGCTCCTGCGGGTCCCCCGCTGTCCCGGGTCTAAACCGCGCTCCCTCCGCCCGCGCGGAGCGCCCAGAGCACCCGCCCGCCTCGCCTCTCCGCGCGGCGCCGCTCCTCGCTGCGACGCCGCTTCACCTCCACCTGCCCCACCAGGCGCTGTCGGGGGTGCGAGAAGGGAGGGAGGCGCGCAGCAGGTGAAGGGAGCAGAGCCGCCGCGGGACAGGCTCTCGGTGAACAAGGACACCCCCGGACCAGCCAGTTTGGCAGTGAAGTGGGGCGGGGCTGCCCCGCGGGGTAGCGTGGGGAGTCGGGGCCAGGGGCGCGGGTGGGGACGCTTGTGGGGTGAACTTGGCGTTGCTTGCGGGGACTCGCTAGCCGGTCGGCCTTGGGGCGCCAGAGTCTCTCTCTTGCTGAAGTGGGGCGGGGACCAGAACTGCGGCTGGAGGGGCGCCTAGGGTCGGCGGGCTGGGGGGCGGCTGGGGGACAAAGGCGCAGGGATGACCTCGAGGCGGTCCGCGCGCTCTCCGGGGACTAACAGTCCCCAACCCCCATCCTCAGCGGCTGGAGAGGAAGACCTGACACCGCTCCGGCTTCCCCGGGTTGGTGGGATTTTATAGGGAGACTTTCTGACTCTTGCCCCTGCTACTTGTCGCTAACCCTTCCCGAGTCCACTGGAATCCAGGCTCCGCGCTTTCGTTTTCTTTAATCGCTGTCATTTGCGTACCATATTTTCATTCATAAAAAATACGGCGGAGCCTGGGGAGGACCCGCACAGTCTGCGCGAGGGTCGTGCGCCCGGGTGCTAGCGGGCCTGAGTGCTGAGACGCCCTGAGGGTCCCGCGGCGCGTGCGAGTGGGTGCACGCGCTTGTAGGCCCGGGACCCGCGCCGCACGCGGTCGGGGCAGCTGGAGAGGGTGGGAGCGCGCGGGGCAGCGCGCTGCCGGCGTGTGCGTGTCCGTCTTAGCGTGAGCGCGCAGGCCTGGGCCGCGCCATGCTCCCGGCCTCCGCCCGCCCGTGGGAATCCCAGGAACACCCGCCGCCCTCCCGGGACTGGAGCCTTACGCCTGCCGTGAGCCCAGGGGAGGCTCCTGCCCGCGTCGCCGCGCGGGGTCGGGTTTGGCTTCTTCCCTCCCCAGCCCTAGGCTTTTCCCACGCGGTGCTACCGGAGCAGCGACCCCGCACCCGGCGCCTCTGGTCTTCCGCCTGAGGTCCGAGCGGTAACCACAGGGCGGTTCGCTGGCCGTGCGCCCGCGACTAGTGTATGAATGAGACACTCTTTTATTGTCACATGATACCCCTCCCCTCCTCCCTAACCCTTCATAAATCCGGAGCCTGCCTGGGCTCCTTTCCTTCAGCGCTGCCACTAGCAAGGTAGCAGGGTCCGCAGCCGCGGGGACGCAGGCCGGGAGGGAGGCTCCGCGCACATCTGCACTAGGGTGTGTGGGCTGCGGGAAGCAAACTAAGGAGGCCCCTGGCGAGCGTTGAAACTCGAGGAGTGCTCAGAAGGGAAGTGACTCAGTGTTGGGTGGTGGGGAGGCTATCAAGAGCGTCTCCTGCAGCAGGTGACAGAATGTTTTGCTCTACTCCTCTAAAACTCATCTTTATATATATATATATATCCCTTTGTCCTTTGATGTTCGCTCTTGGTGTTTGGAAAAGGGAATGTCCTTCCCGGGGGTCCCTAGGGAGTTTTGACTGCAGCAACCCGGGGTCTGCCTGGATACTGGTCTCAGGAGAAGATACCTCCTGGTGTACGGGTCATCGCAGCCCCGCCGCATCTGCTGGTCTTTCTGTTTTAGATATTTTGCTTTACCTTCATAGACCATGTCTTGAAATGGTAATATGAAAAAAAAGTTGCCCTTTCAGGGCTGATATATGGACGGAAGGAATGTGCTGCTGGGCCTTGCAGATATTTTATCTGTTCTGGATTGTACCCACATACACAAGTTGCACTGCGGGACAGCTGCCATCTTCTGGGGCTGGGGTGCCTTGGAGTCTGGTTGAGACCCTACTGGGGTTTCCTTGGCCCACCCATTGTGAGTACAGGCTGGGCCTCTCCCTTTCCAGGGCAGCATGTCACCCTTGCCTACTGCCCCATTTGGTATCCCAAAGCAAAAAGGATTCCGACTGGGATGCCAAGAAATAAATACCCCATCCCTGGTTCTAAGAGCCCGTTCGGCATGGAAATAAACTGCCTGCCCTCACTGCTGTCAGAAGCCCAGTTGAGAGAATGGACGTTTGAAGGCAGGTTCTGGCTTCAGCTAGAGAATCAGAAAGCTTTGGCGCCTTAGCCCACTGTGGAAAAGGCCTTTCTCAGGGTTGCTTTTAGTGTAATGACCTTGGCACAGACATGAAATGCCAGGCTAAAAAAAAGCGGCTGCAAGGGCTATAAACAGCTATTGTAGACATTGCCCATTTATATTGTACAACGTTCTTATGTAATAACCCATCTGAAAACTTCCTTTTAAATGTTCGTGTCAGGAGGCTTTCCTTTTATGAGTTTCAGAGCTTGCTGGGGTTGTTTTTGTTGTTTGTCATCTCTGAAAGCACAGCGCTAAAATTATTGGAGCCATATTACCCTAGGTTTTTGCTAGACTTATTTACCCCTTCCCCTATATGAATTTTGGTCTTCTGTTTTCTCTTCTAATGATTTTATGTCTGAGGTTCCCTAAGTGCATTTTTGGAAATAGACAGAGCTTCTTCCAGATCAAAGTATAAAAGAGAATTAGTGACAGCAAACTGGAGATCAAAGAGAGAGATAATTGTACTTTAGGTAAAACAGGTTTTCTTAATAATCCATGAAAAGTTTTTTTTTAAGTACAGATACTTAAATACATTTAGTAACAGAATGCAATAAAGCTGGTAAAAGTGTGCTTAATAAAATTTCATCTTCTAATTTTCTTTCCAATCTCAATTTAGTACTTCTCTAATAAACATTGTAATTCAGGAAAGCTTGTCTAATTTTCTCATCGATGGTCCTAAGGGACAGCTTTCATGGGGAGCACTTGCTTCCCATGTATGAGGTCTCAGGGCTCAAGCCCCAGTATCTCCTAACATTTCCTTAAAAATTAAAAAAGATAGCTTTCCTATAGAAAATATACTGACCATTCTCCTTTGATCCCATTCCAAGTAGAATGCATGTCAGATTATAATTCTACATTTTTTTTAAATTTAAAAAGTAAAGAGCAGCAGCAAGTTATTGAAAGTAGGTTTTTTATACAAAGGAGAAGAATTTTTAAAAATTATTCAGACTTTATGCCTTTAAAGTATTTGATCGTGTGCTATGAATTGTTGGAAATTTGCAGTCAAAATAAGACATTTGGAATGGGGTGCTAATTCAGGATACACACCGAGGTCATTCACTTTTCTTTTTCGTTCTTCATGTGAACTCTTCTCTGCAACAGACTTCTTGCTGAGAATAAATTTGCAGCTTTGTCATCAGTCATATTCTTCCTGATTCTGAAGTTTCCCATTTCTAAAAAAATATTTTTGCTGAACCATTTCAAAGAAGTTACAAATATCAAGACTCTTACTGTAAATACTTAAGCTTGCTTCTCAAAAGATAACTGACTGTGAAACCACTGTTCTACTATCACACTTTTACAAAATTAAGAATGTCTCCTGATGTCTTTAACGCTCAGACTCAATTGTCTGAAAATTGTCTGTTATAGCCAGTTATTTCAGCCAGAGTGCAATCAAGGATACCATGTTAAATACAATCTTTATGCTATATACTTAAAACTTGAGGCTTAGCCATCTGCTCAGTTTATGAAATAGGCAAGTTACTTAACGTATCTCGCCTTGGTTTCATATGTGTAAATGAAATGGGAATAAATTCTAACTGTTTTGTACTGTGAGAATTAAATGAGGGCCTATGTAAAGCTTACACTACAGTGCCAACATAAGATGGTGTCCAGCGTGGCTCTTTGCAGGGCACTGAGAATGCTTTCTCCGACTCAGCTGGTTAATTTTCAAATAACCCCGTGAAGGAGGTGTTACCCCTTTGAAATGATGGGGAAGTTTAAGTAGAGTTACTAGCTCCAAACAGCAGACATGTTTATAACCCTTTACTCAACAATCCTAAGAGGTAGGTGGTGTTATCCCCATTTGTAGATGGGGATACAGAAAGGGTAAGTAATCTGCCTAAGATTATATTGTTAGTAACTAGGGAGCTGGGATTTGAACCCTGGCAGTCTGGTTTAAGAAGGAGTCTGCTCTTAAAGGCGGTGAGGTGCTACCTCAAAAGGGCAGTGGACATCCAACTTTAAGTCACCCTGGGTTCAGAGCCCACATGGTCATACTGTAGGTATTTCTTCAAATTGGTGGCTATAGCAGTTTGATATTATTGATGAATTCCAAAAAGAAATATTGAATTATGTTTGTAAACTGATCTCATCCTCTGGGTATATTAGATTAAATTGGATTCATAGGTTTACTTGATTAATTAATTATGCAAACTGCTTGTGCCAAAGTCCCCTTTGGTGGGTGGGGACTCACAGATAAAAGACATGGCAATGGACAGAACTAAGGGCTTTTAATGTTAGAGTTTGATGCTGAAGCTGGAGCCCCAGCGAGAGAGACAGAGCCATTTGTCTGATAGTCTACAGCTGACCTTGTGGAGAAAACAGAGGCGCTGAGCCCAGAGGAAGCCAGGAAGCCTGAACCCTCACAGATGTCAGCAACCATCTTGCTCCAACAGGTGAAAATAGACTTTGGTGGGGGAAGTAATTTATGCTTTATGGCCTGGTGTCTATAAGCTCCTACCCCAAATAAACACCCTTTATAAAAACCAACCAATTTCTGGTATTTTTCATCAGCACCCTAATACAGAAGTTATTTTCACTAACTAATACGGAAGTTGGCACTGAGGAATGGGGAAGTGCTTTTGCAATTACTGAAATGCTGGAACGGTTTTATAAATGGGTAAAGGGGTATTTTTTGGAAGAATTGTGAGATGCTTGGAAGAAAAGACCTACAATGATTTGAAGAAACTGTTGATAACAATATGGATGCTAAAGAGACTTTTTATGATGCGTTAGAAGAAAATGATGAAACTATTATTGGAAACTGGAGGAAAGGTAATTCATATTTTAAAAGTTGCAGAGAACTTAGCAAGATTAGCTCCTGGTGTTCAATGGAAGGCAGAATTGAAAATGGCAAGCCTAGGCATTTAGCTGAAGAAATTTCCAAAGTAAAGCCAGAGAATGTGGCTTGGCTTCTGCTTACAGCCAATAGCAAAATCCTAGATGAGAGAGATATACTGAAGATTGAACTGTAGGGCACAAAGAAAACTGAAACTGTTCTGGAAATTCCAAGCTTCTGGAAATCAAGCTCCCAGATGAAAGTGCCCCATTGGAGGACTTAACTAAACTTGGAACATGTAAATAAGGATGGAAGATGCACTTATCTCAGAAAGACATGTGGGAAGTCTTACTGTCTGATGGCTTGGACCCCTGCTTCCTGCATGCTAAACCAACAAGGTTTTTGAGAGAGCTGTATGAACAAAACCACTGTCAGCCTGGAATAAAAAGGACATGGAAAGGAGAGATTGAAGGAGAAAGAGCTTTAAGAGGACAACCTTGGAACCTGAGATCTGAAATTAGGACATCACGTTGGGCCAAGAGAGAACCACACCCATGTGTACAGAGAGGCTGAGTTTGCCCCAGCAGTTGAGGAGGATGGATGTTTCTGTCTGAAGTTCTGGCAGAGTTTTGCTGCCCCAGGGTACAGAGAGGGTGGGGCATTTTCCCCAAGGATTAGGGTGGTCAAGGTCAGCACCCCACAAGTCTGAGAGGGGAGGACCTGTACCCCATGGATTAGGGAAGGCCAGGTGGTCAACTCATTGCTCTGAGAAGGTTGAGCCTGTATGCCAAAGGTTAGGGGGAATGTTGTCTTCACATCACTGTGCTAGGGTGGTTAAGATTTGTTAGAGGTTTGCAATAATTAACAAGCTGTAGCTCAGTTTCCCCTCATATGCATTGGGGAAAGGCTAACCCCTCCCCCCATAAGCCTATGGGCTGGCACTTCCCCAGAGATTAAACAGAAACCACATACAGACGGGAGTAAAGGGAGATAAAGACCTTTACTACCTGCATCTCAAAGGGAGATAAAGAAACCCTTTAATCCCTACAGAGCAAAGAAACATCTGCTCCTGCAGCATTCCAAGAAACCATAACTCCCTAACCCACTACCCTCTAGCCACATCAGGGAAAACTTTCACCTCAAGGGCTTCCTATTCATCCCTGCACCTCACGCAGACCCTCAACCCCCTCCCACCAACTATCATTTCCCCGCCTAGGAAAGTTCTGTATAGATTCAAATCCCCCCTTCCAGGAATTGGCTGAAGTATCTCTTCAGACCCTTACTCTGCTGGTGGGGGGCCTGAAGTCTGTTCTTCAGACTCCCCCCATTGGGAGAGCTTCTCAGTAAATCCTCTGCCTGTGGTCATATCAGTCTCTGTGTCCCAGTGAATGCTGTTTTCTCCAACATTTGGTGCAGAAAACCCAAGACAGGGGTCATGTTGAGACTGGTTGACTAGTGAGGAATCTCACTGAATACCCATCCAACACTGGACATTGAATCTAGGCTGGGTGAGTTAAGGATTTCTCCACCAGAGGATCCTGCTGTCTCTCTTTTTCCATTGTCCAGGACAACCCACTGGGAAAACCTAGCACTAGGTTAGGATCCTCACCATTCCCCAAGGGTCACAGTGGGTGGTATGCCTGTGTCCTTGTGGGAAGAAACCCCTTGGCTCTGGAGATGCCTGGCTCCAAATGTAGTTTCCTGTTTCCTTGGAGATACCTGACTGATTCAGGGATGCCTGTCTCACTCAGAATCTCCCCTGTCCTGGAGATCCTTAGTTTCACCCAGGCCAACTAAAATGGGGAATTCAAGTTTGGTCCCCCTAAAACCATGCCAATAGGTTGTCTCCTTCACAACCTTAAACTCTGTACCTGAAAGGAGACATCAGACCCAAAAAAACTCATTTTCTATTCAACTTCTGTGTGCCACAATACCAATTGGACAATGAAAGTCAATGGTGAAAAAACACACTTTTTAATTCCCAAGTTCTCTAAGACTTAAAGGACTTTATCCAGAGCAGTGGCAGACATGTGAGATCCCTTATGTTCATGTCTTCTCTCATCTTTGTATCCACCCCTTCCCCATCAATCCTGTTCTTCTTTTACACATAAACCTCTTCAAAAGCTTTCTTCTTCATCCTTCTGCTCCCCAATTACCCCCCAAACCTCGACTTTAATCCAGCTGATCAGGCTCTCCCTGCACCTCCTCCATATATTCCTTGGACATCACATCCACCCCCCCTCCTCATTCTCTGACTCCCTTTCTTCCCCCTCTGGCCTTCAATGCCTGCTTTCCCAACTTTCTCCCCTTCTCATACAGGTGCAGAAGCTGGAGCTCGCCTCCCCTCCCCACCTCTCCTTGCCTTCCATACATAGAAAGCCCTTCTCCCAACTCTAATCCCTCCAATCACACTCCAGCTTACTCCATCCTCCTCCAGTGCCCCCACATCTCCCTGTAAACCTGCTCCCTTCTCCCCACCCACCACCACTCTCACACCCAACTCCCCACTCTCAAGGCTCCTTACCCAGCTCCTGTCCTCCCTCTCCAGGAAGTGGCTGAAGCAGAAAGCACATCCCCTTCTCAGTCTGATCTCTCTCTAATCAAACACCTTCTCAGACCCTATTCCTCTGATCCCTTGCATCTTACCAATACCCAGCTGTCCCTAATAACCTTCCTTAATCTATAATTGCTTGCCTCTTGCAAGTAAGCTTTCAGCTGACTCCTAAGTCTAAGTATATTCCTATAATGCAAAATTTATGCACTAAATATCTAAACTGTTAAAGTTTAATTGCATTTATCATGCTCAAATATTCCTAACTGTTGCTAATTACTAGTAAACATGTTTCCAAAAACAAAGTTGTATATTACAAGCTATACTTATTCCAAAAAAAAAATCTTAAAAGCAGTAAAATTAGCCATACCAAAGGAGTAACAGTTATAGCCAAATTATTAAACTTTATGTTTCTGTCTGTTTGCCATAATTATTTTTGTGTCTGTTTGTTCACTGCTTGTGTATACTTTAATACCTCCAGATGGTAATATTAATTCCTAAAAGAACTCTATTCAAATGGCCAAAAATTAAACAACACTTATATTAATAAATAGGTATGAATGCTAATAAAATCTTTAAAGTGATAAAAATTGTAAGTCTTGACTGATGAAATTGCTACAAATCTCTTCATAAAAGATGGTTCTTGCTTAAACTCAAAGTGTATTTTTCTTCACAGAATGAAATGTAAGATATTTTAAAAAGTGAAAAGTTTGTAGGAGTGCTGACTCAAATTTGTTAAGTTTGTTCAAGAAAGTGTTTTGCCCTAAGATAAATGGCTGATTTTCATAAAATCTGAATGAAAGTATGCAAGACAAAATTTGAATGCATATGGCAAGTTGTAAAAGGTATTGTGGTGGCATTGAGTAAGGGAATGTGTTCTGTGAGGGCGGAATTTGTCTTGAAATGAAGTAACTATACTCTATGCAGTTATGAATAGTTATAAAAAGTTTGTAAAAGCATTGTTTTAACTGAAATATTCAAATGACTAATTACAAAAATTGTTAAACAGAAACTGAATTGATTAAAAGCTACTGCAATCTGCATATTACAGTAGTAATAGGAAAAAATAATTTAAATTCCATTGGAAATCTTGAGTTTTCATAAAATAATGAGAAAAATAGTTTTTCCTGCACTGCTAAAATAAAATACCTGCTAATTAATGTAATCATGATAATTGTTTGTTATAAAAAATTTGCTTTAAGACAGTTTCCAAAATCATTTTAGTCTCTTATCTATGTAGGATGTATAGAATGTGTTTTGTTAAGGAAAAAGATAATAATTTTGCCCTAAAATAAAACAACTGGTTTATTTTAAGAGGCTGAGATAGGCAAACAATTAGGACAAGCTACAAAGTCCTATCACATTCTTAAATGGTGTTAAGTAAAACAAAAACTGTACCCTCTGTTTTAACTGATGAAGTATAATGTTTTCTCATATTATTGGGATACTGAAAACCCTTCATCCCTCATTTTGCTCAGATATTAAAACCATTATATGTGTTAATCAGAAAAAGTTGTTTATGGAAATGAAAGCCTCCCCCCAGCAGGCTGCTTTTAAAACAATAGCACAGGTTCAAGCAATAAAGGAGTAGATCTTAACTTACCCTGTAAATTGGATGTAGCCAGTACCAATATTGGCTTTGGGTGGAGTTTGTGGCAGAGGCAACTTTCTAAACAAATACCACTTGTGTTTTAGTCACAATTGTGAGAAGAAACTAAAGTGCAAACCAAGAACAATGAAGTGTTGTGAGCTGTCCTCTGGGGAGAAGAAAATATGTGGAAAAACATCTGGAATGCCTGCCAGCAGTGACAGGTAACTGTCTATCATGTCCCTTCCCCCTTCTCTAACATCTCTCTTGGGACTGTTAAGGCAGATGCCCTTGTGAAAATCCAGAACCATACCATTGAAACCCAAAAAGCAGCAGAGTGGCTCCATCGAAAAAGCAAATATCATGGATACCACACCTTGTGGTGTCTAGGCCAGTAGTTCCAATTGCCTGTCATTCAACAGGAGCTCATGAACGTCACCTACAAGTGTCCATCATGCTCGCTCCAAAGACTGTGACGATTACACCTCTGGATAAGACATACTGGCTGAGCTCAGACTCCAATAGCTCAATGGCAAGTGGATTACATTGGTCCACTCCCTCTCTCAGAAGAGCAAGGTATGCTTTCAGTGCTGCAGACACTGCAAGGGGACTCTTGTAAACTTGTAACTGAATTCTTACAACAATGGACCAAGTCTAAAATACAAGTTAAAGTGCCAGCTGCTCCAAGCTCAAAAGGGGACATAATAATAAATTATTGTTGCCTATGCTTCAAACTATATAAACTGGAAAAATATGGTCATTCAGTCACTGTACTGGTCTATGCAGCTCTGCTTGTTGGGAATCTTAAACCCATGAAAAAATCACTCAAAAACAGTTATGAAACCTATTTTAGCTAAACTTTATGTGTGTAAACCCATCAAATCATTTAATTTCACTGTCAACCATTAATGCCATTAATGTTTAATGCTGAATGTATAATCTTATTATTCCATCTCCTCAGACTCCTGAAGGCAATAACCTCACAGCCCATCCTTAATTTCCTGATTAATCCCTATCCTTACCACAGTTATAGCTCTCATTCTCCTCCTATCAGCAGGTCCCCACATCTTCCATGTAATAACTCAATTTATCCACAGAGCCATCCAAGATGTCACCCATGATCATGTACATGATCTTCTGCTGCAAAAATATAGTGCCAGCTGCCAAACCAGAAGCCAAAATATCTCAACATCAAAAGAGGACCAAACAACAGAATCCCACAATGCCTTCCTGCTCTCCTTCTCCACTCAACCATATCAAAAAGAGATGAAAATTTTAAGTCTCCCCTGCCCCAATAACAGATAACCCCAAAACCTCCGTCCCTGTCCCTAATCCAGCAGGGTGTACTAGGCACTTGTGCAATCATAAATGAAACTTGTTTTTACATTTACAGCACTGGTCAGGTAGAAGAAAATCTTAAAGTCTTGAAAGAAAACAGTAATTGTTCAGAGAGCCCAAAATAATAACTATCAAAATCAATCATGACTATCCTCATTCCTTTCTTATTTTTCTTCACCCTTAAAATCAATTCTTTCACCCATTATAACACCATTACTAATAGTATTGCTGCTGCTTTTTGGTCCTTGTCTCTTATAGCTTCTTATCTGATTCATACACCGAATCATACAGTCAATAACCCAGGAATACATAAATGGCATCTTTCTGCTGCATGAACAACAATATCAACCCCTGCAAGATCTGAAACCACAGCCCACTGTACAGGATGGAAGGGAACTTCTTTTCTCTACCCCTTGATAGCAAGAAGTAGCCAGATCAAGCCAATGCCTCAAATTCCCTCACCCTCCTATCCTGCCCAGTACCATATTCCCCAATACCCAGGTCCCCCAAAATATACACAAATAAAGAGTTCAGAATGTTAGAGGTTTGCAATAATTAACAGCTATAGCTCAGTTCCCCCTGATATGCATTGAGGGCATTTCCCCAAAGATTGAACAAAGAAACCATGCAGAGATGGAAATAAAGGGAGATAAAGTCCTTTACTAACTACATGTCAATGGGAGATAAAAATATTTCCTTCCTGCATATCAAAGGAACACCCACTCCTTCAGCATTCCAAGAAATCTAACTCCATAACCCACTACCCCCTAGCCATACAGGGCACAATTTTCACCTCTAGGGCTTCCTATTGTCCTCCCACTGACTATCTTTTCCCCATCTTGGAAAGCTCTGTATAAATTCAAACCTCCCTTCCAGGACTGGGCTGAAGTCTGTTCTTCAGACCCCCTCCATTGGGAGAGCTTCTCAATAAATTCTCTGTCTGTGATCATATCAGTCTCTGTGTCCCAGTGAGTACCATTTTTTTCCAACAATTACATCTTCCTCTCTATTTTAAAAAAATTTATGTAAGTTTTTGTATAACTTTACAAAATGTTCTAAGCATTACTGTTGCATCTATTTCTATTGATATGCTAAAAATATCCCAAATTTAGTGATTTAAGCCAAAACAAATTATCACACTGTTGTCAGGTTTCAGGGTCAAAAGTCAAGGTACAATGTCCCTGAATTTTCTGCTCATAATCACAGAAGGACAAAATCAAGGGGTCTTCAGGATTATGTTTCTTGCTGGAAATTCTCTGCAAAAATCTGCTTCCAATGTCATTCAAGTTTTTGTCAGAACCCACCTCCTTTCAGAGATGGTTTTGTCTGTTTCTTTGCAGGGTCTCAATTAGGGTCTCACTTGGCTCTTTAAAGTCACCTGCATTTCTTCTCAAGTGGCCACATATATCTTCAAAGCCAGCATCATTGTGCTGAGTCTTTCTCATATAGCATATATTTCTGAATTCCCCTTTGGCCACCAGCTACAGAAAGCTCTCTACTTTTGAGGGCCCATGCAGTAGATTGCAGCCAATGGATAATTCCAGATGATATTCCTATTTTAAGGTCAACTGTACCTTCTGTAGCATAAACATAGGAGTGATCATTCACATTACCATGTTCTGTACATTAGAACATAAAATTTATGGTGCATCCCACAGTGTGGTGCATTGATAGAGGGCTATTTGGGAATTCTGCACATGTGCATGATTGTTTTATAACTTGTCATAAAACTATATTTAAAAAATAATAGGATGGGTTGGGGAAATACAACAAATGTAAGATAAGGACTATAATTAGTGGTAAGATTTTGGCAATATTCTTTCATAATTTGTAACAAGCATCTCACAACAATGCAAGGTGTGGGCAGAGGGTTGATGTTTGAGACCCTGTATGCTGTTATGCATATTTGCTTTGTAAGTTCACAATTTTTTCTCTACATTTATTGTTTATGTATGTTCATATACAAATGATAAAAAGATAATAATAGGGTGGGTTGGGGAAAATACTTTGGTTAATAGTAGTATTTTGACAATGCTCTTTAATCATTAGTCTAAAATGTTTAACAACTGAGTTCTGTATGATGATATATATGTTTTGTAATTTCACAACTATTACTGTACACTTATTGTTTATGTATATGTATGAGTGATATACTTCAATGAATTTAAAAAAATTTTTTTTAAATTATGGTGGATCATTTTAAGATATTTTTCTTACCACAACTATATACTTTAATTTTCATTCATTTTAGAATCAATATTTTACCATTTAAAGTGGAATGTAGAAATTTTTCCAACATGTTGATAGCTGCATTCTCATTTTTGGTTTTACTTGTCTTAGGTTTTAAGGTTTATATCCATTATCAACCTGATGAGACAATAGTATATTTTTTTGTGCTTCAACATCCAAAATATATTAAAGGACTCAAGGAAGAATAATCTATTATAGTCACACAGATGAAGCATTTCTATTGCCTTTCTTTTTTCAAAGATTTTCCAGTATTCTTTCTGGTATCATTTTCCTTCTGTTTTGATGACTTATTTAGCCATTATGTTACCAGTGTGCTAGCAATGAATTCCTCTGTTTTACTTTATCTGACAGTATCTTGATTTCACTTCATTCCTGTATTAGGATACTCCAGAAACAACAGGGAGGTTGGAAAGTCTAACCTCACAGAGCAAAGTCCTATCTGGATTCACTAAAAAAGGTGATGTCGAAACCCTTAGTCTGAATACCCCAGGGGAAAATGCCTGGCTGGTAATTCCAGCAAAACTTTTCTGCATTGCTGTTGAGGCAGGGATAGAACCCACAATTCTCACTTGTAAAACCTCAAACAGATGGATGAGGAGATAACCCCAAATTGCTAAAGGCAATGTTTCTTTGTTAATTATGTGTGCAATTAACTAATTGTAATCCAAATCCCATCTACAATAAAACTTCACAGTAACTAAGTAAGCCAGTGTTGGACCAAACAACTGGACACAATATCTTTGGCAACTTAACCCATGAAATTAACCTTCACATTCCTGAAGGATATTTTTGCTTACAAAAATTCTGGATTAACCATTATTTTCTTTCAGCTATTTAAACATTTGTTTCCACTTCCTTTTGGCCTCCATGGATACTGATGAGTAGCACATTCATTTGAAACATTGGTCCTACTTATATGTCATTTATCTTTGGTTGCTTTCAAAAGTTTTCCTTTTTCTTTAGAATATGGAGGATTTATTATGATGTGTTAGGCATGTATATCTTCAGTTTCATCCTTGGCTAAAACTCCTTTAGCTCCTGGAAAGGATAATTGTTTTTCTTTCTCCTAAACTGGGGACATTAAAGCCATAGAACTTTCAATTTTTGCCCCCACTGTACTCTTTCTCCTATCCTTTTGGGCTTCCTATGATATGAATGTAAGACCTTTTATTATTGCCCCACAGGTCTTTAAGGTTCTGATCACTTAAATATTTTTGGGGTACTTTGCATCTCAGTTGTTAAGATTCAATAATTTCCATTTATTTGTCTCTAATATTCTGCCATTTCCCCTGTAATCTCCATATTATTTTGCAGCCTAATTGTTTGTATTTTTTTAAAACTTAGTTAATGTATTTTTCCAGGTCCAAAATTCCACTTTGATTCCTCCTGTTTCTCCTCAGTTTTTCTAATTTCTATTAATTTCAAAAATGTTTGCCCTTATTTAAGCATTTTTTATAATTGCTGCTTTAAATTCTTAGTCATATAGTTCCAACATTTATGTCACCTTAGTATCAATATTTTTTAAAATGTCCTTTTCCTTTACATGTTGAAGTTTGCCTTGTTTCTTTATATTTCAAGTAGTTTTGTGTGGCATCCTACATATTTCAAATATTTTATGGTGTGACTCTGGGCCTTTTTAAATACTACAGAGAATACTCAAATTTTTGAAGTCACAAGAATGTTCTCAGTTCCATTTGGTGCAAGGCTGATCAACCTACATTTCAAGAATCTGAATAGAAAAGTTGGGTGATTTTTAAGATTTTACTTAGATATTCATCAGCCAGAGAGGTGTTGATACAAAGTACCAGAAATCTGTTGGCATTTATGAAGGATATTGATTTTGGTAGGATCTTACAGTTACAAGGCCCTAAAGAGTCCAACTCAAGGTACCATAAGAAGTACTTTCTAACCCATAGTCTGTTGCCAGGTGTTGATACAAGATGGCGGGCGGTGTCTGCGAGGTTTCAGCCTTCCTCTTTCTCTTAAGTTTCTGTGGGCCCAGCTTCTTTTGATCTCAGCTGCGGGCTGGAGGTCTTGTCTCTTCCTGGGTCTCATTTCTTTCCCAGGCTCAGCTGCTCTGGTCTTTTCACAAGGTCCGCTGTAAACTGTCAAGTGAATCACTCCTCTCTCTCCCAGTCTACAGTATCAAAACTAAGTTCTCTGTCTTTTTCCCTCCTGTCTTTGTGTTGTCATGTGAATCTACTTCCATGTGAGAGTCTGTTTTATCAGCCACCAAGGGGGTGGGAGTCAAGGCTGAGTTACACTCTAATAACATGGTTAAATCAGAGCTCTAATCTTGATTTAATAAAGTAAAAGTGACACTCTAAATTTAATACAATCAAAGTTGAATCACTCCCAGAATAGACTAGTTTAAAAACATGATCAATATTTATTAGAATTCATAAATAATATTAAATGGCCACAACTTAATTTTATGTATTTCATCTAACAAATCCCATGAGGAGTTCATAAAATTGGAATTTTACTTGGTTCTTTCAGGTATAAATACAAGTAGCAATATATATGTTTATTACTTTATTTCCTTCTTCAAGTGTGTATGGATTTATCCACTCTACCAAAATTTAAGTAACATTTATTTGAGCAATCATTTCTATGAATAACAATGGAAAGTTTTAGAAGACACATAGTGGGACATTGCCAATTTTGGAAAATCTACATGAGCCCATATTTTGTCATATCAAATTGCTTCTAGCTTCTAGATTTTGAGGGAATCCTCCGTATGAAAATGCTATTATTTAATAGAGCTTGGAAGATGGCTAAAAGATCAATGTCAATCCAGATGAATAAAGAACAATGAGCCTCTTAGTAATATAAGCACTCTTGCTATTAATGCGATCACTTCACTTATTCATAAAGAATGGACAGAAGGTGGTTAATAAGAAGAGAGAAGATATTGAATGTTAGAGTATAAATAGTGAAGAAATGCAGAGTAGATGTATAATACCTTTTACAGAAGAACACAATTAAATGTGATCCTGAGCCTGGGGACATTTTTTGGAAAGTAACAGGAATACACAGAGTTGAGGTATACTGTGGAAAGTTTAAACATTATTGATTTGAAATTGTGTGTAACATATGTAGTGATCCATAGAGAAGATTTTGATTTCTAAGGTGACAGAATGAGAAAATCAGGAGAAAACGGTGAGTAACATAAAGTCAGAAGTGACAGGTTTCTATTTATAATGAATGCAAGTGGTAAGCTTCATGAAAAAGAAGAGCCTAATTTTGGCAATTTTAAACTGGGTAGCTAGGAAACAATGATAGTGTTAAAAATATAGGGTAATCTATAAGAAGTTCTGTGCATGTTTGCAAGTGGTAGAAAATGATAATTTCTGTATTGAACATGCTGACATAAAAATAATAACAAAATCAAATTAGATAACTAAGGGCATAGGTACAAATATGCAAATGATCTAATTAAAGGGACAGGTGGAAATGAGAATGCATATGGTCACATGAAAAGGGATGACATGGAGAAATGTAGAGTTAATGGAAATCAAAGTTAAAGAAGAGGAAAAGTAAAATGATAATGTTAACAAGGCATAGGAAGATAAGAAGGGAGGCAATTAAGATAAAGAAGGTAAGAGGAATATTTACAGATGGTTTTATATAGATATAGACATATCAATAAAAACAGATGTAGATATAAAAATATAAAAATAAATATATAGATGCATTTAGATAGATATAGATAGATATAGATAGATGATATAGATATATAGATATAGACATTGACATAGACATAGACACAGACATAGATCAAGATATAGGTTTGCTGATGGCTGCCAATATGGATATAGGTAATGTGACCACAGACACTGTATCTACTTAAGACAGGTCCACTTATACCACTTCTTCCACTGCTATTAACAGTTCTCTGTTTTACTCTCAGAAACGCTATAAATGGATGATATATACATTTTTTATATAAAACTTGGTACGAGGTTTACAAACATGCTTTAGGTACAGCAGAAATTTACATACAAGGGCATTGGAGATCTGTGTGTGCATATGCACATTTTTAAAATTCAGACCATTTCTATACATTTATTTAGCTACCCAAACTAATATTTAAAAATAAACACTTTGCCTTCCCTAATTAATATTTGGTTGTAACAAGTTCCTTAGTATGAAAATTTTCACACCATATTAATTTCTTTACAATCATCTAATTATTTCTTTTACTTTAGAAAATCCAGAATTTAGCAAAGTATTTTCTTGTTTTTTCAGTTTCAGAGATTTCATTACCAATATGAAGTTTCAACACAATGAAATAAAATGATCCAGCCAACAACAATGTTAGAGAGTTCATATTGGAATTTGTACAGTAATTTATATCATTTCCACTTTCCCCTTTGGAAAAGCAACTGTTAGGACTCTTGAGGGAATATGCTTCTCTTCTTGGGGAAAAAAAAAATCACTACCAGCCTAATAATGGGCTTGTTTTTTTATAACTGGTCAACTTAATATGTTGAAAAAGAAATATTAATTGTACCAGAGTGTCAGTTTTATTTTCAGAGTATGATACTAGAAAAGTTCTCTAACCAGAAAAAAAATTGTATAAAACATGATTATACAATCAACTTGCTATAAATTGGCAACTTAAATGTAAATATAAACTTACATTTAAATTTTAACACAATTTTTAATGTATTACACTCTTTTATGTTGTTGACAATATTTACCATGCACATGAAAAATGATGTCATTACACTCCTTTAGGTCCAGATGACTGGGATTTTATTTTAACATGTAATTCTTAACTAGATTTCCAGCAGTACATTAATTACCAAAAATCTTATAAATCATTATGGATTAATTGATTTTGATTAAAATCACACACAGTTAAATATGTGGGTTTTTTAAAGATTTATTTTATTTATTTCTCTCCCCTTCCCCCCATTATCTGCTCTCTGTGTCCATTCGTTGTGTATTCTTCTGTGTCTGCATTATCAGGAAGCACTGGGAAATTGTATCTCTTTTTTGTTGCATCATCTTGCTGCATCACTCTCTGTGTGTGAGGTGCCACTCCTGGGTGGGCTGCACTTTTCTCACACTGGGTGGGTCTCCTTGTGGGGTGCATTCCTTGCACGTGGGCACCCCTATGCGGTGGTGCCCCTGTGTGGCACGGCACTCCCTGCATGCAGCAGCACTTTGCATGGGCCAGCTCACCACATGGGTCAGGAGATCCTGTGGATCAAACCTAGACCCTGCATATGGTAAACAGATGCTCTACTAGCTGAGCAATGTCCACTTCCCAACAGTTAAATATATGTTTTAAGAACTCAGAATTTCATCCTAATTCTTCTAATTCCAATAAAACATCAATAAAATACCTCAACGTACACTTCCATATTTCTCCATTCTATTTTTATAATTCTTATTTACTATAGTAAAAATCCTGGTTCCCAAAGATTTCACTACATTTAATCATTTTTCATAGTCTATACTGAAAGTTCCTTAATTTTGTAATTACTGCACTGGTGCTACTATCCCTAAGAAAAAAGTTCAAAATAACTTTGCAGCCCATTTTGTATTTATTACACAAATTAAATAAGGATTATTTAAATCCTTAGCATATCATGTTCACAAGGTATTGAAATCATTATCTTTTTTTCTTTATGACCACAATAGGACTTTGATACATAGTTATGTCACTTTTCCTCTTTGCATTCTATTTTAGCACTTGTTTTTTATTTAAATATAATTTATTTTTAAATAAAGAGATATGAAACAATGATAAATACAAAAAAAATTATACTAAAAAGTTTCACTGCCATTCTAACCACTCCTAATACCTTTTGGGTTTTGAAACACTATTTATGAAACAATTGAAAGAATCTATATCTGTAAATTTCAAAAGATATATGTATAGGCAAAATAATATGTTAGAAATTAATAAATTCAGTTAAAATATAATTAGATGTTCCTTACAGCATTTCATTATTGTATATCTTTGTAAATTTTCCAGTAAAATGTTGGATTAAAAAAACGACAATAAAAACAAAGATCCTAGGAAAAACATGTCTCACATTCTATGTGCAAACTCTCATCTCTAGTCAATTTTGCTATTACTGCGAAAAGTGTAGAAAGGCTTAACTGTGCATATTATTCTCTTTGGAAATGGTCTATTCACATTTAACTATAGTTAAATGCTTTATGCTTGTCCTTTGTTGTTTTTTTTTATTTGTGTGATGATTTAGAGGATTTGTAATGCCTTTTGAGCTCCTTACAAGGTTTTTTTTGTTTAATTCTAAATATTTTGCAATTTTCCTTGGTATTTCTTCTTTGAACCATTGAATATTTAGTATTTTGTTGTTTAATTTCTTAGTATTTGGAGATTTCTTATTACTATTATTTTCTTATTCATATCTCATTTTAATCCATCATCTCATGGGAAAATTCTTATGATTTCCATTTTTTTTTTACATTATTGGAGATCTGTGTCAATATTAAGTAAAGGTCTATTTGATGAATGTGTAGGTGAGCAAGGGCTTGTGCTCAATTTTGCACAGATTTTAATGCCATAAAAATGGGATTTCAAATAAGCTTTAACGCAAGGTTGACTGACATGGAGACAGATCCCCAAGCACAAATCTGTCTCCCTGAGACTAAAGAGTTTAGGGTTTTTATGAGAAGTCACTCAATTAACAGAAGTTAACAACTATAATATCAAGTGAAAAATGGAACTAAACTAAAGTAACCATTAAAATAATAAGAGAATGGAACAAAGCTAACATAACCATTACAATAATAAGTATAAATAACTGCAATATCATGTAAAGGAATGGAACTAAGCTAAGGTAACCATTACAATTACAAGTAAAACCACTGTTTTCAGCATTACAAATGTTCCATTTTCACTTAAAATTGTTTTTCATTGTGTGATTTTTGTATGAAATGGTCCATAAATGTTAATGGGGCAGTTCTCAGTTTTTCTATATGACTGCTTAGTTTTGTTATACTGATTCTACTGATTACTTAGAGAAGAGTCTTAAAGTCTCAAGAGTATCACTGAAGATTTGTATTTTTTATATTTCAGTTCTGTCAGTTTTTATTTTATGTATTCTGAAGCTATTTATATATATATATGTTAGATGTTTAAGATTGTAAGGGTGGGAGGTGGAGCAAGATGGCATCTGAGTAAGTACACCATCGTCATCTCTCCTGCAAAGGAATGACTGAATGGTGATGGAATCCTGCCAGAGCGGGCTGTTTCAGAGACCTACAAAACAGGAAGTGTCTGGATATCAATCTGGAGAGACTGCAACAAAATTAGTGCTTGCCTGAGGTAAAGCTGCAGGTTTCTAACTCTGAACTCAGAAGTCACAGTGAGGTAATCCCTTTCCCACAGGACTAAGGGCCACAGTGCTCCCTGAGAAATGCTGGTCATGTGGCAGCATTCCCAAGAACCATGTTCCCCAAATGTGTGAATCCCAAGCCCATGCTCCCTGAACCCCTGCAACCTACATCCACAGACCTACACACTCCAAGTCCACATTCTCCTGGGTCTCTGTTTCCTTAGCCCAGCACTCCTGGAAATCCACCATTGCCCTCACTCTCTGGTCTCAGACTAACTCTGGAAGTGGGAAGGTTTAGGCAGGAGGTACAGAGGGACCCAAGGAGTGCATGCTCAAATTTCTGGTTCCTCCTTTTATTGAATTTGTAGGAGCATACCAGCTGACTTGGGGACAGCCTAGGAAGAATGGAGAGGTGAATCTGCTGAGAGCCCGACTTACCTAAATGCCCTGGGATAGGAAACTTGGTCTGGGAGAAGGTGGAATCAGAAAATTAACTACCCCCCCTTTAGCACACCTAAGGGAGAGGGACAGTAAGACATGCTTTGCAGGCTTCCAATAGCATATTTAGGGTTCCTGGCAAGGGATGGGTGCTCTCTCTGAAGAAATTAAGAGACATTATTTTCTGAGGTGAGTTGGTTCACCAGGGATCCATTTGACTTTCTTACTGGAGCCCTCACATGGCCTTCATACTGCCCTGGGAGAGAGGGAAGTGAGGAGTGGAGAAAGGGGAAGGTCAGACTCCTAAGCAGTTTATTCAATTGCAAAGAAGATTCCTTTCCTGAGGCTTTGTCTGGTCTTTTTTGTTGGTTTGTTTTCTTGTTTTTCTTTCCTCTTTATCCCCCCACAGCCCTTTCTCTCTTCTTTTTTTCCTTTCTCTTTTTCTGGCTTGCTTTTTTCCCCCTTTCTTCCCCTCCCTCTTTTCCTTTTCATCTTTTTTCTTTTTTTATATTAGGTGCTATAGGCAACACTTCTGATTTGCTGTGCATCCTCATCTTCAATATTCTCTTTGATGGGTATACTGATTTTAGTTACCAACTCTATTCCCTCCTTTACATATTTCCATCCTCCATCATTTATTGTTTCTCTTACATTCCACCTCTCTTTGTTTAGCCCCCAGTATTTCTGACTTTTTATCTCATACCTCTATTCTGTTTCCTATCTTTTATTCACCCTTTATATTATTGTCCTTTCCTTTTCTTCCCCTCTCTCCTGACCACATTTGCCTTTTAATTCATAATATATTCCTCTCCATATTAGTTTACTATCTCACCATAGGTACTCAACTTTTTTACTTTTATAACCCTACACAGCTTACATGAGCTCAATATCCATTCTTCTAGATCTCACATGATTCTTCTTCCAACATTCAATATCAATATTAATATTATATTTTTCTTTTCTTATCACTTTTGCTTTCTCTGGCCCTAACATTTTCCTGCAAAGAAATTAGCCAAAAACAAGGAAATAGAATAAGAAGAACAAAGTGACAAAGAGAAAACTTAACATGGACACAAAAACAACTAATTAAGCCATGAGATGAAGAAGATAATCAATGGAATAAACACAAGCTAAAATGAGGACTAGACAGCAAAAAAACTAAAAACAAAAAACTACAGACCATACCAATAATCAAGAAAACATGGCCCAATCCAATGAACAAATTGTAAGCCAGGAAGAGGAGTGGAACATTGAACAACTAATTAGAGCTCTCAAAGCATGTATCATGGATCAATTTAATGAAGTGAAGGAAGAGATTAAGCATATTAAGAAAACACTTGGAGAGCATACAGAAGAAATTGTAATCATATGCAAAAAGATAATGGATATGATGGGGATCAACAGCACAATCCAAAAAATAAAAAATACACTCTCAACAAATAACAGCAGATTTGAAGAGGCAGAGAAAAGGATTAGTGACGTGAAAGACAGTACATTTGAAATCAAACAGATAGTAGAATTGATTGATAAAAGATAGAAAAAATCCAGCAGGGAATTAAGGACCTGAATGACAGTGAAAAATGCACAAAGATATGCATTATAGGCATCCCAAAAGGAGAAGAGAAGGGAAAGGTGATAGAAGGATTATTGGAGGAAATAATGGCTGAAAACTTCCAAAACCTATTGAGGGAGATTCATGTACATGTCCAGGAAGGACAGTGTACCCCAAACAGCATAAATCCAAACAGGCCTACCCCAAGACATATACTTGTCAAATTATCCAATGTGCAAGACAAAGAGAAAATACTAAAAGCAGCAAGAGTAAAGGGAACTATCACATACAAGGGAGGCTCCATAAGATTAAGTGCTGATTTCTCATCTTAAACCATGGAAGCAAGAAGGCAGTGGTATGACATAGTCAAGGTACTAAAAGAAAAGCATTTCCAAACAAGAATACTCTATCCAGCAAAACTAGCATTGAAAAATGATGGAGAGTTCAAAATATTCACAGATAAACAGAAACTAAGAGAGTATGCCAACAAGAATCCTGCCCTTCAAGAAATACTAAAAGGAGTTCTGCAGGAGGAAAGAAAAAAACAGGAGAGACAGAGTTGGAGGAGAGTGTAAGTACAACTAAAATGACAAAAAGAAAAAAAAATCAAACAACATATGACAAACACAAATCCAAAGAAAATATGGTAATATGTCATTCCTTGAAAGTAATACCTCTGAATGTCAATGGATTAAACTCACCTGTTAAGAGACACAGATTGGAGACTAGATAAGGAAATGTGACCCATCTATGTGCTGTCTAAAAGAAATACATCTTAGACCCAGGGATTCAAGGAGATTGAAAGAGAATGACTGGAAAACTACTTACAGGCAAACAATAACCAAAAAAGGGCAGGAGTAGCTATATTAATATCAGACAAAATAGACTTTAAATGCAAAACTATTGTGAGAGACAGAGATGGACACTACATATTAGTGAAAGGGATAATCTTTCAAGAAGACAGAACAACCATAAACATTTATGCCCCTAACAACATGTCTACAAATACATGAGGCAAACACTGGAGAAACTAAGTGAAGGAAAAGCTGCCTCTACAATTATAGTGGGGGAGTTTAACACACCACTATCACCATTGGACACCATTGGACCTCAAAAGAGAATCAATAAAGAAACAAAGACTTTGAACAGTAGATTAGATGATCTGGACCTAATACACATATACAAAACATTACCCTCAAATACAGCAAGATATACATTCTTCTCAAGTGCACATGGATCATTCTCCAAGACAAACCACATGCTAGGTTACAAAGAAAGTCTTGGTGAATTCAGAAAGATCAAAATCATACAAAATAATTTCTCTGATGACAGTGGAATGAAGCTGGATATCTGCAAGGGCCAGAGACACAGATTTGACACCAAGATATGGAAGTTAAACAACACACTCTTAGAAAAACAGTGGGTCAAGAAGGAAATCTCAAAAGAAATCAACAACTACCTTGAAACACAACATATCAAAACTTATGGGATGCAGCAAAAGCTGTACTGAGAGGGAAATTCATAGCCATAAACTCATACATCAAAAAAGAAGAAAAAACTAAAATTGAAGAACTACCTGCACAATGGAGGAATTAGTAAAATAACAACAAACTAAACCCAAAGAAAGAAGAAAGAAAGAAAGAATAAATATTAGAGCAGAACAAAATGAAATAGAATATAAGAAAGCACTTGAAAAATCAAACAAAACCAAGAGCTGGTTCTTTGAGAAGATCAATTAAATTGACAAACCCTTAGCTAGACTAACAAACAAAAAAAGAGAAAGATGCAAATAAACAATCTAAGAAATGAGAAAGGGGATATCACAACTGATCCCACAGAAATAAAGACTAACATAAGAGGATACTTTGAAAAACTATATTCCAACAAGAATGACTATTTAGAAGAAATGGACAAATTCCTAGAAATGCATAAGCAGCCTACATTGATGAAAGAAGAAATTGATGATCTCAACAAACCAATGACAAGTGAAGTGATAGAATCAGTCATTAAAAACCTCCTATCTAAGAAGAGCCCTGGGCCAGATGGCTTCACAGCTGAATTCTACCAAACATTCCAGAAAGAACTAACACCAATCTTGCTTAAACTCTTACAAAAAAATCAAAATAGAAGGAACTTTGCCTAACTCATTTTATTATGCCCACATTACTCTAATACTAAAGTCAAACAATGACACCACAAGAAAGGAAAATTACAGCCAATCTCCCTAATGAACATAGATGTGAAAATCCTCAACAAAACACTTGCTCAGCATATTCAACAACACATTAAGGGAATTATATACCATGACCAAGTTGGTTTTACTCCTGCTCTGCAAGGATGGTTCAACATAAGAAAATCAATTAATGTAATGCACCACATAAACAGATTGAAGGGGAAAAATCACATGATCATGTGTATAGATGCAGAAAAAGCATTTGAAAAAATACAGCACCCTTTCTTGATAAAAACACTGCAAATGATAAGAATAGAAGGAACCTTTCTGAACATGATAAAGGGTATATAAGAAAAAGCCATAGCTAACATAATTTACAATGGTGAAATCCTAAAATCTTTTCCTCTAAGGTCAGGAAAAAGACAAGGATGCCCACTATCACTTTTAACATTGTGTTAAAAGTACTTGCTTGAGCACTGAGGTAAGAACCAGATACAGAAGGGATCCAAATAAGAAAGGAAGAAGTCAAAATTTCACTATTTGCAGATTACATGATCCTATATATAGAAAGCCCTGAGAAGTCTCCAACAAAGCTTCTAGAACTTATAAATGAGTTCAGCAAAGTCATAGGTTATAGGATCAATGCACAAAAATCAGTAGCATTTCTGTACACTGATAATGAGCAATCTGAGGAGGAAATCAAGAAACAAATACCATTTACAATAGTAAAAAAACAAATACCTAGGAATAAATTTAACTAAAGATGTGAAAGACTTATACACAGAAAAGTACACAACACTGTTTAAGGAAATCAAAGACCTAAATACGTGGAAGAATATTCCCTGTTCATGGATAGGAAGACTAAATATTATTATGATGTCTATCCAACAAAAATTGATCTACAAATTAAATGCAATCCTAATAAAAGTCAACACAGCATTTTTTAATGAACTAGAAAAACTAACTGTGAAATTTATTTGGAAAGGAAAGAGGCCCTGAATAGCCAAAGACATATTGAAAAAGACAAATGAAATTGGAGGAATCACACTACCTGACTTCAAAACATACAACAAAGCTACAGTTGTAAAAATGGCATGGTATTGGCACAAGGATAGACACACTGACCAATAGAACTGAATTGTGAGTTCTGATATAGATCCTCATATATACACTCATCTGATATTCAACAAGGCCACCAAGCCCATTTAACTGGGAGAGAATGGGCTCTTCAACAAATGGTGCCTAGAGAATTGGATATACATATGCAAAAGAAGGAAAGAGGATTACCATCTCACACCTTATACAATAATCAACTCAAGTTGGATCAAAGACCTAAATTCAAGAACCAAGACCATAAAGACCTTGGAAAACAATGTAGGGAACCATCTACAGGACCTTGTAATAGGAAGTGGCTTCATGGACTTTACACCCAAACATGAGCAACAAAGAAACAAATAGGGAAACGGACTTGGCCCAGTGGTTAGGGCGTCCATCTACCACATGGGAGGTCTGCGGTTCAAACCCCGGGCCTTCTTGACCCGTGTGGAGCTGGCCCACGCGCAGTGCTGATGCACGCAAGGAGTGCCGTGCCACGCAGGGGTGTCCCCCGGGTAGGGGAGCCCCACGCGCAAGGAGTGCACCCTGTAAGGAGAGCTGCCCAGCGCGAAAGAAAGTGCAGCCTGCCCAGGAATGGCGCCGCCCACACTTCCCATGCTGCTGATGACAACAGAAGCGGACAAAGAAACAAGATGCAGCAAACAGACACAGAGAACAGACAACCGGGGGATGGGGGGAATTAAATAAATAAATAAATAAATCTTTTAAAAAAATACTCAAATTTCAATTAAAAAAAAAAAGAAACAAATAGATAAATAGGACTTCCTCGAAACTAAAACCTTTTGGGCCTCAAAGGAGTCTGTCAAAAAAGTGAAAAGAGAGCCTATATAATGGGAGAAAATATTTGGTAACCATATATCTGATAAGAGCCTTATATCCTGCATATATAAAGAACTCCTATGTCTAGAAATTAAAAAGACCAACAACCTATTTAAAAAATGGGAAAAATATTTGAACAGATCCTTCTCCAAAGAAGAAATAGAAATGACTAAAAAGCACATGAAAAAATGCTCAAAATCACTCTCTACCAAGGAAATGCAAATTAAAACTACAATGAGATACCATCTTACTCCCATAAGACTGGCAGCTATTGTGGGAGTGCGAGCCACCGTTGCTAAGCCGACCCGGCAACAGGCGTGTGCACAGCCTGAAGCCGCAGTTCAGGGTGGCTGGAACGGGCGACCATGCCCTCAGCCTGGTACGGGCAAAGCACCCTCAGCCTACCCGGGCAAGATACATCAATAACGGTCACCTCCCACTATCTCCCGCCTAGCCTAACATCTGGTCGGCTCTCACTTCCCCATTCCCCTCCCCCATTCCTAACCTCTCCGCCTGCCCTCTGCCTAGCAACCGCTTACATTCAGCTATCAGGAAGCAGTACCCGCCCGCACCTATCAAATCTCTCCACGCAGTCCCTAAACCTATAAAGCCGTATCCCCTTCCGCAATAAACCAGACTTGTGCCATCAGCCTGTCTCCGCGACTCCTTCCTGGGTCGTGCACCCTCCATGCCTTCGGAGCCCCCGAGGGAAGCCTCAGCGGCCGTACGAAGCTTTCTTCCCCATGCCAGGGACCCCTCTCTTCCCACAACGGGACTCTACTCGTCCCTTAACAGGGACCCCGCTCATCCCACAACGGGACCCCACTCGTCCAGCAACAGGGACCCCACTCATCCCATAACAGGGACCCTGTTTCGTCCCTCAAGCTATCAATAAAACAGAAGACTACAAGTGCTGGAGAGGATGTGGAGGGATGGGAACACTCATAAACTGCTGGTGGGAATTAAGAAGGATCCAGCCATTCTGGAGGACAGTTTGGCAGTGTCTCAAAAAGTTAGCTATAGATTTGCCATATGACCCAGCAATTCCCTGCTGGGTATATACCCAGAAGAAATGAAAATAAGGACACAAACCGTTATATGCACACCAAAGTTCATAACAGCATTATTCACTATTGCCAAAATTCAACTGAAATGCCCATCAAGAGAGGAATGGATAAATAAAATGTGGTATATACATACAATGGAATACTGCTCAGCTATAAAAAGGAATATGATACAAACACATGTGATGACATGGATGAATCTTGAGAACCTTATGTTGAGTGAAGAAAGCCGGGCATTGAAGGACAAATATTACATGACCTCCCTGATATGAAACAAGCAAACCAAGCTGTCTCAGAGAGCTGGAGACTGGAAAATAAGCTTAAAGGAATTTGGGGGGGAGAGGAAGGTTGCAAGCTGAAGCCTACATGGGTGAAGTCTATGATAAGCTGGGGGTAAGTATTTGTACAGGAAAGGGATAAGATGGGGGCATAGGGATACTTTTGAGTGGGGCTTTGTGGGTTGAGGAAGGCTAGGCTTGGGAGGATGGGTCAGATGGGTCAAGGAATTAGGGGGAGGGCTGGGGGAACAGTTCAATATGGGATACTGTCATATATATGGTTGAAACTATAATGTTGAGAAAACTCTTTAGAAAATATAGTAAAGAAGAATTAGATGTTTAAGGTGCTTAAGGGGGCCATCTGGTACAGGGACAGGTTTCTAGGTGTGTGTGAGTGCTCATTTTGTCATAGTGTTATATCATTGGGTGGAGACCCATACAATGAGAGTGAAGGTGTACCCACATCCAGGGTAGACCTGATGTTCTCAAACAGAGGGAATTGTGTCTCTCAAGAGAATTGGTGGCTCCCAATGGGTTAGGGCAGTCTATTATGTCAAGCCCTCAGCATTGTTGCAGTATCTGTAAATCTGGTCCATCTAATAGTGAAGATTGATTGTCACTGTGTGCTGTGAGGGAAGCGGGAGAGAAGTATAGAATAGATGGAAGCAGGGCAACTGGAGGGCATTGGAAGCTTCACAAGATCATGTAATGATGGATATAGCACATGTTAACTTACACCAAAAGTGTTAAAAGTCTGTAAGGTAAAATGCACACCATAATGTAAACCATAAGGAATCTAAAAATTTTTAAATGTGTACAGTCTAAAATATAAACCATAATGTAAACCAAAATGCAACCAGGTTTGATAGTTATGTTTCAAAATCTGTGCATCGGCTGCAGCAAATATAACAGGAACATGTAAAAAGATCATTGCTGGGGAAAGAGGAAAAGGGTTTAATGTTGGATATATGGGAGTCCCCTATATTGTATATGTGAATTACTATGACTGAAAACTTTTTGAAGACAAAATTAAAAATTAGAAAAAAAAAGAAAAGGAAGTATATAGACACTGAGGAAGAAATGAAAGAATGTGCCTTGCCACTGTACATACAGGGCAATACCTATTACAGTGATGATAGGCAAAATGTTAAAAACAAAGATTTATAATATTTTTCATTTTTTAATACACCAATTTATTTTTACTTTATCTTAGTATTTCTAAATTAATATGTATTCTATTTCTAAACTTAAACCCACCACTATATTTCAATTTCCTATTAATTGAATTTGGCAATATATTCTTCATTGTTGAAGAAGTTTTGGACCACAGAGGGGTTACACTATTGAAGGGGAGGAATACCAGTGTGGGGTGTTATTGATGGGGGACACATGGGTGGGAGGGAGTCCTCCAGGGCATGTATATAGGGAACATAAAAATGTTCTGATGTATGTTGGGTATTTACATAGTAGTTACAGTTACAAATATCAACTGAGGGAGTGCTGAGTTTTTTCCCAGGGGAGCTCTGTCACATTCCCTAATGGAACAACAATAATACCCCAAGTGCAATGGCAAAGTCCAAAAAGGAATGATAACTCAATAATGAGCCCTTGATATTGATGACTATGTGTATGAGCCTGTGTGCTTGAAATATGAACTAGGCCTAGGGCTGCAGGGTACCTAAGAATTATCTCCTGAGAGCCTCCATGTTGATCAAATGTAGCCACTCTCTAAGCCAAACTTAGCACGTAAATGCATTACCTTCTCTCCAACATGGGACATGCTTCCCAGGGATGAACCTCCCTGGCACCAAGGGATTACTACCAATCACCTACTCATGATGCAACTAGAAAGAGGCCTTGAATAAAAGGGTCAACTCAGGGAAGCAGAATGTCTCAGCCTACATGTAGGATCATGTGTTAAAAACTGCTTTTGACCTTGAATAAAAGGGGGAATTGGCAGAGACAAATGAGTTCATATGGCTAAGAGTCTTTGAAAAAGAGTCAGGAGGTCATCAGAGGGGTCATGCTTAAACACACCTCATCAAGACCCCAGAAAATGTCAAAGTAGATACAACCCTAGGTACTGGTTCTCCTGAAGGCTATGAAGACCCACAGGGTATGTGGTCATGGCAGATGGATTTACAGTTCTGTGCCATGTCAGAGGGCCCTACTTTGGAATTTGTGCTCCTGAGTGTGATGGAACTGGAATCAGATGTGACCTTTCTACACATACCTTTTCTGTCACTTATACTGAATCTGTAGATGGGTCAGCTAACAGGGAGGTGAAGATGGCCAACCACCAGGGAATCAATAGTGCCTACAACTGCAAGCAGAAGAATTGCATCCATCAACCATGTGAAATCTAAGCCCCCTCTTTATCTAGAGGTGGTGTGGACATCACCATCCCAGGGTCCACAGAATGGAGGAACATAATATGGATTAGAGTGGACTTACTGATATTCTACTATAAAACTATTGTGACTATTAATAGAAGAAATTGTAACATGGAGGTGGAGAAAGTGGCCACAGTAGTTGCTGAGGGCAAGGAGAGGGAAGAGGAGATGTGATGTGAGGGAATTTTTGGGACTTTGAGTTATCCTAAGTGATATTGCCTGGTCAGATGCTGGACTTTATGTATCCTGCTATAACCCACTGAATGTACTGGGGAAGAGTGTGAACTACAGGGAAAACTATTATCCATGTGAAGCAGCTGTGCTCCAAAATGTGTTCACCAAGTGTGATGAGTGTGCCACAATGATGGGGGAGGATGCTGATGTGGTAGAAGTGGGGTGGGGGGGATATAGGAACCTCTTATGTTTTTTAATGGAACATTTTTTGTGATGTATATATCTTCAAAAAACACAATTTGCAAAAATGATGGGGTTGGGGGTGGGGAGTAGGTTATATGGGAACCTTATGTTTTTGAATGTAACATTCTTTTTGATCTATTAACTTTAATGAAAAAAGTGTAAAAATAATGTAAATAAAACTATTAACCTATATTCATGTGAGAAGTATGCTCATCAATGTAACAATTGGTTGGCTATGGATGCAAGAGTTTGGAAGAATCAAGGGAATCATTCTGTGAAAAACAGTTGACTATATGGAATTATATATTTTATTACTATTCATAAATTTTGTGCTACATATCCTCTACATTAGTAAAATTTATAATAAACTTTAAAAATATATGGTTAGGGTGAAGCAGGCTAATTTAGGAAATGAGAAGGTGAATCTGGAACTTGGCAGAAAACTACAGCCATGAAACATGTGACCATGGAAACCTGCCTGAGGGAAAGACCCTCCCACCAAAAGGCTGCTGGAAGAATCCAACAAGAACAAGATGTTGTCAGGATCAAGGAAAAGTACTGGATATTTTCAAGGGGCCTTATCATTGTGCTCCCCAGTAGAATTGAAGGGTGGCATTGAGGGACCATTTACTCCCCGGCAGGACAGATGTGGCTGACGAGTCTGGCAGAGTCCAAGGTTTGAGAAGAAAAAACGTCTCCCTTGAAAGGTGTCAGGGTTGAGGTAGGCCTCAACGCCTCCCCTGGAGCCTTCCTCTGTACATTTCTGCTGTCTCATCCACCCTGACAGCCTGCCAGGAGTAATCGGCCTTCAGAAATCTAATCTCTCCCCAGCAACTGCCTACAACAACCAATTAGATGCGTAGCCTACAAAATCACCCCCACACCCTGGCAACTGCTTACAGTAACCAATCAGAAGCCTCTAGCAGTTAGCCAATAAGCAACATACCTGCCCCCCTAAACCCTATAAATCTGTAAGCACTTCCGCAATAAAGCAGACCTGCGCCATCAGCCAGTCTCCGAGTGTCTTCCTTCGCGGCCTGATCAACCACCTCCAGGGGGCTTCTCGTCGGTCTTACCTCCCGCGCGGCCCGGCCTCAACTGGCGCCCAAACGTGGGGCCATCAGCTAATCACAGGTAAGACCCCCCACCGGCCTTCCGCCCACATCATGGGCTCCACGCTTTCTAAGCGACAGGCTCCACAGGTAGGGCGCTTGCCACACTCTTAGATTGCCACCGTTGCCGAGTCTCGGTCCGGCAACTACAGCGCTATTGGGACCTCCTTCTCCCCTTCAATCCCTGGCTCCTTACTGCGAACCTGTGGGATCTGGATACTTACAGGCTCTTAATTGACTGAGTAACTACCTCCATGCAGCATGAAAAAAAGACTTTTCCCCCAGGGTTAATCCCTACCCTAATCACCATTAAATCCTGCCTTCAAGGCAGTGCTCCCCCCGCAGAAACCTTCCCAGTCGAAACCAAACCTGAGAAAGCCGACTCCTCCGACGAGGACGACGAAGCCTCTCTGGTGTTTCAAATGAATAATCTTTTAGGAAAAGCGGAGACTAAGATGGCGGATCACCCATCTTCTAGCCGCCCCAAGGAACTTCCGCCTTCTTCTCCAGATCAAAACCGGAAGTCCCTATACCCTGAACTTCCACCCCCCTCCCCGGAACAAAAGCGGAAGCACGGCTACGCCAAGCTTCCCTCTTCAGAGGGTGCTCCCTTTCCATCAGCACCACCTGGTGGTGTGGAGGAACATTACACCAATTATCCCCAAGTAGCCCAAGCTTCTAATATTGAAAAGGCAGCTCAGGAAAGGAGCCCTCTATTCGCCCTTTTCGGACAACCTGAATTTAAGCCCAAGGTGCCTGAAACCTATTTTCAAGAAATGTGCCATGCTCTTGAGGCTAGTCAAAACGCTTATAAAGCAATTCTAAAAACTACTAAGTTAGAAGAAAACACACTGCCCTCAGGGGATGATAGCTTATGGCCTACGCTCACCCCTAGAGCCCAAGCATTTCCAGTAAATCTCAACAGGACACAACAACGACCGCTCCCTTGGTATCCCATTGAACATACCAAAATAAAATGCCTTAGAGAAGTGGTCAGGGATGATGGACTTAACAGTCCTTATGCCCAAGAATTATTAGATAATATAGGAATTAACCTTAACACCCCACGAGATTGGCATCAATTAGCACGAGCAGTCCTTACCTCTGTGCAATATATTAATTGGAAGGCCCACTTTCAGGACCAATGTGAAAAACAGGCAGAAGAGAATCGATCCAGAGGAGTAGCACTTAACCTAGAATGTCTCCTCAGAACAGGAATCTACTCTAACCCAGCAGTGTATGTCCAAGCCCCTCCAGCGTACTGGGATCAAGTAAGATACTGTGCTTTAAGAGCCTTTAAAAATTGCTCCACTACTAAAACTGACAAAATTACTAAACTCATACAAAAGAAAGATGAGGACTTTTCCACCTTTGTATTCCGGGTGCAAGAAGCTTGCACTAGAAAGGTAGAAAACACACAAGCCCAAGAGGCTTTAGCCCGCAAACTTATCTTAGACAGGGCAAATTCAGTATGTAAACAAGCTATAGGCCCCATTAGGACTGCCGACATCCATGACTGGATTTTAGCATGCAAGGACTTAGATCAAAATACCCAGATACTAGCTCCCACTATAGCAAAAACCCTTGCAGAAGCTATGGCTATTTCCCAAAATGCTACTTGTTTCAATTGCAAGGCTCCAGGACACTTCGCTAAAGAATGCCCACAAAAAGGACCACTTGTCCGTTCTAAACCTCCCACTCCCTGTCCCCGATGTCGTAGAGGGTACCACTGGGCTAAAGATTGTAGAGCAAAGACTGATAGGGATGGGAAGCCTTTAAACTCCAAGTGGGGCACACCCCAGCCACACACCCAAGGGGTACCCCCTACTCGCAGCACCCCAAAACCATAATGTGGACAATTCCCATAACTAAGGAAAAGCCTCTCCTCTCTATCAAAGCTGACAATTGGTGGTTCCATGGCACCTTAGATTCAGGAGCAGAAGTGTCTTGCTTCCCTGCATGTTATCAACATTTATGGGACACTATACCCAGTCCACCTATCCAGGGAGCTACAGGAGAGGCTGCCACAGTACAAACCGCACAACCCATACCCTGGGAAGATGAAGAAGGACATTCAGGCACATTTCAACCCCTATTCGTGCCTTCCCTCCCCACTATTCTTTGGGGTCGGGACATATTACAGCAAGCCACAGTTTGTCTTATCACCAACCATCCCCCCCCAATAGAATTGGCCATTGTCCCCGTGGAGCAACCACAACCCACTCCTCTCCAATGGGACACAGAGGAGCCTATATGGGTGGAACAATGGCCTCTTCCATCCCATAAACTTCAAGCTTTACAGCAGCTAGTTCACCAACAACTTCAAGAGGGACACATTGAGCCCTCTGTAAGCCCTTATAATGCTCCTGTTTTTGTTATTCATAAGAAGGATAAAAATCAATTTAGGCTTCTCCATGATTTATGAGAAATTAATAAGCACATCTTTCCAATGGGTTCCACTCAGCCAGGGCTACCTCACCCCTCTGCCATCCCTAGGAAGTACTATATTTATATCATAGATATCAAAGACTGTTTTTATTCTATACCATTACATCCAAAAGACAAACATAAGTTCGCCTTCACAGTACCCCTCCCAAATCATCAAGGAGCGAACCCTAGATACCAATGGAAGGTATTTCCCCAAGGGATGAAAAACAGCCCTACCATCTGTCAAAATTATGTCAATGCAGCTTTTACATCTCTTAGAACAGAGTACTATCTCATTCATTACATGGATGACTTACTCATAGCTCATGAAAATGAAGCTACTCTTAACAAAGGACTTATACAGTTACAATCCAATCTTCAAAAGATAGGCTTACACATTAAAACAGAAAAAATACAAAAAATACCTCCCATCACCTTTCTGGGATATTACATCAATCAAAGCTATATCAAGCCAATCTCTCCAAAGATAGACATCCCAGACACCTTAACACTCACTCAATTACAACAAATATGTGGACACATCAATTGGATTAGACCCAGCCTACCCATTACAGCAGCAGATTTGGAGCCGCTATTTAACCTTTTAAGACTACCAAAATCTGCCATTAGCAACCCGGCAAAATCAATTAAAATAACACCAGAGGCAAAGCAAGCCGTATCCAAAGTGTCACAAGCCCTTACGCGAGTCAACGGCCAGCGGTATAATCCTCAATCTCCAATCCTCGCCCTTGTCATTAACTCGTCAAAAGTACCTATGGGAGTCTTATGGCAAGATAGGCCATTGCTTTGGTCCCACGTCTCCCTCTCCAAGCTTGGTCGTGTCACCCCACTTATAGAAGCCTTCATACAGTTAGCTTCTAACCTAGTCCATCTTTCCCAACAAACATACAATCGGGATCCTTCTTGTATAATTTGGTCCCTCAATACATTACAAACAAATTAACTATTAATTGACAATATTTCTTTTCGAACACTGCTAACCACATATATGGGATCATGGGATAATCATTACCCTTCACATAAACTTTTACAAGGAATCCAGCACCTGTCCTTTTGCCCAGGACATGCATTCCCCTCAAGAGCAGCTATTCCACATGCCATAACAATCTTTACTGATGCTTCAAAAACAGCTTATGGCTATGTTGTGTACCACCATTGTACCAATCCCTTGACAAAACAATTCCCCTTGAAAGATTCAGTCCAAAGAGGAGAATTGCTGGCTATAGTAGCAGCCTTGCAAGCATATCCCAATTGCCCAGTGAATATTTTTACAGATAGCTAATATGCATATCAATTATGTAAAGTTCTAGTGTTTAGTATATTTACACCCAAGGAAGCACCGTTAGATAGAGCTATCATCACTCTTCAAGAGACTGTTCAACAGCGATATCACCCATGGTATGTATCCCATATACGTAGTCATTCCGACCTTCCCGGACCTTTAACCACCGGGAATGATTAGCTGATAGGAATGTACAAACATTCATTATCTCTATACTCTCTGAAGACCTTATAATGCAAGCCAAAAATCTACATGTTAGGTTTCACTTTTCTGCAGCATCTCTCCATCAATTACTACCCAACCTAACCAAGGAGATATTTATCTTGGCTACAAGAAAACATCTTGTACGATCATGTGCCACATGTGCCCCCTTTTTACCCTTGGGGCCCCTACAGCCACAAGGAGTAAACCCTAGAGGGCTTAAACCCAATGCCCAATGGCAATTAGATGTTACCCATGTGCCCAGCTTTGGCAGACTTAAATATGTACATGTCATAAAAGACACCTTCTCTGGCATAATGTATGCCGCTGCACTTGCGGGAGAAAAAGCGAAACATTGCATCAAGGCTCTCCGGCAAGCTATTTTATTTATGGGTGTACCTTGGGATATTAAAACAGACAATGGGCCTGCTTATCTCAGTGACTCACTCAAGCAATTTATTCAAATGTACAATATTACACATCATTTCAGCATTCCATATAACCCCCAAGGACAAGCCATCATTGAACACACCCATCATCTGCTCAAACAATTAATAAAAAAGGAGCAGTCCCTCCACCCTGCATCTCCAGATGAAATCATCACCAGAGCACTTATATACATCAATCTATTCACATTTGATGATAAAGGCCTTTCCCCTATACATAAACATTGGGGACCCTCCCACGTCCCCACACCACTTCCACTAGTATATTGGAAAGACCCACAATCTCAGCAATGGAAGGGACACAGCCCCCTATTAACCCAGGGATGAGGGTATGCTTGTATTTTTCCAGATGACGAACCGCAACCTATCTGGGTCCCGGGCAGAAACACCAAGCCCTACACCGGCACGCCGGTCATCGCGCCGTGAGAGACATCGCCTGCGCACCGTGATTTACCAGATGAGGCGACTCAGCACCAACATGACACCAAGAACGCCGTCTGATGACCGGCTCCTGACAGAGCTCCACTCCAGCACAATCTGTGATGGACGCTATTCCTTTACCTCTCTCTGCATCACACTGTTCCTGTGAAGAATCATACCAGATATAATTTGCCATCCTGGATGGTCGGTTCGTATAATACCTCATTCTGGAACCTCACCACGAACATTCAAAATGGACTTAATACTTTAGAGAATATCCGTATTCCTACTATGTCATCCAACTTATTGAACAACATCATATCCAAAATAAGTTCATTGTTGTCTCTGTCTTCCCTTATCGTTTATGGTTCCTTTTTCATCATAATCCTTATTGTTGTATTAATAGCTAAGCGTGTTACCAATCCTTAACAATTGTGAAGCGTGACCAAAAACTTATAGCTGCTGCAACCATTGCCTTAAATAAAAAAAGAGGGGGAACTGAGGGACCATTTACTCCCCGGCAGGCACAGGTGTGGCTGACGAGTCTGGCAGAGTCCAAGGTTTGAGATGAAAAAACGTCTCCCTTGAAAGGTGTCAGGGTTGAGGTAGGCCTCAACACCTCCCCTGGAGCCTTCCTCTGTACATTTCTGCTGTCTCATCCACCCTGACAGCCTGCCAGGAGTAACCGGCCTTCAGAAATCTAATCTCTCCCCAGCAACTGCCTACAACAACCAATTAGATGCGTAGCCTACAAAATCACCCCCACACCCTGGCAACTGCTTACGGTAACCAATCAGAAGCCTCTAGCAGTTAGCTAATAAGCAATGTACCCGCCCCCCTAAACCCTATAAATCTGTAAGCACTTCTGCAATAAAGCAGACCTGCACCATCAGCCAGTCTCCGAGTGTCTTCCTTCGGCGGCCTGATCAACCGCCTCCAGGGGGCTTCTTGTCAGTCTTACCTCCTGCGTGGCCCGGCCTCATGGCATAATCAATCAAAACAGTGAACAAGTACAACCCCTCTCCCAAATTTTAGCAAGTGGGGAGAATAATTAATGGTTTAAAAAGCAAGTGCACAGGCTGATCACCCTTTTTTCTTCCCTTCTCTGCCTGGACCCACCCACAAGAACACCTGAGGACCAGTAAACTGTTATTTTTTCCCATTTCTATTCTCTTCTCTTAATAAATTCCTGGCCTAACTAAACTGGCATATTTTTAAATTCTTTTATGTAGCATAGCCAAGAACCTAGAAGAAATCTGACAACAATGCCTTCCTGGTTAATTATCTTTTACATCATTATATAATATCTCATGTTGTCTATGCTAATTTTCCTTTCTCTAACATTTTTTCCTGATATTGATATAGCCATGCAAATATCCTTTTCATATTGTTCTCATGATATATTTTAATTTAATCATTTAAATTTAATCTACCTATATCATTATATTTCCAATGAATTTCTTTAAACAATATTTAATTGAGACTTTTTAAACTCAGTTCTCACAATATCTGTTTTAAAACTAGTTTAAACATACCATAAGCTTATAAACTGGTTTTTGGAATGTTTGGTGTCTATAGACCTTTTTTTTTTATATTACATTAAAAAATATGAGATCCCCATATACCCCCCACCCCACTCCTCCCCCCATAGCAACAATCTCCATCATCTTGAGACATTCATTGCATTTGGTGAATACATCTCTGAGCACCACTGCACCTCATGTAGACCTTTTTGTATTTCTTTTTTTTTTTTGGTGTTCCTCCCACAGTTGTTTACTCTATGTCCTCTTTCATTCCTTTTTGAGCACTTTTGAACCTCTTTTGGAATTCCATCTTACTTGATCTATTGTATTTTTTTCTGAAAATATCTTTTGTATTTTTTATACATTTTCAAGTTGTCTAAGGATTACTATTGCATATTTTTCCATTGCTTTGCTAAAAATGCCACAGACTTAGTGACTTATGCCAAAATAAATAACTATCTTACATTTTTCATGGTTAAAAGTTGAGGGACAATGTGGCTGAGTTATTTTGCTCATAACCACAGAATGCCAAAATCAAGCTGTCTTCAGGGTTTTGTTTCTTGCTGGAAATTTTGAGTAATTTCTTCCAAGTTCATTCATGTTGTTGGCAGATCCTATTCCCTTCAGACACTGAGGTAACTGTTTCCTTGGTTCTTTTATTTTTTATGATATATATACATTTTTCTATTTTTTTAAATGTTAAATTAAAAAAACATGAGGTCCCCATATATCCCCCACCCTCCTCACCCCACTCCTCCCACATCAACAACCTCTTTCATCATTGTGGCACATTCATTGCATTTTGTGAATACATTTTGGAGCACTGCTGCACCACATGGATAATGTTTTACATTGTAGTTTACACTCTCTCCCAGGCCACCCAGTGGGCCATGGAAGGACATACAATGTCCAGCATCTGTCTCTGCAGTACCACCCAGGACAACTCCAAGTCTTAAACAAGACTTTCTAAATTTACCTTCATTTTTTCCACAGGTTCTCAGGACCTCCTATATTTTCAAAGCCAGGAAAATTTTGTTGATTCCTTCTCACATTTCATTCTTTCTGACTTCCTATTCTGCCACCATACATAGAAATCTCTCTGATTTTAAGAGTTCATGCCATTATATCTGGAGCCACCAATAATTCAGGATGATATTTTAACATCAACAGTACCATGAAATATAAACATGGAATTGATATCTCATTGTATTATGATGGTTAAGGATTAAGGCGTAAAATCTACGATGGAGCATTTTTAGACATTTTCCTTGCCATAAATGTATATGTTAACTTGCTGTCATCTTAGAATCAATATTTTACTATTTTAAGTTGAATGTAGAAATTTTACAAACTTATAGATCAATTATTTTCTGCTTTTATGCTTTAAAGATGTCTTATGTTTTAACATTGACATTTTAAAATGAGACAATATTAGATTTTTTTTGTGATTTAACATCCAAAATATATTAAATGAGGCAAGAGAGAATATTATATTTACACATATGTAGCATATCTTTCATCTTTCTTTCATGAATGGTTTTACAGAACTCTTACTGGTATCATTTTCTGTCTATTCTTTTAACCATGATTTTACAATGAGTTATTTCCAATGCATTCCTTTATTTTACTTTATCTGAAAATATCTTTATTTCAAACCTTTTCTGTATTAATCAGGTTTCTCCAGAGAAACAGAACTAATAGGAAGGCTGGCAAGTCTTTACTTCAATTAGCAAAGTCTTATTTGGATTCTCTAATGAGAATGTTGTTGAAGTCTTTAGTCTGAATACCCTAGGAGGAAATGTCTGTCTAAAAATTCCAGTAAGAGTCTGCCTTGATGTTGAAGCAGAGATAAAAACACTGGATTCTCACTTATATGACCTTTAACTTTTTAGATGAGTAGATTGCCCCAAATGTTGAAAGCAATTTTCCTTTGATGATTATGGATTCAATTGACTAATTGTAATACAAATCCCATCTACAAAATAACTCCACAGTAGCAAGTAAGGTAGTGTTGAACCAAACAACTGGACACAATAATGTAGACAACTTGACACATGAAATTAACCATCATATTCGTGAAGGATATTTTTGCTCATAAAAATTCTGGATTAAAGTTCATTTGAAACATGATTCCTGCTTACAGGTGTCATTTCTCTGTGGTAATTTCTGAGATTTTTTCCTTTTCATTAGAATATGGAAGTTTTAGTATGATGCATCTAAGAATGTATATCTTTGCTTTCATCCTAGTTAAATCTCCTTAAGTTTCTGAAAATGGTAAAAAAAAAATTTGTTCCATATATGGGCTCTTTTCAGCTGTAGGTCTTTCATTTTCTTTTTTCTTTTTTTCTTTTTTTACAATACTGTTTCTCCTGTCCTTCTGGAATTTCTGTGATATGAACGTAAGACCTTTTCTTACTGCTCCAGAAGACCCCAAGGCCCTGTTAATTTTTCTAATTTTGTTCTTGAGATTGAATAATTTCTGTTAACTCTGATGTTCTGACATTTTCTTGGTAATGTCAATTCTGATTTAAAATTATCTAGTTTATTTAATTCAATTACTGTATTTTTTCATTTCCAAAAAAATCTTTGATTCCTGCAATTTCTCTTCTTAATCTTTTTAATTTCCATTAATTTCAAGAATGTTTACCCTTATTTATTGGAACATTTTTATAATAACTGATTTAAGTTCTTTGTCATATAATTCTAACATATATGTCATTCATAAACATTTTTAAATTTCCTTTTTTCTTTTCCTTTCCAATTTGAAGTTTATAGGTGGAAAATTTGCTTCCTAAAAATTTCTTCAGTTAAGCAGCTCTGGAAATTCTAACAACTTCTCCGTATCTATTTGAACCAGTTTTCTATTAATCTAATATGCTTTTTCTTAGTTCCTGGAAAGGCAACACCCAGACCTTCCCAGTTCCGCTTAAGATAACATCTCAAAGAAAATACACAGAATGGCATCAAAAGCACCTTATAACTCAGTAAATCTGTAAATTTCCTCAGAAACAAAAACCTGGATACTCTTGAGTGGCTTTATAACAATACCCACCAACAACATGCAGAAGTTTGACATGCTTAAAATAACATAGGATTGGGAAATTTTCCCACATCCTACCCATGAGACCTTTTCAAAACTCCAGCTTCATCACCAACATGAAAAGAATGCTTCACAGATTCATCACTTGGTCCTCAACTCCACCCCCTTTCCTTTGCCTATAAAAATCCTAGCTCCCATCCTCACTTTGAACTGGTTTGGGGAAGTCTGCCCAGTTCCTTGTTTTTGCACTTGCAAACATGTGCAACCTTCACACTGAGAGACATGTTTCTCCTTTTTAGTCCCAGATCAGGTGAGCCCTTCTACTTAAAACAGACATTCAGGCAGCAGGGGAGGAATACTGGGGTGGGATGTTATTGACAGGGGACATATGGTTGGCAGGGAGTTCTCCAGGGCATATATCTAGGGTACATAAAAATGTTTGGATATTTTCATAGTGGTTACAATTAAAAACAACTGAGGGAGTGCTGAGTTCCTAGCCAAGGGAGCTCTATCACAGTCCCTAAAGGAACAGCAACAATCCCCCAATTGCAATGGCAAAGACCAAAAAGGAAGGAAGCTCCAACAATGAGCCCTTGATACCAATGACTATGCTTGTAAGCCTGTGCACCTGAAATAAGAACAAGGCTTAGAGCTGCAGTGTGCCTAAGAGTTACCTCCTGAGAGCCTCCATGTTGCTCAAATGTGGCTAGTCTCGAAGCCAAACTCAGCATGTAAATGTGTTGCCTTCCCCCCAGCATGGGACATGACTCCCAGGGATGAGCCTCCCTGGCACCGAGGGATTACTACCAAGTACCAGCTGATGATGTAACTAGAAAATGACCTTGGACCAGCAGACTATCTCAGTCTACATATAATACCAGGAGTTAAAAATGCTTTTTGATCTGAATAAAAGGGGGAAATGGAAAGGATAAATGAGTTTATATGGCTATGAGTCTCCAAAAAGAGCCAGGAGGTTATCAGAGGGATTGCCCTTATACACATCTCAGCAGAGTCCCAGAGACAGATAAAGTAGATACAACCCCAGGTATTGGTTCTTCTGAGGGCTACAGAGACCCACAGGTTCTGTGGTCATGGCAGATGGAGTTCAGTGCCATGCCAGTTGGCCCCACTTTGGAGTTTGTATTTCTGTGTGATGGAGCTGGACTCAGATGTGATCTTTGTCCACAAGTCTCTCCTGTTACTTTTACCAGAACTGTAGTTGGTGCTGGGGTTTAATGTATACCCAGGGGACCTGAATCTCTGGACAGACCATGTGATAGCCAGGCCCTGAGCCTCTACAGGCTTGCAACCCCTACACTCTGGTTTATTGGGCTTACCCCACTCAACTAACATGAAGGTGAAGAAGGTCAACTACCACACCAGGGAGCCAAGAGGGCCTACAACTGAAAGCAGGAGAATTGCATCCATCATCCTTGTGGAATCTAAGCCACCTCTTGATATAGATGTGGAGTGGACACAATCATTCTAAGGTCCACAGGATGGAGGAACAGAGTATGGATGAGAGTGGACTTACTGATAATCTATTCATGAACTATTGTGATTAGTAATCAAAGAAAATGTGGCATTGGTGTGGAGAAAGTGGTCATGGTGGCTGCTAGGGGTAGGGAGTGGGAGGAAGAGATGTGATGTGGGGGCATTATTGGGGGTTGGAGTTATCCTGGGTGGTGCTGCAGGGACAGTAATGGACATTGTATGTCTTCCCATGGCCCACTGGTTGGACTGTGGGAGACTGTGGGCTATGGTGTGGACCATTGACCATGAGGTGCAGTGGTGCTCAGAGATGTATTCGCCTAATGCAATGAATGTCTCATGATGATGGAGGAGGTTGTTGTTATGGGGGAAGGAGTGGGGTGAGGGGAGGGGCATATATGGAGACCTTATTATATTTTTTTAATGTAATATTAAAAAAATAAAGACCAAAAAGATTAAAAAAATGTTTTCCCAAAGTTTTTCTGAATCTTGATATTATAAGAAATTTTTATTATATCCTATGCATTTCAAAGATTTTCTAAGTAACTCTACAACTTGTTTAAATCATATGGAGAATACTAATGTTTTGTTGTCACAAAAATTCTCCTATTTATGTTTATGGTGTAAGTTCTGACCAGGCTAAATTGGAGGTATCTGAATATTAATCAAATTAGCTTTAAGGTTGCACTTAATTATATGTATTTCATTAAGAAATTCCAGGTGGTGGACTTGGCCCAGTGGTTAGGGCATCTGTCTACCACATGGGAGGTCTGCAATTCAAATGCTGGGCCTCCTTGACCCGTGTGCAGCTGGCCCATGTGCAGTGCTGATGCGTGCAAGGAGTGCCATGCCAAGTAAGGGTGTCCCCCGCATAGGGGAGCCCTACGCACAAGGAGTGCACCCTGTAAGGAGAGCCACTCAGTGCAAAAGAAAGTGCAGCCTGTCCCGGAATGGCATCACACACGCAGAGAGCTGACACAACAAGATGATGCAACCAAAAGAAACACAGAATCCTGTGCCACTGACAACAACAGAAACAGACAAAGAAGATGCAGCAAATAGACACAGAGAACAGACAACCGGGGTGGGGGGTGGGGGAAGGGGAGAGAAATAAATAAATAAATAAATCTTAAAAAAAAAGAAATTCCACAATGAAATTATATAATTGGAATTTTACTTGGCTGATATGATGTATAAAAATTAGCCTTCTATACATTGTCTACTAGACCCTCTTCAGATATAAGGGCACAACTAGGTTAAAAGTGAAAGGTTGGGAAAGGGTACTCCATGCAAATAGTAACTAAAAAAGAGCTGAGTAGCAACACTAATGTTGGACAAAATAGACTTCAAATGCAAAACTGCTATAATGGATAAAGAAAGTCATTATACATTAATTAAAGGAGCAACTCACCAAGAAGAAATGACTATACTATATATTTCTGCACCGAACCTGAATGCCCCAAGATCCATGAGGCGCACACTGGCAAAACTGAAAGGAAAAATAGATGTCTGTACAATAATAGCTGGAGATTTCAATACAACACTCTCAGTATTGGATAGAACATCTGGACAGAAGATAAAGAAAGAAACACAGAGCATGAACAATATGATTAATGAGCTAGACTTAACAGAGATCTATAGAACATTGCATCCCAAAACAACACAATATTCTTTCTTTTCACGTATTCATGGATCCTTCTCCGAAATAGACCATATGTTGGGTCATAAGCCAAGTCTCAATAAATTTAAAAAGACTGAACTCTTACAAGACACTAATTAAAATGGAAAACAATAATGGATGGGAAAAGGGAAAATTTATAAATATATGGAGATTAAACAACACACTTATAAACAAGTGGGTCAAAGAAGTAATTGCAAGAGAATTTAGTAAATATCTTGAGACAAATGAAAATTAGAACACAACATTTCAAAACTTCTGGGAACACTGCAAAGGCAGTGCTGAGAAGGAAATTTACAGCCTCTCAATGCTTACATTGAAAAAGAATGATAAATTTGAAGATCTAACCACATACCTGAAAGAACTAGAAAAAGGACAGCTAACTAATCCAAAACCCACCTAATGGAAAGAATTAGTAAAGATCAGAATGAAGATCTTAGGAGAAATAAATGAAATTAAGAAGAAGAACAACAACAAAATAGAATCAACTAAACCAAAAGTTGGTTCCTTGACATGGGAGAGTATGGGCTATGATGTGGACCATTGACCATGAGGTGCAGCGATGCCCAGAGATATACTTACTAAATGCAATGGATATGTCATGATGATGGGAGTGAGTGTTGCTGGGGGGGTGGGGAGTGGTGGGGTGGGGGTGTGGGGTTGAATGGGACCTCATATTTTTTGAATGTAATATTTTTACAAAATGAATTTAAAAATTTAAAAAAATTAAAAAAATTTAAAAAATTAAAAAATAAAAGATATGTCTTTTAAAATATACAGAATCTTAACTGGTAAACTGCAGAGATGACTTGGTACCTTACCTTACCTTAAATATATTTAAATTAATTTCTCAATAGAACATAAAAATAAGGCACAGTCTTTTTAAATGTTTTCAGTATGGTCATATGTTTATTTTTAAGCTTTTTTAAGTCACTGACAAAAAATAGTTGTGACTTGCTCAAAGTATCACTGAAGTTCATTCATTTCAAAATATGTTCTCCGAGTTATCACTTTTAGATTAGTAAAAATGTGTAATGATAGAGGTTAACTGATTTGTTACTTTTAATAGAATTATTTTTGTTGAGTCCATTTCCCAAACAACCACAGTAGCTTTTAAGTAAAACTAAGTGGTTAGGTAATAGAGGACACTACAGTAGGTTATAATAGCATATATTGCATACAAATAAAATTCTAGGATTTGTATTGTATTTTCCCTTGGGGGATGCCTAAGAGGATAAGAATGGGTTCCACAAGATAACATTTCATAATGATCAAACACAGTTTTACTTTTGCTTATATTTTCTTTGGATTAGACTATGTTGTCTAAAATATCAGGTTGCTTTCCTTTAAAATTAAATTATATTGACTTGGTGGTCTGAAAATCTCATTCTGAGCTAAACCAAGCAATTTATGCCTTTGAGTAATATAAATTAATTTTATGTTATTTTCTAAATGTGGTTTATTTGGTGATCAGGACCTTCCAAAATACAATGTATTAGGAAAAGCAGTAAAAAATATCCATACATTAAAAAAAAAAAAAGTTGGTTCCTTGAGAAGATCAACAAAATCAATGAACTCTTAGCTAGACTGACAAAGTAAAAAAGAGACCATGTAGATAAGTAAAATCAGAGATGAGAGGGAGACATTGTCACTGACCCCACAGAAGTAAGAGGGCTCATAAGAGGGTACTACGAACAAGTGTATGCCAACAAACTAGATAGTGTAGAGGAGATGGACAAATTCCTAGAAACAGACAAACCACTACACTGACCCTTGAAGAAACAGAAGATCTCAACTAATGAATCACAGGTGGAAAGATTGAAACTGTCATCAAATGCCTCCCAAAGATGAAAAGCCTGGGCCAGATGGCTGAACAGGTGAATGTTACCAATCATTCAAAGATGATCTAATAGCAGTCTTGAACAAGGTCTTGCAAAAAATTGAAAAAGCAGTAATGCTACCAAACTCATTCTATGTTTCAAACACCACCCTAATACCAAAATCAGATAAAGCTACTACAAAAAAAAAAAAATTACAGACCAGTATTTCTAATCAATATAAATGCAAAAATTCTCAACAAAATTCTTGCAAACAGAATCCAAAAGCACACTAAAAGAATTAAATACCACAACCAAGTGAGTTTTACCCCAGGTATGAAAGAGTGGTTCAACAAAAGAAAATCAATTAATGTAATAAGCCACATTGATAAATTCAAGAAGAAAAATCACATGATCCTCTCCATTGAGGCAGAAAAGGCATTTGACAAAGTATAGCACCCTTTCTTGATAAAAACATTCCAAGAGATAGGAATAGAAGGACGCTTTCTCAATATGGTCAAATGCATATATGAAAAATCTGCAGCTAGTATGGTACTCAGTGGTGAAAGACTGAAAGCTTTCCTGCTGACATCAGGAACAAGAAAAGGATGCCCACTGTTATCACTGTTATTCAATCCTGTGCTAGAGGGTCTAGCTAGAGCAATTAGGCTATGTAAAGAAATAAAGGGCCTAACTAGCACATAAATGCAATACCTCCCCCCCCTCCGCCCCAGCATGGGACATGACTCCCAGGGATGAGCCTCCCTGGTGCAGAGGGATTACTACCAAGTACCAGCTGATGCTGTAACTAGATAAACGACCTTGAATAAAAAGGTCAACTCAGACCAGCAGAATATCTCAGCCTACATGTAATAGCAGGTGTTAAAAATGCTTTTTGACCTTGAATAAAAGGGGGAAATAGAAAGGACAAATGAGTTTATAAGGCTATGAGTCTCCAAAAAAAGTCAGGAGGTCATCAAAGGGGTTGCCCTTGTGCATGCCTCAGCAGGGTCAGAGACAGCCATAGTAGATACAAGCCCAGGTATTGGTCCTTCTGAGGGCTACATAGACCCACAGGTTCTATGGTCATGGCAGATGGAATTCAGTGCCATGTCAGTTGGCCCTATTTTGGAGTTTGTGTTCCTGAGCATGATAGAGTTGGACTCAGATTGATCTTTGTTCACATGCCTCCCTTGTTACTTTTACTGGACCTGTGGTTCTCACTGGGGGTTGGTGTATACTCAGGGGACCTGAATCTCTGGACTGTCCATGTGATAGCCAGGCCCTGAGACTCAACAGACTTGTAACTCCTACCTGTTGGTTTTTGGACTTCCCCAGCCAGCTAACAGGAAGGTGAAGAAGATCAAACACTACATTAGGGAGCCAAGGGTGCCTACAACTGCAAGCAGAATTGCATCCATCATCCATGTGGAAACTAAGCCTCCTCTCAATATAGAGATGGAGTGGACATAACCATTCCAGGGTCCACAGGATGGAGGAATAGAGTATGGATTAGAGTGGACTTACTGATATTCTACTATGGAACTACTGGGATTAGTAATTGAAGAAATTGTAGCATTGATGTGGATAAAGTGGCCATGGTAGCTGCTGAGGGTAGGGAGAGGGAAGAAGAGATATGGTGTGAAGGCATTTTCAGGACTTGGAGTTGTCTTGGGTGGTACTGCAGGGACAGATGCTGGACATTGCATGTACTGCCATGGCCCACTGGGTGGCCCGAGGGAAAGTGTAAACTATAATATAAACCATTATCCATGTGGTGCAGCAGTGCCCAAAAATGTGTTCGCCAAATGCAATGAATGTCCCATGATTGTTGATATGGGAGGAGTGGTGTGAAAAGGGTGAGGGGTATATGGGGACCTCATAATTTTTTAATGTAACATTTAAAAAAATAAATAAAAGAAAAAAAAAGAAATAAAAGGAACCCAAATAGGAAAGGAAGAAGTAAAACTTTCACTATTCACTGATGATATTATCCTATATCTAGAATCTCCTTAAAAATCCACGAAAAGCTCCAGAACTAATAGGTGAGTTTAGCAATGTGGCAGGATACAAGGTTAAAACACAAAAATCAAGAGCATTTCTGTACATTGCAGATGAGCAATCTAAGAAGGAAATCAGAATAAAATTCCATGTGCAATAGCAAGTAAACCAATCAAATGTAACAGAATAAACTTAACCAAGGGCATAAAAGACATAAAAGTCCTTTACTCAGAAAACTACAAAACACTGCTAAAATAAACTGAAGAAGACTTAAATAAATGGAAGAATATTCCATGTTCATGGATTGGAAGATTAAATGTCATTAAGATGCAAATTCTACCCAAACTGATTTACAGGTTCAACACAATCCCCCCAAAAATCGCAACAGCCTTTATTGCAGAAATGGAGAGAACAATTATTAAATTTATTTGGAAGGGTAATTGTCCCCCAATAGCTAAAAATCTTACAAAAGAAGAACAAAGTTGAAGGACTCTCACTTCCAGACTTTAAAATTTATTCCCTAGGTACAGTGGTAAAAACAGTATGGTACTGGCATAAAGAATACCTTGACCAATGTAACTGACTTGAGAATTCAGAAATAGATCCCACATCTACAATCAAGTGATTTTTGACAAGGTGGTCAAGCCATTCCTGCTGGACCAGAAGAATCTACTCAACAAATGGTGCAGGGAGAACTGGATATCCATATCCAAAAGAAACAAAGAGGATTCCTATATTAGATCTTATACAAAAATTAACTCCAAATGGATCAAGGATCTAAATATAAAGGCAACAACCATAAAACTTCAAGTAGAAAATATAGGAAAAATCTTCAATATCTTATGGTAGACCATAGTTTCTTAACCTTACACCCAAAACATGAGCAACAAAAGAAAAAATAGATAAATGTGTCCTCCTCAAAATTAAACACATTTGCACCTTAAATGTCAAAAGGGTGAAAAGGCAGCCAACTCAATGGACAAAATTATTCAGCAATCACATTTCCGATAAGCATTTAATATCTATTATATATAAAGAGATCATACAGCTCAACAGTAAAAAGACAAGCTACCCAATTAAAAACTGGGCTAAAGTCTTGAAAAGACAATTGTCCAAAGAAGAAATACAAATGGTGAATAAACACATGGAAAAATGTTCAGCAACACTAGTGATTAGGGAAATGCAAATCAAAACTACAGTGAAATATCAATTCACACTTATTAGATGGGCCACTATTACAATGCCAGAAACTAAATGTTGGAGAGGATGTGGAGAGATAGGAGTGTTTATTCACTGCTGGTAGGAATGTAGAATGTTGCAACCACTATGGAGGATTGCTTGGCAGTTCCTAAGGAAGTTGAATATAGACTTGCCATGCTACCCAGCAATACCACTAATAGGCATATACCCAGAAGAACTGAGAGCAGAGACATGAACAGACATCTGCACACTGATGTTCACAGTGGCATTATTCATAATTGTCAAAAGTTGAAAAAAACCCAGGTGTCCATCTACTGATGAATGGATGAAAAATTGGAGTGTGTACATATGGTGGAATATTATGCAGCTATAAGAAGAAATGAAGTCATGAAGCATATGACAACGTGAATGAAACTGGAGGACAATTTGTTGAATGAAGCAAGTCAAATGAAAAAGGACTAATACTATATGATTGTGCTATTATGAACTAAATATACTGTGTAAACTCATGGAGTTAATAATTAGAATATAGGTCACCAGACAATAGAAAGGGGGTAGAGATGGAAAGTGGAGGTTAATATGTGCAAAATTGTTGAAAATGTTGTTTGTAAATCTTTGGAATTGAATAGAAATGGCTAAAACATATCATGGTTCTTGTAACTAGAAAGCTATTGTAGGTGATGATTAACAACCATCAACACCAAGAAACCAAGAGTGTCTACAACTGCAAGCAAGAGAGTCTCATCCACCAGCCATATGGGATTGGAGCTCCCTCTCAGTTAGAGGGGGAGTGGGCATCACCATCCCAGAATCCTCAGGACTGCAGATTCTGGGGATAATATCAGTAAGTATTGGTATTATACTATAGATTTATTGTGATTCTAGCAATGGGAGAAATTATATCATTGATGTGGATACAGGGGACACTGGAGTTGCTGAAGTCAGGGAGAGGGAAAAAGAGGTGTCATATAGGGGCATTTTCAGGACTTAGAATTGTCCTGAATAACATTGTGATTACAGATACAGGCCATTATGTATCCCAAAAACCTACAGAATCGAGTGGGAGAGAGTGTAAACTACAATGTAAACTATAATCCATGCTTAGTTGCAATGTTCCAAAATGTGTTCATCAATTGCAATGAATGTACCACACTAATGAAAGAAGTTGTTAATGTGGGAAAAAGTAGAAGGTATGGGGAGTGAGGCATATAGGAATCCCTTATATTTTTTCATGTAACATTTTATGTAATCTAAGTATCTTTTAAAAATAAAAATATTTAAAAAATCATCTGTAACTGGATACAATGTATAAAATACTTAGTTCAGGTCTCTGCATGAAAAAAATACCTCAAGAAATGGTAAAAATTAAAAGACAGCCGATTTCTGGTTCTTTCCATCAGCACCCCTTTGGCTGACTAATAGAGACAGTAATAGATAAATCAGAGCCTATGGAAAATTGTGAGCATGATAGACATATAGATTTTAATTAAAACAGTCAGGAAACATTCACAGCAAAAAGGAAAAAATTCAAATTATTTAAAATTTCACATTTCCCAAAACAACCTTTTATAAAGTCCAAACTCCAGATATTTTAGGAGACTCAGGAAGTAATATAACACCATTTATTGTTTCACTTCATCTCTAAGAAATTACTATGCCTCATCATTTTGCCAATCTAAAACAGCACATTTCCAATTTATTTCATGGTAATAGCAATGTATTTTCATACTGAATTCAAGCTATCAGAAAATCACTGGCATAATAAAGACAATTATAATGCTTCACATTTTACAACTATCAAAATTATTTGTTTGCTGGCTCAGCATCCCTCTTACATTATCTAAGAGACTTGCCCCAACACTGTCCTTTGACCTAGTTAATTAGCAGCTTTCCAACCCTGGGGCATAACTTTCCCCAGAGTGAAAATGCTACATCTGTGGGTACCATTCACACCACCCATATGCCTCACCCAAAACCCACTGCTGTAAATTGAGTAAGCCATTCTTTTTCTTCTACAGTAATCCACAAATGTAAGCCATTTTTTTTTCCTTCTACAGTAATCCACAAAATGTTCTTTGTACAGGTTGGCACCTATTTATAATTCTTAAAAATAAGGGTAGCTGAAAGGAGCCAAATACAGTAGATTTGCTTGATACTGTGGAGCATGCATAGCAGTATGTTTCATTCATTAATGCAGTTTTCACAGTATAGTCCTGAATTCTAAGTCTCAACCATAGAAAATTTAATTATGCAGTGACAAAGATGTACAGCAGTGGTCTAGCATAGGGAGAAAATGAAGTCAATTTTGTCTTTCAAATGTGTGATTCATGAACATTATGGAAGCATATAATAAGAACACAATAGGTATTTGGTTTGTAACTTACAAATAGAAACTAACCCCTTCCTCAGTTTCCCTTTATGTGCTTGATATTTCAACAAAATGTGCTGACTCAGTGGTTCTCAATCTTAGATATATAATAGAACAATCTACAGAGCTTTAAAAATGAATAACTCTTGGGTTCCATTCCACATCATCTAAATGAAAATCTCTGGTATTAGGGCACTGGCATTTATTTTTATTAGTCTTTCCAGTTTGTCCTAATGGAGATCTAGTGTTGAAAACTACTAGTTTCCCCCTTTATAAAATATTATAACTATGCTGGATTCTGATTGGAATATGCAGCTATATAATGATTGATCAAATTTCTCATTAACTTATTTAGGAACAAAAAGGGTTCTAGATATTCCTTATCTGGAACTAATTGCAATCTACCTTCTTTTATAAAATAAAGTCTGCCAGTAGATTAAACATAAAATTTTAATGTGTCACCTTTCTTCTCCCTTCACCTTTAAAACTTACAAAAATAAGTGTTTCTTATTTGAGAAAGCAAGTTTAAAAATGAAAATAAGAAATAGTATCATTGGTAATTACCTACTTGCCTTTGTGGCCATTGCTTCTATTGTATAATGGTTATAGTGGCCTAGTGCAGTGGGGTTTGATGAATCAGATGTGCCTTTAAAATATCATCCTCAGGAAGCGGACTTGGCCCAATGGATAGAGCATCCACCTACCACATGGGAAGTCCTTGGTTCAAACCCTGGGCCTCCTTGACCTGTGTGGAGCTGGTCCATGCACAGTGCTGATGCATGCAAGGAGTCCCATGCCACACAGGGGTGTCCCTTGTGTAGGGAAACCCCACATATGCAAGGAGTATGCACCATAAAGAGAACCACCCAGCATGAAAGAAAGTGCAGCCTGCCCAAGAATGGGGCCACACACTTGGAGAGTTGACACAAGATGAGGCAACAAAAAGAAACACAAATTCCCAGTGCCACTGATAAGGATAGAAATGGTCACAGAAGAGCACACAGTGAATGGACACAGAGAGCAGACAACCGGGGATGGGGGGGATAAAAAATATATCTTAAAAAAAAAATCCTCCTCCTCCTCCTATAAATTTTTAAGTCACTTTGCTTAAGTATTTAAGTAGTTTAGCTCAAGTACTTTGTTCACAATTAAAATGGATACCATAGCATTTAATGGAAGAAATGCTGTAATTTCTCTGAAAAGAATGTCAGCATGACTTGGTGTAGATTTAAGATAATATCTGTTCTGAATATTTTATAATATTAAGGATTTTGGTGATAATTGCATTTCCTGAATAAATGAATGACTTTGAATTTTATCTTAAAATAAACTTGGTTGTCCCTGATTTATCCCTTTCTAAGTATTGTCCTCCTTTGTCATTCAAGCCCATTTCTGAAAAAGGAACTTGCAAAGTAAACTTTAATGAAGGCACTACACCCTGAAAATTTTGCTTCCTGTTGGGTTGTTAGCTATTTTTAATGTCCTAGAACTCCAGGCTTCACATTTCCTCATCATATAGCTCACCAAAGAATTAATTGGACATAGATCAAGGTAATTTTCTTGTTGGGGGGTTGGGTGAGATTGGGTAGTCAGTTTTCTAAAGAGCAACATCATAGAAGTTGTTACATTTTTGCCTTTGTACAGGGACCTTGCATTTAGGTTTCTTATCACTATGTCCAAGGTTACCTATAATCCTTTAGTCTCAGAGGTAGAATTGTTTCTTGACATTTGTTTGATTTATAGGGATTGGACACAATTGGTTGGCAGAGAGAGACAGAGCAGATACCAATGTACTCTTCTGGCATATTGTTCATGGAGTTGGTGTCAGAGAGTTGGTGTATGCTTTACAATGGAGCATTTACTTTGCCACTCAGGGCATGCATACTGAGAGGTTAGGTGGAGCAATTACTGGATTTCCCCAGGCTTTACTATAACAACTGCCAGGATCTTACAGTTGCAGGCTAACTGTACAGTTCCACAGGTATGTCGAGCTTTGCACCATGAATGAAAAGCTGTCTTTGAGAATAAAGGTCTTTCCTTAACCATGCTGTATCCCAATACCTCTTCTGTTCACTTTCTTTCCGATGTGCTTGTTTGAATAATTGCTTTCCCAATCTCATCCCCTTCCTACTGAAGTGCACAAGATTTATTCAATATCCTGTGATGACAAAAATCTTCCTTAAAAATTTCCTAAAAGCTACAGAATCACTGAACAACAGGAAACAATAGGTGATAAGTTAGAGAACTTCTGTACAGCTGTATAATAAATGTGGCCAGCTGCCCAACCTGGAAACCTTCACATATTAGAGCATAAAATAACAATGTTAGATCCATAGCTTTTGGCATGACATTTACAGTGCATTTATATTAATAGCAAAAATCTGAATGGGGGACTACAAATAACAATTTCAAGACAGTCAGGAGAGGGAAAAGATTAGACTGATCCAGAGAAACCTACAAGAGCTTTGGCAAGGAAAACCCAGGTCCTGTGGGGACTAGCACTCAAGTCAGCTTGCTGTTCTCTGCATTTCTCTGCTTGTCAGCTACTTTCTTTCTGGGGAAAAATACTTTCCAACCATAGGGAAAAACACAGGCAGTGATGGATCTGTCATTAGTCCCTTACAATTGTGGCCAACAAAGAGAAACTAATTTTGATTGTACATTCCACTTGGGAAAAGTACAGAGAAAGAACCTAATAGGTCTTGCTCAAGTGAGCTGTCCTGCTCTGCATAAAATACCTGCACCTAGAAAAGGTCCCCACTTAGAATCATATCAGAAGCAGGTTTAGAGGTAAGGCGGAGACAGGCTTTATCTGATCTGGGGCACTTTGGATAATGAAAGGATGCATGGTTAGTGCTTATCCATGAGTAACAGATAAATGATGACTGTGGTTGTTGAAGGGTTTAAGACCTTAGAGCAAAACAGGGTATCCTATTTTTACCTTAATCCCCAAATAGAAAAAAACCACTATACCTGAATTTCTCTGTTATTTAAAAATCTTCCTTTACTCATTCTCAGTTTCTTCTATTTAAATTGAATTCAGTAAGTTTGCTTTTGTCTCATGATGCTAATTAATGAAATTCCAGGCACTAACATTAAAAATTTTAACTTTTTAACAAAAGGTAAAAATTTTTCTATGATAACCCTTACTGTTATTCCATCTATGACAGTAGTTTGTGTCTACCCCATCCAATATGGTTCATAGCCTTCTCTTCCATGCTTTATTCCCTGGTTGATAACCTATTTGAATATCACTTTTCATGGCCCCTTCCCTTTGGTTTCCCATTTGGTTTGGATCAGCAGATACTGACAGAGTAAATGCAATGAGAAGAGAGGGGATTTATTTATTTATTTTTGTCTTTATTTTTTAAATATTACATTCAAAAAATGTGAGGTCCCCATATACCCCCCTCACCCACCTCCTCCCCCCATAGCAACAATCTCCTCCATCATCATGAGACATTCATTGCATTTGGTGAGTACATCTCTGAGCACCACTGCACCTCATGGTCAATGGTCCACATCGTAGCCCACACTATCCCACGTTCCACCCAGTGGGCCATGGGAGGACATACAATGTCCAGTAACTGTCCCTGTAGCATCACCCAGGACAATTCCAACCCCCAATAATGCCCCCACATCACATCTCTTCCTCCCACTCCCTACCCCCAGCAGCCACCATGGCCACTTTCCCCACACCAATGCCACATTTTCTTTGATTACTAATCACAATAGTTCATAAATAGAATATCAGTAAGTCCACTCTAATCCATATTCTATTCCTCCATCCTGTGGACCTTGGAATGGTTGTGTCCACTCCACATCTATATCAAGAGGAGGCTTAGATTCCACATGGATGCTGGATGCAATAAGAGAGGGGATTTAGAGCATTATTCCCCCTTGTTCTATTTTTATTTGGGTGAGCTATGGCATTTCTATGCAAATTCTCAAATATCAAGTAGACAAAGTGACCAAACCAGTGGATATTTTTCGACTTCTCTTCACAGAAGCACTAGGCAATGAACCCACTGAAATGTAGCTACAGGACAGTGATAAAAGTCATGCATGTAATCAACAATAGTTCATATCCCTAACACCAACTGAGTACTTAACCAGCCCATTGCAAAGACCAATGCTGAGTAACTGAAATGGCTCCATTCTCTGGATACCAGAGCCATCCTTACAGAAAATTATTTGTCCTTGTGGGACAATTAACCTCTATCATATTTTGAAAACTAAGAGGAAGGCATTGAACAAATTACCTTTGATAAAGGTACTAACTTTGTAGTAATGAAAACATGTAAATGGGCTAACTTCCATTAAATTCATAAGTATTGTCATTTCTTTTGACAGCAATCAGGCTGACAGAATGGTGGAATGGCTAACTGAAGGCTTGACTATAACTCCAGATAGGGTAAATCACTCTGTCATGCTTTGGTGATATATAGGATGCACAAGATAATTTAAACCAGAGGTTAAGGCATGCAACCATTTCCCCAGAATCAGGTTGTATAAATCTAGAAAGCAATGGATGAGAGTGGATGGTGTATTAGTCAGCGTTCTCTAGGGAAACAGAATCAGTAAGAGATATCTGTCAACAGTGTGAGATTTTATGAGTCTTTCACAAGTCTGTGGGGATGCACAAGTTCAGGTTCAACTGGTAGGCTGCAAACCAAAGTCTCCAATGAAAGTCCAATGAAAGTCCTTGATGAGTTTCCAGAAGATGTTGGCTGACCAAAGTTGAGCTAGGAAATTCCCTCTGAATTCTGGAATCACTCCACCTTTTAAGCATTCTACTGACTGCTGAGGGCAATCTCCCTGATTGATGTAGATGTAATCAACTATCTATGCAGTGAATTCACTGGTGTTTAAAATCCATAAATGTCCTTGTATTACAGTTAACCCAGTGCTTGCTTGACCAAACAACTGGGCACAAGTACCTTGCTGAGTTGACACATTAGCCTATCACAGATGGCTACTCTAAGTATTACATGTACTTATTCAGTTATAGAGAACAGGAGACTGTACTGGGCAGGGATCTTTATGCTGATTAATATGAGAAACTGGATGACTTCTATGCAATTAAGGGAAGGGAGAATAGTCTGGAACTAGAAGATTTGTTGGACAACAACCAAATACTTAGTGTTTATATATACATATATATATAACTAGTTTGCTAGGGTGCTGAAAACTATATAGTAGACATTGGTTAACTTCTACAATGGAGATTTATTAGCTTACAAGCTTACAGTTCTGAGGCTGTGAAATATCCAAATCAAGGCATCATCAAAACATACTTTCTTTCTGCAGACTGCTGCCACCAATTCTATACTTCCTTGTCACATGGCAAAACAAATGGCATCATCTGGTTTCCCCCTTCTCTTCCAGGTCTAGTTGCCACCAGCTTCTTGCTTCTGTGGTTTTCTCACCTTTTGTCTCCTGTAATTTCATTCTCTTATAAAGGACTCCAGTAAGAGTAGCACTCACACTAAGTGAGATGGGTCACTTCTTAACTTAAGAGCCTATTCACCAAAGATAATTACAACAGGTTCACACACATTAATGGAGTAACTTTTCTAAGGTACATACAGCTTCAAACCATTGAAGATATCTGATAATGAAATGAACAAAATAAATAAAGCAGAAAAATAAATAAAGAAACAAGCATGAGAATGAAAATTTGTTATACCATAATAGCTCAGAAACTAATATGATCCTAATGGACAAGGAAATAGGTGGCAGAAGAGCTTTATCTATTAAGAACTCATATACTATCTCAGAAGTGGGATTGTACCTGATATAGTGCAGCTTATTTTTTGCTACTTTCCCATCAAGGGTCATATTCAGCAAATGGATGGTAGCTAAAGGTACAGGTAAGCCTCTAGGAGCACATCTGACTAACGTGGCATTATTATTAATTTTATTGTCTTTATTTTTTAATATTACTTTCAAAAAATATGAGGTCCCCACATACCCCCCATCCCCCACTGCACTCCTCCCCCCACAACAACAATCCCCTCCATCATCATGAGACATTAACCACATCCAGTGAACACATCTCTGAGCACCACTGCACCCCACAGTCAATGGTCCACATCATAGTCCACACTCTACCACATTCCACCCATTGGGCCATGGGAAGACATACAATGTCTGGTAACTGACCCTACAGCATCACTAAGTCCCAAAAATGCCTCCACATCTCACCTCTTCCTCCCATTCCCCACCTCCAGCAGCCACCATGGCCACTTTCTCCACACCAATGTCACATTTTCTTTAATTACTAATCACAATAGTTCATGAATAGATTATCAGTAAGTCCACTCTAATCCATAGTCTATTCCTCCAATCTGTGGACCTTGGAATGGTTGTGTCCATTCCACATCTGTAACAAGAGGGGGCTTAGATTCCACATGGATGCTGGAAGCAACCCTCCTACTCTCAGTTGTAGGCACTCTTGGCTCCATGGTATGGTGGTTGACCTTCTTCAACTCCATGTTAGCTGAGTGGGGTAAGTCCAATAAACAGAGTGTAGGAGCTGAAGTCTGTTGAGGCTCAGGGCCTGGCTATCACATGGTCAGTCCAGAGGTTAAGGTCCCTAGGTATACACTAAACCCCAGCACCAACTACAGTTCCTGTTACAGTAAATGTAACAGGAGAGGCTGGTGAACAAAGATCACATCTGAGTCCAGCTCCATCACACAGAAACACAAACTCCAAAGTACAGCCAACTGACATGGCAGTGAACTCCATCTGCCATGACCATAGAACCTGTGGGTCTTTGTAGCCCTCAGAAGAACCAATACCTGGGCTTGTATCTACTTTAGCTGTCTCTGGGATTCTGTTGAGGTGTGCATAAGGGCAACCCTTCTGATAACCTCCTGGCTCTTTTTGGAGATTCATAGCCATATAAACTCCTTTGTCCTTTCCATTTCCCCCTTGATTTAGGTCAAAAAGCATTTTTAACTCCTTGTATTATATGTAGATTGAGATATTCTGCTGGTCCAAGGTCATTTTCTAGTTACATCATCAACTGGTACTTGGTAGTAATCCCTCGGCACCAGGGAGGCTCATCCCTAGGGGTCAGGTCCCATGCTGGGGGGAAGGAAACACATTTACATGTTGAGTTTGGCTTCAAGACTGGCCACATTTGAGCAACATGAAGGCTCTCAGGAGGTAACTCTTAGGCACCCTACAGCTCTAGGCCTTGTCCTTATTTCAGGAGCACAGGCTCACAAGCATAGTCATTAGTATCGGGGGCTCATTGTTGGACCTTCCTTCTTTTTTGGTCTTTGCCATTGCACTTGGGGGATTGTTGCTGTTCCTTTAGGGACTGTGATAGAGCTCCCCTGGATAGGAACTCAGCACTCCCTCAGTTGTTGTTTTTAATTGTATCCACTATGAAAATATCAAAACACTTTTATGTACCCTGGATATATGCCCTGGAGAATTCCCTGCCAACCATGTGTCCCCTGTCAATAACATTCCACAGCACTATTCCTCCCATGCCATTGTTGAAACTCTCTGTGATCCAAAACTTCCTAAAAAGTGAAGCCCAATATATTGCCAGGTTCCATTAATAGTAAAATGGAATATAGTGATGAGTTTAAAGGTTAGATATAGAATACATATTAATTTGGAAAAATTAAGGTAAGAATAAATTGGGGTATCAAAAAATTAAAAAATGCAAAAGCTTTGTTTTTTATGTTTTGCCTTCCATCACTGCAATAAGTGTCGCCCTGTATGCAAAGTGGCAAAACAACTACTTACGTCTTTTCCTCAGTGCCTACGTCCTATCTTTTTCTTTTCTTTTTTCTAATTATTAAGCTTATCTTCACAAGAGTTTAGATCACAGTAGTTCATATATACAGTATACAGTACTCCCACATATCCAACATAAATTGTTTTCCCTTCAACAGCAATAATCTTTTTACATATTCATACTATATTTACTCAAACTGATGTACAGATATTGAGACAAGAGCTTTCAAACAAGGTAACATTTGGGTTTACACTGTGGTTTATACTTTAGTCTATATGATTTTCTAAATTTTTAGTTATCTTATGTTTTACATTATGATTTACATTTTAGCCTATCAGCCCCTATATATTTTTGTTGTAATTTTACATGTCTTATATCCATCTTTGCGTACTCTTGTGGAACACTTCTATTGCCCACACAGTTACATTGGTTCTATCTATTCAATATCTCTTTCCCCCTCCCCTTAGGGCCCACAGTGATAGTCAATCTTCATTGCTTGAAGGGCCATGTTCAGAGATACTTGCAACAGTGTTGAGGCCTTGACATGCTCAACTGCCCTAATGCTCTGGGAGCCACCATTTCTCTTGAGAGATATAATTCCCTCTATTGGAGGGCATCAGTCCTCCCCAGGATGTGGGTATACCTTCACTCTCATTATAGGGGTCTCCATCCAATGATATAACCCACTTTGGCAAAATGAGCATTCACATATTCCCTAGGAGCCTGTCCTGCATCAGATTATCCCCTTTAAGCATCTTAAACAGGTAACCTTCCTTATTATATTTCTGAAAAAGTTTTCTCAGCATTATACTCTCAACCAAATACATGACAATCTCCTATGTTTGTATATTGCCCCACCCTCCCCCCAGTTTATTGGGCAATATTACCCATCCTCCCATCCTTAGCCCCCCTCAAGCCCACAAAGCCCCACCCAAAGGTAATCCTATGCCCCATTTTGTCACTTCCTTGTACAAATACTTACCTCCAGCTTATCATAGATTACACCCATGTAGGTGTCAGCTTACATCCTTCCTCTACCCCCCAATTTCCTGTGAGCCTATCATCCAGTCTCTAGCTCTCTGAGGCAGCTTGGTTTACTTATTTCATATCATTGAGGTCATGTAGTATTTGTCTTTCAATGCCTGGGTTGCTTCACTCAACATAAGGTTCTCAAGATTATCCATGTTATCACGTGTGTTTGTAGTGTATTTGTTCTTAAAGCCTAGCATTCCTTTGTATGTATATACCACATTTTATTTATCCATTCATCTGTTGATGGGCATTTGGGTTGATTCCAACTTTTAGCAAGCATGAACAATGCTGCTATGAACATTGGTGTGCATATATCGGTCTGTGTCCTTGTTTTCAGTTCTACTGGTTATATACCCAGCAGTGGAATTGCTGGGTCATATGGCAAATCTATGGCTAGTTTTTTGAGAAACTGCCAAACTTTCCTCCAGAATGGCTGGGTCCTTCTGCATTCCCACCAGCAGTGGATGAGTGTTCCCATTTCTCCACATCCTCTCCAGCATTTGTAGTCTTTTGTTTTTTTCATAGCTGCCAATCTTATGAGAGTAAAATGGTATTTCATTGTAGTTTTGATTTGCATTTCCCTGATAGCTAGAGATCTGGAGCATTTTCTCATGTGCTTTTTAGCCATTTGTAATTCTTCTTTGGAGAAGAGCCTGCTTAAATCTTTTTCCAATTTTTTAAATGGGTTGTTTATCTTTTTATTTTCAAGATATAGGAGTTCTTTATATATGCAAGTTATAAGTCTCTTATCCGATATATGTTTACCAAATATTTTCTCCCATTGTGTAAGCTCCCTTTTCACTTTCTTGACAAACTCCTTTGAGGTGCAGAAGGCTTTAATTTTCAGGAAGTCCCATTTATCTATTTGTTCTTTTGCTGCTTACGCTTTTGGTGTGAAGTTCATGAAGCCATTTCCTATTACAAGGTCTTGTAGATGTTTCCCTACACTGCTTTCCAAAGTCTTTATGGTCTTGGCTCTTATATTTAGATCTTTGATCCATCTTGAGTTGATTTTTGTATAGGGTGTGAGATGGTAATCCTCTTTCATTCTTTTACATATGGATATCCAGTTCTCCAGGCACCATTTGTTGAATAGGTCATTCTCTCCCAGTTGAGAGGGTTTGGTGACTTTATCGAATATTATATGACTATATATATGAGGATCTATATCAGAACTCTCAATTCAGTTCCTTTGGTCTGTGTGTCCCTCCTTGTGCCAATACCATGCTGTTTTTACTACTGTAGTTTTGTAGTATGTTTTGAAGTCAGGTAGTGTGATTTCTCCAATTTCATTTTTCTTTTTCAATATGTCTTTGGCTATTCGGGGCCTCTTTCCTTTCCAAATAAATTTCATAGTTAGTTTTTCTAGTTCCTTAAAGAATGCTGTGTTGATTTTTATTGGGATTGCATTGAATGTGTAGATCAGTTTTGGTAGGATAGACATCTTAATAATATTTAGTCTTTGTATCCATGAACAGGAAATATTCTTCCATTTATTTAGGTCTTCTTTGATTTCCTCGAACAGTGTTGTATAATTCTCTGTGTATAAGTTTTTTACATCTTTAGTTAAATTTATTCCTAGGTATTTGATTTTTTTATTGACTATTGTAAATGATATTTGTTTCTTGATATCCTCCTGAGCTTGCTCATTATTGGTGTACAGAAATGCTATTGATTTTTGCGCATTGATCTTATAACCTGTGACTTTACTAGACTCATTTATGAGTTCTAGAAGCTTTGTTGTAGATCTCTCAGGGTTTTCTATGTAAAGGATCATGTCATCTGCAAATAATGAAATTTTGACTTCTTCCTTCCCAATCTGAATGCCTTTTATATCTGGTTCTTGCCTCAGTGCTCGAGCCAAGATCTTCTAAGAGAATGTTAAATAGAAGAGATGAGAGTGGGAAGGATTTTAGGATTTCACCATTGTAAACGATGTTGGCTGTGGGTTTTTCATATATACTCTTTATCATGTTCAGAAAATTTCCTTGTATTCCAATCTTTTGCAGTGTTTTTATCAAGAAATGGTGCTGTATTTTGTCAAATGCCTTTTCTGCATCTATAGACATAATCATGTGATTTTTTTCCTTCAATCTGTTTATATGGTGTACTACATTGGTTGATTATCTTATGTTGAACCATTCTTGCATACCCGGAATGAATCCCACTTGGTCATCGTGTATAATTTGCTTAATGTATTGTTGAATATGGTTAGCAAGTATTTTGTTGAGGACTTTTGTGTCTAGGTTCATTAGAAAAATTGGTCTGTAATTTTCCTTTCTTGTGGTGTCTTTGTTTGGCTTTGGTACTAGGGTGATGTTGGCATCATAGAATGAGTTAGGTAATGTTCCTTCTGTTTTGATTTTTTGGAAGAGTTTCAGCAGGATTGGTGTTAGTTAGTTCTTTCTGGAATGTTTTATAGAATTCACCTGTGAAACTGTCTGGCCCTGGGCTCTTCTCAGTTGGGAGGTTTTTAGTGACTGATTCTACCTCTTTACTTGTGATTGGTTTGTTGAAATCATCAATTTCTTCTTTCATCAATACAGACTGCTTATGTGTTTCTAGGAATTTGTCCATTTCCTCTGAATTGTCATTTTTGTTGGAATATAGTTTTTCAAAGTATCCTCTTATGATAGTCTTTATTTCTGTGGGGTTGGTGGTGATATCCCCTTTCTCTTTTCTTATTTTGTGTATTTGCATCTTCTCTCTTTTTTTCTTTGTTAGTCTCACTAAAGGTTTGTCAATTTTATTGATCTTCTCAAAGAACCAGCTGTTGGTTTTGTTTATCTTTTCAAGTGCTTCCTATTTTTTCTTTCTTCCTCCTGTGGGGTTACTTTGTTGTTTTTTTACTGATTCCTCCAAATGTGCAGTTAGTTCTTCAATTTTTGCACTTTCTTCTTTTTTGATGTATGAATTTATGGCTATAAATTTCCCTCTCAGTACTGCTTTTGCTGCATCCTGTAAGTTTTGGTATGTTGTGTTATCATTTTCATTAGTTTCAAGGTAGTTATTAATTTCTTTTGAGATTTCCTCTTTGACCCACTGTTTTTCTAAGAGTGTGCTGTTTAATTTCCATATCTTGGTGTGAAATCTGGCCCTATGGCAGTTGCAGTTTTCCAGCTTCACTCCACTGTGATCAGAGATGTTATTTTGTATGATTTTGATCTTTCTGAATTCATTGAGCCTTTCTTTGTGACCTAACATAAGGTCTATCTTGGAGAACAATCCATGTGCACTTGAGAAAAAATGTATATCCTGCTGTATTTGGGTGTAATGATCTGTATATATCTATTAGATCCAGCTCCTCTAATATACTGTTCAAAGTTTTTGTTTCTTTATTGATTCTCTTTTGAGATGTTCTCTCCAAAGTTGATAGTGGTGTATTAAAATCTCCCACTATAATTGTAGAGGCTTCTATTCTTTCACTTAGTTTTTCCAGTGTTTGCCTCATGTATTTGGATGTGCCCTTGTTAGAAGCTTAAATATTTATGATTGTTTATTCTTCTTTAAAGATTGTCCCTTTCACTAATATGTAGTATCCTTCTTTGTCTCTCACAATTGTTTCACATTTAAAGTCTATTTTTTTCTGATATTAATATAGCTACTCCTGCCTTTTTTAGGTTATTGTGTGCTTGTAAGATTGTTTTCCAGCCATTCACTTTTAAACTCCATGAATCCCTGGGTCTACATTGTGTTTCTTGTAGACACCATATAGATGGGTCATATTTCCTTATCCAATGTCCCAGTCTGAATCTTTTGACAGGTGAGTTTAATCCCTTGACATTCAGTGTTTTTACTTTCATGGAATTATTTAAGTTAGCCATATTTTGTTTGGACTTGTGTTTGTCATATTTTATGTTTTTTTTTTCCTTCTCTTTTTGTCTTTTTTGTTGCTCTTACACTCTCCTCCAACTCTGCCTCTCCTGTTTTTTCCTTTTTTCCTGTGGAACTCTCTTTAGTATTTCTTGAAGGGCAAGGTTTTTGTTGGCATACTCTTTCAATTTCTGTTTATCTGTGAATATTTTGAACTCTCCATCATTTTTGAATTGTAGTTTAGCTGGGTAGAGTATTCTTGGTTGGAAATTTTTTTCTTTTAGTACCTTGACTGTACCATACCACTGCCTTCTTGCATCCATGGTTTCAGATGAGCAATCAGCATTTAGTCTTATGGAGCCTCCCTTGTGTGTGATGGTTTTCTTTTCTCTTGCTGCTTTTAGAATTTTCTCTTTGTCTTGAGCATTGGATAATTTGACAAGTATATGTCTTGGGGTGGGCCTGTTGGGGTTTATGGTGTTTTGGGTACGTTGTGCTTCCTGGACATGTACATCCATCTCTCTCAGTAGATTTGGGAAGTTTTCAGCCATTATTTCCTCCAACACACCTTCTGTCCCCTTTCCCTTCTCTTCTCCTTCTGGGATGCCTATAATACATATGTTTGTACATTTTGCATTGTCATTCAGGTCCCTAAATCCTAGCTGGATTTTTTCTATCTTTTTATCGGTCCATTCTACAATCTGTTTGATTTCAGATGTACTGTCTTCCACATTGCTAATTCTTTCCTCTGCCTCTACTAATCTGCCGCTATTTGCTGAGAGTGTATTTTTGATTTCTTGAACTGTGGTGTTCATTCCCATCATATCTGTTATCTTTTTGCGTATGTCTGCAATTTCCTCTCCAAGTGTTTTCTTCATATTATTAATCTCTTCCTTTACTTCATTAAGTTGGTCTCTAATATATGTTTTGAGATCTTTAATTACTTGTCCAATGTTCTGCTCCCCTTCCTGGTTTTTAGTTTGTTCATTGGATCCAGCCATGTTTTCCTGATTATTGGTTTGGTTTGTAATTTTTTGTTGCTGTGTGGTCATCACTTTATCTTGATGGGTTTAATCAGTTCCTTAGCTTCTTTGTCTATTCTTGGGGATTAATTAGTTGTTGTTCATAAGTGTTATGTCTTCTCTGTCACTTTGTTCTTCTTACTCTATTTTCTTGTTGCTGGCTAATTTCACTTTGAAGGAAAATATTAGGGCCAGGGAAAGCAAAATGAGTCAGAAAAGAAAATGTATAAAGTAGTATTGGTAATAAATGTTAACAGAGCAACAATGTGAGATCTGGGAGAATGGGTATTAGACTCATTTAAGTTGTGTAGAGTTATAGCAGTAAGTAGAGTATGTATAATGAGACATTCAATTGAACATGGGGAGGAATATAGTATGAATTAAAAAGCCAGTGTTTTCATGAGAGAGGGAAAGAGAAAAGAAAGACAATAATATCAAGAGAGGATAAAAGACAGAAAACAGAACAATGGTATTATAAATTAAAAGTCAGACAATTTGGGGGCCAAGGAAAGGGAGGTGGAATGTAAGAGAAACAGTAGATGATGGATGAATGCAAGATGTGGGGGAAAGGGGATAGTGTAGGTGGCCAAAATCAATACACACAGAAAAGAGGAAATGGAGGATGAGGAAACATAGCAAGTGTGAAGCTCTCCCTGCAGCAGCTATTTTCTTTTTAATTACAATTTTAATTCACAGTTTGTCTCATGACTTGTAGGTTTTTTTAAAAGATTTATTTATTCATTTATTTCTCTACCCTTCCCCCTCCCACCCCAGTTGTCTATTCTTTGTGTCTATTTTGGTGCATCTTCTGTGTCTGCTTCTGTTGTTGTCAGTGGCACAGGACTCTGTGTTTTTCTTTTTGTTGCATCATCTTGTTGTGTCAGCTCTCTGTGTGTGTGGAACCATTCCTGGGCAAGCTGCACTTTCTTTTGCACTGGGCGGCTCTCCTTACAGGGTGCACTCCTTGCACATGGGGCTCTCCTATGCAGGGGACACCCCTGCATGGCACGGCACTCCTTGTGCACATCAGCACTGTGCATGGGCCAGCTCCACAGGGCTCAAGGAGGCCTGGGGTTTGAACTGCAGACTTCCCATGTGGTAGACAGACGCCCTAATCACTGGGCCAAGTCTGCCACCACTGCAGCTATTATATAAAGAAAATAAAATAAGATAAGAAAAAGAGAAAAAAGAAAAAAAAGAGAAGAGTAAAAGAGGGTGGGCAAAGAAAAGGGGGGGGAACAAGCAAGAAAAAGAAAGAATAAAAAAAACTAAATAAATGAAGGACCTTGGGGGATAAAACAGGAGAAAAGACGGGGAAACAATGCAATATTAGCAACCAAGACAAGAGGGAAAAAAAGAAAAAAAAACCCACAAATGCTGAGGGCTACAGTAATCAAGTACCTCAGATGGGCCTCACGGTGTGGTGGATTCAGGGATAGGAAGTCTGTGATATTGCAGACTGAAGGTGTGTGAGTCTCTGGAGTGTGAGCCACCAGGGTTTAGGGGACACAGACCTGGGAATCACACACCAGTTAACAGGGGGCCTGGGAGCACCACAGCTCAACACAGCCTTCAGGGATCCCTGCAGCTGGGCACCAGCCCTAGGGGGAAGGGTCTCACCTACACCCTCTGACCTCTGTGTCAGAAACCCAAAATTCCACCTCTCACAAGAGTCTCTTCTGTCACTGTCTCACCAAATCAACCTGCAGATGCCTCCTGTCTTGCAAGCCCCTGAAACAGCCTGCTGGGGGTGCTGCTGCACTACAAAGATTTCAGGGACCACTGTTGATGGGCCACCAGCCCTAGGGGGAGGGGTTCCACCTAAAACTTCTGACCTCTGTGTCAGAAACTGAAAGTTCCACCTCTTGCAAGAATCTCTTCTGTCACTATCTCACCAAAGTGACATCCAGACACTTCCTGCCCTGCAAGCCCCTGAAACAGCCTGCTCAGAGTTTGGGAACACCCCACACAACAAAGATCCCAGGGATTGCCATGGCCTGGCCACCAGACCTAGGGGGAGGGGCTCCAGCCAGAACCTCTGACCTCCGTGTCAGAAACCCAAAATTCCACCTCTCGCAAGAATCTCCTCCATCACTATCTCACCAAATCGACTTCCAGACACCTCCCACCCTGCAAACCCTGAAACAGCCTGCTCAGGGTTTGGGAACTCCCCCCACAACCTAACGTCGTATTATTAAGAAGAGTATTTATTTGCCACAGGGCTGATGATGCAAAGTACCATGAATGTATTGGCTTTTTTTATTGGGAATTTAATAGAGGAAAATCTTTCCATTCTAAGGCCATGAAATGTCGAGGCACCATGTCAAGGCACTATCAAAGACACTTTCTCACTAAAGTCAGCTCCTGATGATCCTGGCATCCCTCTATGTGGCCAAAGCAAGATGACTGGCCTACCAGTCTCTCTCTATTTTCTTCTTGCGCTTAGCTGTGGCATTCAGGTATCTCTCTGTGTGTCTCATATAATTGAGCCTCTCAAACATTCTTTCCTTGATCTCAGCTTAGATGACAAGCCATTGCTCTCTGGACTTCTCTCCTTGAACCACTCATGGCTTCCCTGTCTTTCTGCAGCTGTGGGTTAACCTTGATTCCTCTTTCTCTTTCTGCTTTCTCCTTTCTCTCACATGGTAGGATCAAAACAGCAGCTTCATTTCTCCATGTGTCTTCTTTCTTTATGTTTCTGCTTTCTGTTTTCAGATTATGTAAGATCCAGCAAATGCAACTGGAAAATGACCTTGAATAAAAGGCAGAAAAGTTAAAGACAAATGAGTTTATAAGGCTAAGAGAATTTAAATTGAGTCAGGAGGTCATCCAAGAGGTAATGCTTATACATGTCTTAGCAGGATCTCATAGACTGCCAAAGTAGATGCTACCCCAAATAGTGGGGCTCCTGAGGGCTCTGGAGACATCTAGGTCCTATGGTCAGGGCAGATAGCTCCAGAGTTTGATGCCTTGCCAGCAGATCCCACTTTGGAGTTTGTGCTCTTGAGTGTGACAGAGGTGTACTCAGTTGTGACTTCTCTACACATGCCTGTTCTGTTCCTTCTGTTTGAACCTATAGTTGATGCTGGAGTTGGTAAGTGTACATCCAAAAGACTTGAAACTTTGTGCTGTCCATGTGCCACCTGGGCCCTGAGCCTCAGTGGAGTTACAACACCTACTCTCCAGTTCATTGGACTCACCCAGGACAACTAACAAGGAGGTGAGGATGGACAACCACTACATAATGAACCAAGAGAGTCTACAACTGCAATCAAAAGAGTCCCATCCATCAGCCATATGGGATCGAGTCCTCAGGATTGTGGAATAAAATATGGACTAGAGTGGACTCACTGGTATTATAGACTTATTTTGATTCTAGCACTGGAAGAAGTTATATCATTGATGTGGAGACACTGGCTACTGGAAGTGCTGAGGTCAAGAAGAGGGAAAAAGAGGTGTAATATGGGGCATTTTTGGGACTTGGAATTGTCCTGAATGACATTGCAATGACAGATACAGGCCATTAGATATCCTGCCATAACCTAAAGAATTGAGTGGGAAAGAGTGTAAACTACAATGTAAACTATAATCCATGCTTAGTGGTAATGCTCCAAAGTGTGTTCATCAATTGCAATGAATGTACCACACTAATGAAAGAAGTTGTTAATATGGGGAAAGTTGGGAGGAGTGGGGAGTGAGGCATGTGGGAATCCCCTATTTTTTTTGCATAGGATTTTGTGTAATCTAAGTATATTTGGTACATATATATTTTTAAAATACCATCAAGAGTATGAAAACCCAACCTGAGTCATATCTGATGGACAGTCTAATCAAAAGTCATCTAATTTCAAGTAAGCCAATCAAGGCTCCATAACTGAATTTAAACAAAAGGCCCTGTTTACAAGTACAGGAGTGACTTAGTTTAAGAACATTATTTGCTGGCATCAACAAAAGAGAGAGTAGAACATGCCCCAAAATGTATGTTCTTTCCATATGCAAATATATTCTTTTCATCACAATATTTCAAAAAGCTTTAAAAACTTCAGTAGCAATGCTAAGTACAAAATCTCATATAAATAAGTTTTAGGTATGATGCCTTTCTTGGGTCAAAATTCTTCTTTGGCTGTAGACCTATGAAACTTAGAAAACAAGTTATCTGCTTCCAGCATACAAAGGAGGGACAGTCATAGGATAAACATTTGTATTAACATAAGGAGAAATTGGAAGGAAAACAGGTGTCATGATTCCAAAACAGTTCCAGAATCTTGCAGGGTATATGCCATTAAATTTCAAAGTCTGAGAATCATCTAAAGAAAGATGGTTTCTTATCCTCAGGCCTTCTGGGGGCCTACCCCATCCACGGTTTTCCCAATGGCTATCTTCTCTTTTCTACCCTCATTCAGTACCTGAGTGGGATCTGAGCTTCAGACCTCAGTCTCCACAAATACTGGGTTGATAACCACACATTTGCCAATATCTGTGGCACAGTCCCAGCCCCTTTAGTACAGAGGAGTGGTGATCAAATTGTCCCTCATCTCTGGCATACAGGTCCAGCCATCTCAGAACACTGGGGTGTCTATCTAACTCTTTCTAATATTCAGGTACGTAGCCTGGGGTGGTCAAACTCTCCTTGAACAATGGAGTTTTGGAAGGTCTACTCTCTTGAAATGCCAGGGCAAATACATTCTTTATGCATACATGGGTGGGGTCCTACTCTTGGCCTGAGAACATGCCTTAGGTCCAGACCCCAGCTTCAATGATTTTCCTCTTAAAGCCATTTTTCCTTTAACCTCTTCTCCCTGTTCCTTTTAGCTCAAGCTGACAGTTGTTTCTTTCATACAGATCTTGAAAATAGCTCATTGGTTTTCCATTAATTTCCACAGGGAAAGACCGTACAAGGTCCAGCAACACCAAAGGCTGAATTGCTGCTCTAAGGTGCCTCCCTTTTGGAATATTGGGCAATTGAGTCAGGGCTCAGCTCCTGCCCTGGGAAAGTCAAGGGGACAATTATGGGAGATGGCAAGAACCCTCCTAAATGAGAGGAGCAGTATGGTGCGGAGTAATTGTGGAAGGACAGTCATAAAGACTGCTGCCTGGAGACCTGCGGTTAGAGAGTGGAAACAGAAATACTGCAGTAAAATGCACACATATCTGAAATGAGCCCACCCTTCAGCCTACCCCGAAGTGAAATCCATGGAAGAGACTCCTCTCTGCTATTCCTTTAACTATTTGAAGTGACCTGCCCCTGGTCTATGGAATGGCTGTGTGGTGGGTGATTGGTGGGGACCCAGGTTCCTCAGAAAGAGGGATATTGGGCCACTCTGGCAATAAAGACCTGGGAAAGGGAGTGGGGGAGCACCCAGGTTGGGATACAGGCCCCAAGATACTCCCCTATGGTTTCAAGACCCCTATTGGCACCTGCTCCCACCTGGAACCAGCGTAGGCTCTGGCTAGGGCCATGATGGGCCTGCACCTTCTTTAGAGAGATGGTGTAGATGAGACCATCCTCCAGCTCCTTGTTGATTACCTGCAAGGAGCTCTGTGAAGACAGTGCCTGGCAATCAGGGAAGCTGCAACTCACTTGGGCTAGGTGCTGAATCCAAGAGGTGAGTGACAGCTAAGTGGAGAGGAGGTGACAGCTAAGGGCTCAGGATTAACACTGGTACACATGGGTGCCACACCAAGTAGCACCTTCCCACCTTCCAGCCAAGACCAGGAAGGTGACAAGGAAGGACCTACTGGGCTCCATCCCTGACACCTGCTCCTTCCCGGGTGGTCCCAGTGCACATGACTCCCATTCCCTAGGAGGCGGAGGGGATGTGGGGCTGCCCAGGCAGGAGCACAGTAGGGCAAGTGCTGACTTGGCTGTCCCTGGGCCACCCCATGTTACTTTTGGGTACATTTTGGTTGAAGACCAGGAGCCTCATAGCTGAGGCCTTAACCAATGTTGAAAGCAATGAAAAGGGAACTCATTCCTGCTTGGTTGAAGCTGGAGCCTCATGAGCTAGGAATACAGCAGGAGAACATTATTCCCTCTTGGGTATTCCTGACAAGTGAATTGGGAAGGGGCTGCCTGTGGAATCTGGGTACTTGGTTACCAGAGTTCCACATTCTGTTGGAGCCTCTCACCAAGGAAATGAGGTCACATCCTTAGGTCCCCGTACCTGGGTCTCCTCAACTGTAAGAACTCCACAAAAGTTCCTCTGCATGTTTGTCTGTCTATCCTCCTCACCTAGATCACCTTATTTATTGGACACAGTTCTGCCAACATGTCCCTCCCCATAGCAACCTGGGAAGGCCTGTGTGCAGCTCAGTCCCCAGCTATGAGGAGACCAAGCCTGGCTCAGACCTGGCTACTCATTCTTTTCAGTTTTGTGGCACTAGCCTAGTCAAGGAGACCTCCCCTGTCTCCTCACCCACACAGTGGGACACATTTCTAGGGTCTGGTTCCTGGGGATATCATCAAGTCTGTGGGGAGAACACTGCAAATCCCATAGTCTTGTTTCCCATGTAGCTAATACACAGACAGGTATAGAATAAACAGGAAGGGGATGGAAGTAACATCCAATAAATTTCAAAACAGGACTAAGTAAGTCTGTGTGATATTAGGAAACTCACTTTCATTTCTGGATTGCTGCCTCAGTCTGTTCCATAATGAGGCTGAAATGAGATGAAATTCAGCCATTGTTGCTGTGCCACACATCTTTGAGAGGCTTCCCATTGTATTTAGAGTCAGATGCAAGTGCCTCCTCTCAATCTCTGTGGTGGGCTGCCTGTGCCCTGAGTCCCTGACATCTCTGCTTCCAGGTACAAGCAGGCTCAGATAATCCCTCTTGGACTGAGTCTCAGCTTAGTGACTTGCTGCTAAACAAAATAATATGGCTAAATGTCAGGACACCCTTCCTAAGACATTCACTAAATGCTTTTCTGTCTTTGCTCTTTCTTGTGGGTGAACTGTCACTTACAAGAGTGAACTGCCTTTCTTGTGAGTGAACTGCAGATCAAAAGAACAGAGCTGGGAAGCAGCTTTCCCCCAGCTGAGCCTCGGTTGAGGCTCTGCACACAGCAGCTGCCTTCCTAGCCTTCTTTCTGGCCAAACTCCCTCTGGCTCTGACTCTTACCCTGCTGTGCTTTTTCCCAGGTTCCCTCTTCCCACACTGTGGGCAGGGTTGTCTTCCTCTTGTCATTCTGGTTGCAATGTAAGTGTCACCTCAATATGCTCTTCCAGGCCCTCCAAACAGGTGGTCCCATAGCCCTCCTCACAGTACACTGCTTAGCTTTCTCTAGAGCTTTCTTGGGATATGGGGGCAAGGTGAATATGCTTTTGGGAACATGTCATTTTGGAACCACGGACAGATGGTCAGAATTGATTCGTGTCTCACATCAGGACACAGCCAAGTCTTCATCTGTTTTCCTGGAGTAGTGAACCCGTTTGGAAATAGTTCTTTTGAAAGTATTATCATTATATAAGGTATGAACTCATTTTTCAATAGGATCTTGTAAAATCACATTTAGAATAGGCAGATTAGTCATGGTGAGACTTAATTCTTATCACTGGAGTCCTTACAAGTAGAAAAAAGCCAGTCAAAGTCAACAGAAAGCAGAATTCGGTGAAAAGTCAAAAAGCATACACAAGGAGGGAGAATTCACTACGTGAAAGAAGCAGAGATACAAGACCCTTGATTTTGGTCTTCTATCTTCCAAAATTTGAGGTGATAAATTATGGTTGTAAGTTAAACAGTGTGTGGAGTTTGCCATAGCAGTACTGGAAAATGGGGCTCTTATCAATGAAAGCAATTTATGTACTTAAAAATTAAAAATGAAATCTAAAGAAATGATAATCTAAGCCAGTGATAGAAAAAAACTAAACTGTAATTCCCTTGAAAGTGAGAAAGAAAAAATAAACATGTTTACAAAAATGAGAACTGAGAAAGTAATAGTGGAAACCTACTTATTTGCATGGTAAAAGAATTTTCTATTCCTTGGGAGGAACCATCTTGTAACTCCTTTGACTGAGTTTGTTGTTATTTTTAAAATTACAGGTTGAATGATCCATTTTGAGAAACTGAAGTTTTGATGCTGGGTACAGTTATATTTCTCATTATTTCCTTCTCACACCTGTTATTTCTCACACATTTTTAAGAAATAAATGGTTATGTATGACATTATGAAGATCTGGTCCTTTAATTATGGGCCTAAATTTCAATCCACATCAATATTTAATTTTATTTTAATATAATATAACTTACATCTGTACATGTGACCTAAAATCTTGTGTAAATATATTTCCCTGCATTGAATTGAAAAGGTCACTCTCCATAACATTTTTGTTTTTCAACTTGAATACACTTAGTTCATAACAATTTTCATAAAGATATGATCTAGATCCAGTTACTATGCTTATGAGTCTATGTGCCTGAAATTTCAACTAGGCCTAGAGCAGGGTGCCTAAGAGTTATCTCCTGAAAGCTTCCTTGTTGCTCAAATGTGGCCAATCTTTAAGCCAAATTCAGCATGTTAACGAATTACCTACCCCCAGCATGGGATATGACTCCTGGGGATCTGCCTACCTGGCACCAAGGGATTATTACCAATCATAAACTGGTGATGCAGTTAGAAAAAGACCTTGAATAAAAGGGGGAAATTGTAAAGACAAATGAGTTTATATGGCTAAGAGTCTTCAAAAAAGAGTTGGGAGGTCATCAGAGGGGTCACACTTATGCATGCCTCAGCAGGATCCGAGAGACAGCCAAAGTAGATCCAACCCCAGGTACTGGTGCTCCTGAGGGCAACAGAGACAAGCAGATTCTATGGTCATGGCAGATGGCTCTGGAGTTCAGTGCCTTGTTAGTGGGCCCACTTTGTAACTTGTGTTCCCGAGTGTGATGGAGTTGGACTTAGTTGTGAACTTTCTACACATGTTTCTTCCATCACTTTTACTGAACCTGTGATTGGTGCTGGAGTTGGTATATACTCAGGAAACTTGACTCTTTGGATTGGCCATGTGCCAGCTGGGACCTGAACCTCAGCAGAGTTGCAACACCTACTCTCCGGTTCATTGGACTTACCCAGGTCAGCTAACAGGGAGGTGAAGATGGTCAACCACCACACCAGGGAACTGAGAGTGCCTACAACTCCAAGCAGGAGAATCACATCTATCAACCTTGTGGGATCTAAGTCCCATCTTGATATAGAGGTAGAGTGGACATCACCATCCCAGGGTCCACAGGATGGAGGAATAAAATATGGATTAGAGTGGACTTACTGATATTCTACTATAGAACTATTGTGACAAGTAATGGAAGAAATTGTAGCATTGATGTGGAGAAAATGACCATGGTAGTTGCTGAGGGCAGGGAGATGGAAGGAGATATGTGATATGGGGGCATTTTTGGGACTTGGAGTTGTCCTACATGCAGGGACAGATACTGGATATTATATATCCTGCCAGTAAACTACACTCTATCTATAATCCATGTGGTGCAGCAGTGCTCCAAAATGTATTCACCAAATGCAATGAATGTGCCACAATGATGATGAAAGGGGTTGCTGATGTGGGAGGAGTGGGGAGAGGGGGTGGGGTATATGGGAACCTCATATTTTGTAATGTAACATTTTTTGTGATCTATGTATCTTCATAAAAAAAACAAGAAAAAATAAAACAACTTAAGAAAGTTTAAAGAGAGAAGGAAGAAACTCAGACCTTACATTTTCATGCTATTCCATTGCAGATTTATGGAGTATTATAAATCTCCCTGTTCCCCTTTCCATCTATTACACTTCTGCTTTTCTTCTGGTCTTTCCTTCCCTCTTTTCCTCCTGGCTTTCTAGTATAATCTTTTGGTGAAAATCAATTTTCACACCCAATATGGCAATGTAAATAGAAAGTATGAGGAGAACTCCCCATTCCCAACTGGCTTGAGAACAATATATTCACGTGGGTTTTCATTTCTCTTGAGGAGGACAAAGAACTTGTTCTTTGAAAATAATTACTTCTCTCAGCTATGTTGGGGGGGTATAAAATAAAGAATTATGCAACAAGAGAAAGTATTGACAAAAACTACAAAGGATTTTAAAACTCTAAGGAAGTTGTAGCATTCCCATTTTCATATCCATTTTCAGATTTGTTAAGTCAGAACAAATCCTCTTCCTATTATTCTGATCCTTGGTAGGGTCAAAAAATTGGAAAGGGTACAAGTGTTATTTAATTGCTTTTCATCAGGCTAAAGGAACCCAAAGGTTTCTGTGAATCTTAAAAGTTTGTAATGGATTGTACAAAGCATGGGACTATATAATAATGGGAATTTACTGGTGGAAGATGGGCTGTGGTTAACAGAACAAATATGAGAAATTCTCTCATGAAATATACCAAATATATCCTAATACAAGTTGTTAATCAGTAGGTAGATTGGGAGAAAAAAATACCAAATGCAAAGTATGGGCTATAGTTAGTATCGATATTTTGACAACAGTCTTTCATAGTTTTTAAAAAATGTGTAAAAACAAATCAAAGTGTTGATGGTAAGGTGGTATATGGGAACCTGTATGATGATATGCATATTTGTTTAGTAATTTCACAACTTTTACTATACACTTATTGTTTATGGATGTACAGGTATGAATGATATACATCAATAAAATTTTATTTAAAAAATATATTTCTAAACTTATCAGGCAAGAAAACACTTGCCAGTGGAGAAATTTACTGAATGATGGTTAATGGGAGAAAAGTTCCTGAGATTTTTGAGTTATATATGGCGATCATGCTAATTAACACCTTCCTTGATAAAATGGATTGATTCCAGAGATTAAACCACAGTGCATTAAAACAAGTCCTATTGCTTTTTTTTCAGCAAAGGAGCTTTCAGTTAGGTCTTTCAACAATTTTGGATCCTGGCATTAAACAAATTCTGTTTGCTTCTGCTGGTTAGGACTTTTGATGAAAAGTAATGGTCTGATTTTACAATTTTTAGGAAAGTGCTTAAATATATGGAATTTTTTTCTTTTTAAATACTTTCTTGATTTTCCCTTTTCAGGTGGTGACAGGATGAACTCACAGAGGAAATGTATATTATTAGATATTCAGTCTATACTACCATCTTGGCTTCAAGTGGCATTTTCAAGGGATTCCATTATGCTTTTTTCAAGACTCTCAGTCTGCTTCTGATACATGAACTGCCATCCGGTGGCTGTGCAGAAGCTTTCAAGGTTCTATGAATAGTAAATCTGACAACAACAATGATTACAATCAAGCAACCTAACTAATGTTTGTGGATGACTTCTTACCCCATCCAGTTCCAATTATCTGAAAGATTCTATTTGCTCTTTTCACAAAATGGGCAACCAATTAGCATTCTCTTTAGACAATTGTATAGGGAACTTAAATAAAAAGATGTTATGTAGCACAATGCTATGCCTCATTTTGTTCATGAATGTCTTAAATTGTATATACAGAGGAGGTTCAAAGTAGAGAACTGTTTTTGATTGGATAATATTGACAGCATAATTTGCTGATATTGAAGGACAAAGGAGTCAAATGTTTTGAAATCAGCACTTAAAACTGGTACCCTGAGAATGGAAAGTCTTAATGAGCAAACTCTTTTCTTCATAAAAATGTCTGTTCAGATGAACCTAATGAGTGTACAGATATAATGAGTTATAAGAATTTCCTGAAGCAAACAATGAAGTTATTTATTGGTTTGCAGTCTTAACTTCCTGATTAAGATTTGCAGGAGCACATAGTTTTGCAGAAGACTCAGTTTTTAGTGTAGCCAGCCTGAACTGAAATATAGATAATCTCAGTCTAGGAAAGTGATTAATTCAGATCTGCACCACTGTTTTCTAAGTCTTCATTGAGCATCAAGTTTTCCATTGTGAGTTAAACCACTCTAAGAATCAGGTTTTTATCTGTTCTTTGTTGGATAATTGATTGAATGGATTAGTGGCTATGCAATAACATTGCAAAATTGAGTATCACACTTTAGACTACACAGTAAAATTAAAGAAGTATTAGTATTATTATTCCATATAACCTATGAGTTAAACATGCTCATATCAGATTAGGGGGAGGACAGATCCTACTTTCAATGCAAAAAAACAGCAGATTTGGATGTGCCATTATTAGGTAAATTACCTATATTTATTCTAAAATCTTATTTCTTAGGTTACTTAGCAATAGAGATGGAACAAAAGAAATTCTGCAGACTATAATAAGGCAGACACATATGTACCATTGAACTGAAATATTTTCCCACAAGTGATCCTGCCCCCTCTTTCTTCAAAGCAAAAATGTTAACGATACAGATAATGCTAACCCAATTCCTCTCTGTCTCCACTTCCAGAGGCAACAATTATCTTTTGGTTGGTGTGTCTCATTCCCAAGCAAGGATTTTTTCTCAAATTTTAATTGTGGCATGCTCTGCATGCAGGAAAATATACAAATCTTAATTGTAGATTCTGATGAATTGTAACTTATAAATACAGCTAGATGATGAATGTTTTTGTAAATGTATACATCAAAATAAGATACAAATCAAGATATAGAATATATCTAGAGAATAAGAAGTATGTTGGCCTCACAGCATTTTAAAACTAAATTGAATTAACAACATATAAACATTTCAAAATTGAGAAATGTAATATAAATACAAATTTCTGGCTTCCTTTAAAATTCTAAACTCCAAACCACAGTAAGCTCACAGTAGCTGCTACCCAATGCAAACAAGCCGTAAGCTCCCTGGTTGTCCCACATTGTGCCTGTTGTTATGTGAAGTCCACTTCATTCTTGTCATAACCTGCAACTCATTCCCTAAAGAAGACATCTGTGTAACACTTCAAAAATGTGGCAAATGTAAAAAGGCTGAGAACCATTGCCTAGCCAACTTAGGAAAGCAGAGTTTGAGAAGAAGTGTCCCACTCCCCCACTGGCTAGGTGACTTTGGAGGCTGATGTCAATGCCGTGAACCAGAAAAATCAACCAGCTTCTATAGGTATTTGCTGCCCAACGGGTGGTCCTTGGCCAGAAGCGTGAGCATCATCCATGAGCTTATTGGAAATGCAAAGTCTCATTCCCCATCCAGATTTTCTAAATCAGCATTTACATCACTTGTTTCTTTTTAAATTTACAATAATAAACTTTCTTTTTAGAGAAGTTTTAGGTTTACAGAAAAATTACACTGAAAATATAGGGGTCCCATATAGCAATCCCCTAACACAAATGTATGTTTAACAATATCCCCGTGTCTTCTGAGAACATCAATGTTGGAGATGCAGTACCCAGTGCCCTGTGCCTTAGTGGAAAAACCACCCAACAGATCTTACTGCTGGGAGGGTTGCAGAGTATGTTAGTTCACCAGGGTTGCTCTGAAAATACCACATACTGGTTTGCCATAAATAGCTCATATATTGAGTCACAGTTTTGGAAGCTAGAAGTCTAAAATCAAGGTGTCCACAAGGACGCATTTTCTTCAAAGTTTGTAGATTTCTGTTGGTGGCAGTCTTCCATCAGGTGGAGATTGCTCTCTCTGTAGTTTCCTTTATTTCAGGCCTCTTCTGCTATCTTACTTCCCTGTCTAATTTACTTTGTAAAGAACTTAAGTCAGTTTGGATCAAGGACTGTCCTCCTGCAGTTTGGCCACATCTTAAGTAATAATATTTTTCAAATGTCCTATTTATGAATAGGTACATACCCACAGGAAACAGGATTAATACTTGAACATATCATTTGTGGAGAACATGATTCACAATTGATTCATATGATTCACATGATTAAATTCCTAAGTTACCATTTTTCTAGATCCTTGACCAACTTGCTATATTATGTTTTTAAATTAATAAGCCATCCTAGTATGTGTGAAGCAGTATCTGAAGTGGCTTTGATTTGCATTTCAATTTATGACTAGTAATTTTGAAGAAGTTTTCATATGCCATTTGATTATTGGTCATTTGTATATCTTCTTTGAAGAAATTGTTTTCAAGATCTTTGCCCATTTTGCAAAAGGATTGTTTTTCTTTTCATTGAGTTTTGCTATTTCTTTGTATATTCTGGCTGTTAAACTCTTATCAGATATAGGTTTTGTAAATATTTTGTCCCATTCTGTAGATGCTTTTAACTGTCTTGATAATGTCTTTTGCTCTTGCAAAAGTTTTAATTTTGAAGAGGTCCACTTTATCTGTGATTTTCTTTTGTTGTTTGTGCTTTTTCTGTCATATCTAAGTAAGTACTTCCACATCCATGGTCATGAAGAGTTCACTTTAAGTTTTGGCATCACTCTTTTTGATCCAGGGAAATAAAAACTTGTAGTGCCCCACACAGCCTAGTATCACCCACAGAATGGGTGCTCAATATATGCTAAATGATGGAAAATAGACTCGTGGTTATAACATTAAAAGATTAAAAAGGTTGACAAGTAATGCTTATTGTACAGATTTAACAAAAAGTAAACCACTTCACAAATGGAAAAACTCTATTCAACCTCCAGAAATGTCAAACATGTTTAAATGAAAATAATTTGAATTTGAAATTAGATATATTCAGATCAATCTTCTTATTTTTCAGAAAGGTATTTTAAAATCTTAACTTTCTAAAAAGTGTTGTATACTCTGTTAAAAATTGTTTTCAAGAAAATCCAGCAAGATGGTGACAGAATAAGGTGCTCCTAGAGTCAGATCCTGCTACAGGGCAGTTAGTAAATACCCAGAGATCTCTGAAGCTGGCTGAAGAACCTGCTTGGGGGTTCCAGGAGGCCAGAAGAGCATACTGCAACATCCTTAGGGGAATGGAAGGAGGAGACTGCCCGTCTACAAGAAAACTCATAAGTAGAGTGCTCCACACCAAGGAGGCCAGTGCCCATCCTCCACTGGAGGCACAAGCCACCACAGGAGCTGTTCCGCAGCTGGAAATGAAAGCTCCACTTTCCCAAAACAGGAGAGGAAGAGATGGTTGGGCACCAATTTCAGCTACGATGAGGAAACTCAGTGGGCAACAGTATAATCCTGAAAACAGCTAAAGTTTGAGCCTGTCCAGGTCAGAAAGTGGTCAGGAGCTACCATCTTAACTCCACACCTGGCATGAGGGGAAGCAGGGAGGACTGAGGATCCAGTGCTGGGGGGGACTGGCTTCTTCCCATCCAGATCATATTGCAGGTCTAGCCTAGGCTCCAGTGCTACCTCCAGCAGGGAGGAAGATGTGGGGACCTGTGCCAGCCTCTCTGGGAAATTACCTGCCAAGCCATGGAACCTGGTGATCATCCTACTCTGGCGGCATGAGTCACCCCAGGAGCTGCTCTGTGATGGGAACTGGACGCTCCATTTCCCAGGAACAGGGGAGGAGGAGATGGTTGGCTGCTGCTTTCAGCTATGGATTGGGATGCTTGGCTGGCTAAGAGATAACCCTGGGAACAGCTGAGGTGAGAACCAGTCCAAGTCAGAAAGAAGCCAGTAGCCACCATTCTGACTCTGCCCCCAGCCTGAGAGGAAGCTGGGCAGACTGAAACTCTCAGTGTTGGCAGGAACCATTTTCTTTCATGCAGATCAGCCTGCAGCCCTAGCCTAGGCTTCAGCCTTGCCTCTGGTAGGGAGGAGGCTGGGGAGCCCTGCACCAGCCTATACAGGTAACTGCAGGTAACTTTGGCTGGCATATACTGAAAATCAGAAGTCTACCAGGGCAACTGCAGTCATCTTAGGACCCACACTGCATAGATTGCTGCCCACACTTCCAGCTCCATCCCTGCCCCAGGCAGAGGAGAAAGGGATGTGAAGTCTCTCAGGGCAACTACAGTCTAGGTCTGAATGTGGATTATTCCACACAGTTGTGACTCTGTCCCTACCCCTTGCAAAGGAGAAAGTTGGAAGAAGCCTCCACAGCTTACAGCACCAACTACATGCTTGGCTCCTACTGCACAACCAACAAAGGAGAAACTATAGGAAGCCCTAAACTAAAGAGAAAAACTGCACCCAGAATACTCTAGTAAGCCAGATATGAAGGCACCAACAAAAAATTACAATCCACACCAAGAAACAAGAAGCTATGGCCCAGTTAAAGGAACAAGATAAGCCTCCAGATGAAATAAAGGAGTTGAGACAACTAATTATAGATGTTCAAACAAATCTCCTTAATAAATTCAATGAGATGGCTAAAGTGATTAAGGATATTAAGAAGACATTGGATGAGCACAAAGAACAACTTGAACACATACATAGAAAAATAGCAGATCTTATGGGAATGAAATTTAAAAAAACATTGGAATCATATAATAGCAGATTTGAGGAGGCAGAAGAAAGGATTGGTGAGCTTGAAGAAATGGCCTCTGAAAGGGAACATACAAAAGAACAGATGAAGAAAAGAACAGAAACATTGAACAAGGTCTCAGAGGAATAAATGACAGCAGAAGGCATGCAAACATACGTGTCATGGGTGTCCCAGAAGGAGAAAAGAAGAGAAAAGGGGCAGAAGGAATATTTAAAGAAATAATGGTAGAAAATTTCCCAACCCTATTGAAAGACTTAAATAGCCCTGTACAAGAAGATCAACATTCTCCCATCCAAAAAAATCCAAATAGACCAACTCCAAGACACATACTCATCAGAATGTCAAATGCCAAAGACAAAAAGAGAATTTTGAGAGCAGTACGAGAAAAGCAATGCATAGCATATAAAGGATATCCAACAAGATTAAGTGCTGACTTCTCACCAGAAACTGTGGAGGCAAGAAGACAGTGATCTGATATATTTAAAATACTACAAGAGAAAAACTTGCAGCCAAGAATCTTATATCCAGCAAGACTGACTTTCAAAAATGAGGGTAATATTAGAATATTCACAGATAAACAGAAACTGAGAGAATTTCTCAGGAAGAGACCAGAATTTCAGGAAATACTAAAGGGTGTGTTAGAGCCTGAAAAAAAAAAAAAAAAAAAAAAAAGACAGGAGAGAGAAGCCTGGAAGAGAGTCTAGAAATGAAGATTATACCAATAAAAGTAACTAAAAGTGTCAAAAGAGTGGTGAAAATAAAATATGACAGACAAAACTCAAATAGGAATAAACTTAACCAATGATGTAAAGCACTTTTATTCAGAAAACTGCAACCCAATGTTAAAACAAATTTTAAAAAGCCCTAAATAACTGGAAGAACATTCCATGCCCATGGATTGGAAGACGAAATATCATTAATATGTCAATTTTACTCAAATTGATATACAGATTTAGTGCAATCCTGATAAAAAAAATTCCACCAGCATTAAAGAAAAAATTGAAAACATGATCATTAAATTTATTTGGAAGGGTAAGGAGTCCTGAATAGCCAGAAACATCATAAAAAGGAAAAATGAACCCTCATCTCCAGACTTTAAATCATAATACCTACCTATAGTGGTAAAAACATCATGGTTCTGGCCTAAAGACAGACACAATAGACCAATGTAACCAAATTTATGATTCAGAAACAGACCCTCACAGGTATGGTCAAGTGATTTTTGACTAGCCTGTCAAGGTCACACAGCATGGGCAGAACATTCCATTCAACAAATGGTGCTGAAAGAATTGGATATCCATAGCTGAAAGAAGGAAAGAGGACCCCTATCTCACACCTTATCCAAATATTAACTCAAAATATATCAAAAAACTAAAAATAAAAGCAAGAACCATAAAACTTCTAAAAGAAATTATTGGAAAATATCTTCAAGACTTGGTAGGTGGTGGATTCTTAAAGGAGATAAGAGAAGGAGTGAGTGGACTACTGATGGTTAATGTATGTAGAAGTTTTAATTAGTTTTACTCTAAGAGTGTGGAAACGTATAGAGTGGATGGTAACACACAATGAGTAACAGCTAGTTTATAAATGGGGATGTGACTGAAAATGGTAGTCTAGTTATATAAATGCCAATTAACAGAATGGTTGAGAATAATCTAGGAACTAGATAACACAGTAAATCAAGAGGTGGGTGAGAATTGTGGTTGATAGTACAGATGCAAGAGTGTCCTTTGTTAGCTAGAACAACTGTATATCACTAGTGCAGTGTGTTGGGAATGTGGAGAAACATGGGAAAAATACAGCTGGAGTGATCTATGGACTGTGGTTAGTAGTAATAGTATAATATTCTTGCATCAATGCAAAAGATGTACTGTGTTGATACCGAGGCAGTATGGAAAATGTGAGCCAAATGTATGCTATGGACATGGCAATAATGAGATGATATTATTTTATCTGTACCAAATGACACACAACATTGTGGTGTGTTGATAGAGGGGTGTTGTTTGGAAATTCTTACATGTGCATGATTGTTTTATAAGTTTACAACTTCTGTCACAAAAAAATATATTTAAAAAATAATAATAGGGTGGGTTGGGGGAAAACCACACCAAATGTAAGATAAGAACTATGATTAGTAGTAAGCTTTTGACAGTGTTCTTTCATAGTTTGTAACAAATGTCTCTGACAATGCAAGGTGTTGGTGGAGGGTTGATGCATGGGACTCCCGTATGTTATGCATGTTTGTTTTATAAGTTCACAGCTTTTACTATACATTTAATTGTTTATGTATGTTCATATATAAATCATATAAAGATAATAATAATAGGATTGACCAGGGGGAAATACTTTGTTTAGTAATAATATTTTGACAATGCTCTTTAATTATTAGTTAAAAAGGCTTAACAACAATGCAAGTTATTGGTGGTAGGGTGAGATGTTTTATATGTTTGATGTTATATGTTTGTTTTGTAAGTTCACAACTATTATATATTTATTGTTTATGTACAAAAAGCAATCCATTCAATATCTAGGAAATTTATGTATGCATTTACTCTTTGACCCTCAAATTCTATTTTCAGGAATCTTCCCAAGGACATAACATCAAAAATACAAAAAAGACATATGTAAAATGCCATTCATTGCAGAATTATTTGAAATAGCAAAATATTTGAAAGTATCTAAATGTTAATGAATAGGGGTCTTAGTGAATAAACTACAGTAGAGCCACACAATGAAGTATCATGTAGTATGCAGCTGCAAAAAAGAAATGCCATATTTCTATATACTACTATAGAAAATCTCCAAGATATACTCTTAAGTCAAAAAAGCAAGATGAAAAAAATTATATATAGCCTAAAAGAGAATATAGATAGGTAAAGGGATAGATAGATACATATATTTATACATAAACAGGAAATGAATACATCAAAGAAGAGGGAGAAATAATAGTGGAGGGTACTGGGAGAGAAGCAAGACCTCTTTGAATGCATCCTATTCTGTAGATATGATTTAGAACTAAGTAAGTATTTTACAAAACAATGAAATTAAATTAAAATTAAACACAATCCTTTAATTAGAAAGTAAAATTAAACTAAATTTGCATCTAGTAAGTGGTATAACCACATAGAGAGGAACTATTCCATGTGACCATAAAACATTAATTTGACTGCCTTGTATGATATAATTTAAGGACAAAAACAACTGTCAAAACAAAAACAAAACCTTCAAATCTTTTTAAAATCATATTGTTGTCACTAGTGTTGATAGTTTGAATTACTATTCTGAAACTGTTGTATGAGAATTGTGGAATAAAGTAATGGAGTAATGAAAAACATTGTTTACACAATCAAGTTATTGGAGATCGAGATGGTGCGATAGGGAAAGGCAAGTTGTGCTCTTCCTCCAGAAACTGTGGGAATGTTGGCAGGCTTGTCAGGCATAAGGGAAGCTGGGATGCCTCAGGGGTAATGGGAGAGGGTGGCTGGAGACAGGGGCAGAGCTGGGCACCAGGGAAGATGAGAACCCCTAGCTGTCCCCAAGGAAGAGGAGAGCAGTCTAGCCAGCCCAGGGGGAGAGAAAAACTTCCCCAACTATGTAGGTGAGAGGAGGACCTCCCAGGCAGCTCTGGGGAGACAGCAGCCCTGCACCTGGCTCTGGAGGAGAGAACTGCTGAGGAGCTATCCCACAGGTGGGCCAGTGCCCGGCTGCTTAGGGTAAGGGGGTGTGGGGTAGCCTTGGGGATAGCAGCAGGAACATAGCCAGAGCTTATTCCTGTTTTTTTCTCTATTTCCTTTTCTTTTCTCTTAAACTGGGTACTGGCAGAGAGAGAAGCTGTGAGGTGATTGATTTGTAGGTACAAGGAGCCTGAGAGAGTAGGCTAGTGGATCACTGATGGCTTGTGAGAGAGGCCTGTTTTTTATTTTCTTTTTTCTTTTTCATTGTCTCATTCTCTTTGCTCAGATACCTGTGAGAGGGGGCCCTGTGGGGTGATAGGCCAATTGATCAGCACACAGTCTGAGAGAAATAGCCTAGCAGGTCCTGGTGGTGTAACAGGGATGCACAGTTTTTGTTAAATTGTTTTGTTTTTTTTCTCCTTTTCCTTACTTTGTTACCTTCTTCCCCCATTTTTCTTCAATTCTTTCTTCTCATCCTTTTTTCTTGTCTTTTAATTTTTATTTGTTCTTTCATTTCATTTTCTATTCATTATTTTTTAACTTTTTTCTTTTTCCTATTTTCTTTTTCTTTCTTTTTAATTTCTTCCCCCCTCCCCCCTTTTTTTTCTTTCTTTCTGCTTTTCCACTTTTGTCATTTTTCCCTTCTCATTAATCTGGTCTTTTGTTTTATTTTATTTTTTCCTCTTTTTCCAGCTTTTAAAATTTTTATTCCTTTTATACTATTTTCCCTCTTATTAAATAATTTTTCCACCTTTTTTTGTTCTGTTTCCTTCCTTCTTTTGTTTCTATTCCTTATTTCTCTTATTTGTTGTTTCCTTATTTGTGAACCCATATTTATCCATTTGAACACAGGTGACTATTAAGATATAGAATAAGTGGAACCAAGTGTTAAAGAGGAATCTTAACACAAAAACAAACATAAATAAAACCCGAGACTAGAAAGAGAAACTAATCAACTGAATAAGCCCATTAGGATAAACAGATGCCTAGACACCAGTAAAAAATTACAAGCCATACTAACAGGTAGTCATGGAGAAGGGGGAGATGGACATCATGGAAGAAATAAAGAATGCCCAAACAAATATCCTTTGTCAAATCAAAGAAATGAAGAAAGAGATAAAAGATATCAAGGAAACATTAGGTGAAACTACAGAAGAAATGGCAAACATTCATAAAGAAGATAGCAGATCTTACAGTGATAAAGGACACAAAGCAAGACATAAAAAATTCACTGAAAGCATATTACAGCAGATTTGAACAGTCAGAGGAAAAAACAGTTATGTCAAAAATAGGACATTCAAATTGCACAGAAAGTAGCACAGATAGACCAAAAACAAAAGGGGGGGGGGGAAATCAGCAGAGTTTCAGGGAATTGAATGACAACACAAAATGCACAAACATATACAAAATGGATATTCCAGAAGAAAAGAAGGGTAAAGTGACAGAAGTAGTATTTGAGGAAATGATGGCTTAAAGGTTCCAACTCATATGAGGAACATGGATATATATGTCCAGGAACTGCAGATTACTCCAAGCAAGATAAATCCTAGCAGATCTATCCTGAAAGACATGCTTATCAGATTGTTAAATGCTTAGGACAAAAACAGAATCTTGAAATCAGTAAGAGAATGAGATTCATCACATATAAGGGAAGCTTGATAGGATTAAGTGCTGAGACCAGAAGGCAGTGATATGACATAGTTAAAATGTTGAAAAACAAAAACAAAAACAAAACCCAAAGAGCCAGCCAAGAACCCTGTATGCAGCAAAACTGTCATTTAAAAATGAAGAAGAATTAAAAGTATTCACAGATAAATGGAAATCGAGAGATTTTTGTCACTAAGACTCCTACCCATCAAGAAAAATTAAAGGAAGTTCTCCAAGTTGAAAAGGGAAAGAAAAGGAGAGTGGGAGTTATATCATTGGATAGAGACCCATATAATGAGAGTGACGGTATACCCACATCCTGGGGAGGAATGATGTTCTCAAATAGAGGAAATTGTATCTCCTGAGAGAAATGGTGGCTCCCAGTGCATTAGGGCAGTTGAGCACATCAAGCCCTCAACACCATTGCAAGTATCTCTGAACATGGCCCTTCAAGCAATGAAGACTGACTGTCACTGTGGGCCCTAAGGGGAGGGGGAGAGAGGTATTGAATAGATGGAACCAATGTAACTGTGTGGGCAATAGAAGTGTTCCACAAGATTATGCAAGGATGGATATAAGACATGTTAAATTACACCAAAAATATATAGGGGCTGATAGGCTAAAATGTAAATCATAATGTAAAACATAAGATAACTAAAAATTTGGAAAATTGTATGGTTTAAAATATAAACCACAATGTAAACCCAAATGTTTGAAAGCTCTTGTCTCAATATCTGTACATCAGTTTGAGTAAATATAGTATGAATATGTAAAAAGATTATTGTTGTGGAAGGGAAGGGTTTTATGTTGGATATGTGGGAGTACTGTATATTGTATATATGAATTACTGTGATCTAAGACTTTTGTGAAGATAGGCTTAATAATTAGGGAAAAAAAGAAAAAGAACATAAACACTGAGGAAAAGATGGAAGTATTTGCCTTGCCAATTTGCATACAGGGCAACACTTATTGCAGTGCTGGAAGGCAAAACATCAAAAATAAAGCTTTTTCATTTTTAAATTTTTTGATACCCCAATTTATTCTTACCTTAATTTTTCTAAATTAATGTGTATTCTATATCTAACCTTTAAACTCATCACTATATTCCATTTTATTATTAATGGAACCTGGCAATATATTGGGCTTCATTTTTGGGGAAGTTTTGGATCACAGAGAAGTTCAACAATGGCAGGAGAGGAATACTGGCATGGGATGTTATTGACAGGGGACATGTGGTTGGCAGGGAGTTCTCCAGGGCATATATCCAGGGTACATAAAAAAGTTTAGATATTTTCATAGTGGTTACAATTAAAAACAACAACTGAGGGAGTGCTGAGTTCCTATCCAGGGGAGCTCTATCACAGTCCCTAAAGGAACAGCAACAATCCCCCAAGTGCAATGGCAAAGACCAAAAAAGAAGGAAGGTCCAACAATGAGCCCTTGATACTAATGACTATGCTTGTGAGCCTGTGCTCCTGAAATAAGAATGAGGCCTAGAGCTGTAGGGTGCCTAAGAGTTACCTCCTGAGAGCCTCCATGTTGCTCAAATGTGGCCAGTCTCAAAGCCAAACTCAACATGTAAATGTGTTTCCTTCCCCCCAGCATGGGTCATGACTCCCAGGGATGAGCCTCCCTGGCACTAAGGGATTACTACCAAGTACCAGCTGATGATGTAACTAGAAAATGACCTTGAATACAAGGGTCAACTCGGACCAGCAGAATATCTCAATCTACATATAATACCAGGAGTTAAAAATGCTTTTTGACCTGAATAAAGGGAGAAATGGAAAGGATAAATGAGTTTATATGACTATGAGTCTCCAAAAAGAGCTGGGAGGTTATCAGAGGGGTCACCCTTATGCACACCTCGGCAGAGTCCCAGAGACAGATAAAGTAGATACAACCCCAGGTATTGGTTCTTCTGAGGGTTACAGAGACCCACAGGTTCTATGGTCATGGCAGATGGAGTTCAGTGCCATGTCAGTTGGCCCTACTTTGGAGTTTGTGTTTCTGTGTGATGAAGCTGGACTTAGATATGATCTTTGTCCACAAGTCTCTCCTGTTACTTTTACCAGAACTGTATTTGTTGCTGGAGTTTAATGTATACCCAGGGGACCTGAATTTCTGGACTGGCCATGTGATAGCCAGGCCCTGAGCCTCAACAGACTTGCAACTCCTACACTCTGGTTTATTGAACTTACCCCACTCAGCTAATATGGAGGTGAAGAAGGTCAACTACCACACCAGGGAGTCAAGAGTGCCTACAACTGAAAGCAGAACGATTGCATCCAGCATCCATGTGGAATTTAGGGCCCCTCTTGATATAGATGTGGAGTGGACACAACCATTCCAAGGTCCACAGGATGGAGGACTAGAGTATAGATTAGAGTGGACTTACTGATATTCTATTCATGAACTATTGTGATTAGTAATCAAAGAAAATGTGGCATTGGTGTGGAGAAAGTGGCCATGGTGACTGCTGGGGGTAGAGAGTGGGAGGAAGAGATGTGATGTGGGGGTGTTTTCAGGACTTGGAGTTGTCCTTGGTGGTGCTGCAGGAACAGTTACCGGACATTGTATGTCTTCCCATGGCCCACTGGGTGGACTGTGGGAGAGTGTGGGCTATGATGTGGACCATTGACTATGAGGTGCAGCAGTGTTCAGAGATGTATTCACCAAATGCAATGAATGTCTCATGATGATGGAGGAGGTTGTTGTTATGAGGGGAGGAGTGGGGTGAGAGGTGTGTGGGGTAAATGGGGACCTCATTTTTTTAATGTAACATTAAAAAAAGACAAAAAATTTGGAAAAGGAAAAAAAATGAAAGGAAGATTATTGTAAGAGTAACTACAAGGATAAAAAGATAAAAAAATAAAATATGACATATATAAGGTAAAAAATGGCTAATATAAGTGCTACCTTTACAATAGTAATATTGAACTTTAATGGATTAAACTCTCCAATCAAAAGACACAAGTTGTCAGAAAGGATAAGGAAATATGACCCATATATACTGTCAACAAGAAACTCAGGGATAAAAAGTGGTTGCAGGTGAAAGGTTGGAAAATCATTGTACATGCAACATTAACCAAAAATGCAGGATTAGCTATAATAATATGAGGTAAAATACTTTAAATGCAGAAATGTTGTAAGAGACAAAGAAGGACAGTATATATTAATAAAAAAGTTCATCTACCAAGGAGAAAGAACAATCATAAATATTTATGCTTCTAACTAGGGAGCCCCAAATTACATGAGGCAACTACTAGCAGAACTGAGAGAAGAAAGTGACATCTCTACAGTTATAGTGGGGGAATTCAGTATACCTTTATCACCATTAGAACAAACAGTTCAACATAGGTTAAATAAAGAAACAGAGATGTTGAATAATAAAGAAAGAACTAATGAACTTTTACAGAAAATTACAACAACAACAAAAACAGGTGGATATACATTCTTCTTGAGTGCTTGATGGATCTTTCTCCCGGATAAATCACATGCTAGGTCATAGAACAAGTTTATTGATTTTAGTAAGATTGAAATTATACAAGAATTTTCTCTGACCACAACAGAATAAAGCTGGAGGTAAATACAGTACAGAGAACCAGAATAGGCACAAATATATGGAAATGAAACAACAGACTCTTAAACAATCAATGAGTCAAGGAGGAAATTGCCAAAGAAATCAGTAACTATTAATACATAGAATCCAACAAATCTCTTAAAAGGATTAATCACCATGACCAAGAAGGATTTATCCCAGGAATGCGTGCTTGTTTTTATAAAGAAATTCCATCAATATATACACCCTATTCATAGAATGAAGAAAACAAACAAATGAATATCTCATTTGACAAGGAAAAAGCATTTGAGGAAATCCTCAACTCTTTCAAGATAAAGACTCAAGCAAAACTAGGAAAAGAGGAGAAATTACTCAACTTGATTAAGGGCATTTATGAAAAATCCATTGTTAACATAAAGATGAAGTAGATAATGCTTTCCCTCTAAAACAGGACAGGACAAGGAAGCATGTTTTCACCACTATTCTTCAATATTGTACTAGGAGTTCTAGTATGAGAATTTCAGCAAGAAGAATAAATAAAATACACATAAATTTGAAAACATCAAAATTAACTTAAAAATATATATATGTATATATATCCCATATATAAATCATAAAGGTACCACAAAAAAGCTATTCTTTTTAGAAAATATGAGAATACTCATAACTAAAATGATTGAGAAATGATTAGTTCATAACAAATTCTAAATTAAAAGAGGAAATAGGGCCAAAGCAACAAAAGAGGTGAAACAGGGATATGGGGGCAGAAAATGTGTATGCTATTGCAGCTAATTTGGTATCTATTCAAATTAGTAGGTTACAGAGATAAGTTTTGTAATACAAACCCCGTGGTAACCACAAAGAAAGTATTTTAAAAATATACAGAAACATTTCTGAGGGCTATAGAGACACCCAGGTCCTACAGTCATGGCAGATGGCTCTGGAGTTCAGTGCCTTGTCAGAGGGCCCTACTTTGGAATTCATGCTCCTGAGTGAGATGGAGTTGGATTCAGATGTGACCTCTCTACACATGTCTCTTCTGTCACTTTTACTGAACTTGGGGTTGGTGCTGGGGGTAGGTGTATGCTCAGGAGACTTGAGTGTCTGGACTGTCCATGTACCAACTGGGCCCTGAGTCTCAGCAGAGTTGCAACACCTACTCTCCGGTTCATTGTACTCAGGTCAGCTAACAGGAAGGTGAAGTTGGTCAGCCACCACATCAGGGAACCGAGAGTCTACAACTGCAAGCAGGAGAATCACATCCCTCAGCCATGTCTGATCTAAGCCCCTGATTGATTTAGAGGTGGAGTTGACATCACCATCCCAGGGTCCACAGGATGGAGGAATAAAGTATGAATTAGAACTATTGTGACTCTAGCAATGGAAGAAATTATATGTGGAGGCAGTGGCCATGGTAGTTCCTGAGGGCAAGGAGACAGAAGAAGAGTGTGATACAGGGGCATTTTTGGGACTTGGAGTTGTCCTGAATGATATTGCAAGGACAGGTGCAGGACATTATATATCCTGCCATAACCCACTGAATGGACTGGGGGAGAGTGAAAACTGCAATTTAAACTCTAATCCCTGTGGTGTAGCAATGTTCCAAAATGTATTGATCAAATGCAATGAATGTGCCACACTGATGAAAGAGTTGTTGATGTGGGAGGAGTGGGGGGTGTGGGGAGTGGGGTATATGGTAGGCTTTTATATTTTTAATGTAATATTTTGTGTGATCTATGTATCATTTAAAAAAAGACAATAAAAATTTTCATTTTCAAAAAAATTATAGATGGAAGCAAATCAGAATACGTGTCATTTAGATACATCACAAAAGATCAAGTATACAGAAAAGTAGGGAGAAATACAGAAAAAGAGCGACAAATAAAAAACAAAGGATGAAATGGCTTAAGTACTGCCTTTGGGAGTATAGATATAGCTGGATTCTACTGCTAGTATTTTATTAAAGATTCTTGCTTCAATATTCATGTGAGAAATTGGACTGTAATTTTCCTGTGTTATCTTTTTTATTGGTTTTTAAATTTTTTTATTTTTAAAGGAACATTAGATTATATAAATGTTACCTCAAAAACGTATGGATTCTCATATATTCTACCCCCTCCACCTCCCACAGTTTCCCCCATTAACAACATATTTCATTTGTGTAGGCCATTCACTACAATTGGCAAATATATATTGAAGCATTGCTACTAAGCAAGGTCTATAGTTTAGATTATGTTTTACATTTTGCACCATGCAATTTTATTGGTTTTGACAAGATGTATAATGGCTTATATCTGTCATTGCAATCTGGTTTGGTATCAGGTTAATTTTTTTCCCCCATTCTAACCACTTCAGGGTAATTTTTGGCATCATAGAATGAAGTGTACCCTCTTATTCAATTTTTAAAATATTTTCATAAGAATTGGAAATTCTTTTCCAAATAGTCAGTACACCACATCAGTGAAACCATCTGGTCCTAGACTTTTCCATTTAGGACAACTTTGATCATTGACTTAATCTATTTACATGTTTACATGTGTTTAGATTTTCTATTTCTTCTTAGGTTATTTTTATGCATTTAGAAATGTCAGTTTCATCTTGATCATCTCATTGCTTGGCCTTTAATTATTTATAGTATTATTTTATAATGCTCTTTATTTCTTTATGATCAGTAATGATGTCCCCATTTTTATTTCTGAGATTAGTTATTTGTGTCTTCTCTTTTTTCTTCATAAGTCTAGTTTATTTTGTTAATTTTATTGATCTTTTCAAGGAGCCAATATTTGGTTTCATTTCTTTCTTTCTTTTTTAAAGATTTATTTATTTATTTCCCCTTCCCCACCCCCCACCCCGGCTGTCTGTTCTCTGTTCTATTTGCTGCATTTTTTTTTTTGTCCACTTCTGTTGTTGTCAATAGCACAGGAATCTGTCTCTTTTTGTTGTGTCATCTTGCTGTGTCAGCTCTCTGTGTGTGTGGCACCATTCCTGGGCAGGCTGCAGTTTCTTTCATGCTGGGCGGCTCTCCTTATGGGGCGCACTCCTTGTGCATGGGGCTCCCCTCCGCGGGGACACCCCTGCGTGGCAGGGCACTCCTTGTGCACATCACCATTGCACATGGGCCAGCTCCACATGGGTCAAGGAGGCCCGGGGTTTGAACTACAGACCTCCCATGTGGTAGATGGACACCCTAACCACTGGACCAAGTCCACCACCCATATTTGGTTTTATTAATTCAATTACTTTTTTCTCTTTTTTAATCCATTTATGTCCACTTAAATCCTTAGTATTTCCTGCTTTCCAATCACTTTAGTTATTTTTTGGCTCTTCCTTTTCTTTTTCCTCAAAATACAAAATTAGATCTTTAATATCTTTCTTCTTTCCTAATGTAGACTGTTTTTGCTGTTGACATTTTTATCAAAATCAAAATGTGGAAACAACATAAATATTTATCAATCCATTATTTGATAAGAAAAAATGGTATATAGATCCACTGGAATATTTTGTGGCCATATAAATGCAGGAAGTAGTGATAAATCCTACAGCACAGATGAACCTTGTAAACAACATGTTGCATGAAATAAGGCAGATGTAAAATATAAATATAAATATTATTCCATTTATATGATATGGTTTCTGCCTCTGTCCTCACAAGACATTCTCCCTTGTGCCTGTTGTGTCTTCTCAAGTTGGAGAGATTCTCACCCTACCAGATATCAAGTCTTATTACTCAGCCTTGAACCAGGGAAAGACAAAAAATCCATTGAAATTATCAAAAACCCCTGCATGAATTTAAACTTGATATATGACTTAATTTTTATTATCAACAATTAAAATGATGGGCTAATAAATAAATGGTCTTGAGAATATTAACTATTCTTGAAGGGAAAGTAATAATAGTCTTCCTTTACAATATGCACCAACAAAAACTATATAGAGGATTAAAAGCTTATAAACAAAAAGTGTAACTTCAGAATATTGAAAAAGAAAATAGCTATTACTTGAGATTTTCAAGGGAGGAGTGGGGGGGTAAGGTGGGGGCTATGTGGGAACCTCATATTTTTTAATGTAACATTTTTTGTGATCTATGTATCTTTAAAAAAAGACAATTTAATAAAAAAATAAAAATAATTGAAATATTTAAAAAAAAACTATAAAAGTACAAAATCATTTGATTTTTTTTTTTAACCAGTTAGGTAGATATGACAAATAAATTAAAAAGATAAGCTACAGATTTGGGCTATTTTTTTAAGGTAACAGGTAAAAGTTTAATTTCTGAAATACATAAGGTATTTGTAAAAACCAGTTAGTTAAAGAACCCCGTCACTACCATGGGCAAAAAAAATATGAACAGGCAATTACAGAAGTAGAAACTAAAATAACCAACAAAAATTGAAAATGTTCCTAATTTTCACTTGTTATCAGTTAAAAAATAATGTATACCATTGAACTGGCAGAAAACTTTCAAAGGCTGACAAAACTTTTGATTAAGTGTTGGTGAGGTTGTAGAAGGGCAATTCTCAAACAGCTCTCCATTTAGTCATAAAGTAATCAAGGTTGATGGAGATTCTAGTGTTTTCTAATATGCCCATTTCAATACATGGCACCAAGAGTTACCACAGAGAGAGAAGAGAGTACAGATAACTCACTTATTTTCTATGATAGAGCCAGGAAGTGAGATGTACCACATCTGCTTTCTCCCAATTAGCAGAACTGACCTCACAGTACCAACTGAAAGTGTTTAATTTTGAGGAGGTCCCATTTAACTATTTATTTTATTTTATTTTATTTTATTTATTTTTAAAAAAATATTACATTCAAAAAATATGAGGTCCCCGTTCACCCCCACCGCCCCCACCCCACCACTCCCCCCACAGTAACACTCTCCCCCATCATCATGAAACATCCATTGCATCTGGTGAGTACATCTCTGGGCATCGCTGCACCCCATGGCCAGTGGTCCACACCATAGCCCACACTCTCCCACGTTCCATCCAGTGGGCCATGGGAGGACATACAGTGTCCAGCAATTGTCCCTGCAGCACCACCCAGGACAACTCCAAGTCCCGAAAATGTCTCCACATCTCATCTCTTCGTCCCATTCCCCGCACCCAGCAGCCACCATGGCTACTTTTTCCACACCAATGCCAATTTTCTCGATTATTAACCACAAGAGTTCATGAATAGAATATCATTAAGTCCACTCTAATCCTTACTGTATTCCTCCTTACTATGGACCTTGGCTTGGTTGTGTCCATTCCACATCTATGTCAAGAGGGGGCTTAGATTCCACATGGATACTGGATGCAATCCTCCTGCTTTCAGTTGTAGGCACTCTAGGCTCCATGGTGTGGTGGTTGACCTTCTTCAACTCCATGTTAGCTGAGTGGGGTAAGTCCAATAAACCAGAGTGTAGGAGCAGAAGTCTGTTGAGGCTCAGGGCCTGGCTATCATATTGTCAGTCCAGAGATTCAGATCCCCTAGATATATCTTAAACCCCAGCACCAACTACAATTCCAGTAAAGTAGCATGAAAGGCTTGTGAAAAGAGATCACATCTGAGTCCAGCTCCATCACACAGAAACACCAACTCCAAAGAAGGGCCAACGGACATGGCAGTGAACTCCATCTGCCATGACCATAGAACCTGAGGGTCTCTTTAACCCTCAAAAGATCCAATACCTGGGGTTGTATCTACTTTATCTGTCTCTGGGACTCTGCTCAGGTGTGCATAAGGGCAATCCTTCTGACAACCTCCAGACTCTTTTTTAGAGACTCATAGCCATATAAACTCATTTGTCCTTTTCATTTCCCCCTTACTTTAGGTCAAACAGCATTTTTAACTCCTGTTATTATATGTAGACAGGGATATTTTGCTGGTCCACGTTGAATCTTTAATTCAAGGTCATTTTCTAGTTATGTCATCAGCTGGTACTTGGTAGTGATCCCTCAGTGCCAGGGAAGCTTATCCCCAGGTGTCATGTCCCATGCTGGGGGGAAGGCAGTACATTTACATGCTGAGTTTGGCTTTGAGACTGGCCACATTTGAGTAACACGGAGGCTGTCAGGAGGGAACTCCTAGGCACAGTGCTGCTCTAGGCCTTGTTCTTATTTCAGGTGTACAGGCTCACAAGCATAGTCAGGGGCTCACTGTTGGACCCTCATTCCTTTCTGGTCCTTGCTGTTGCACCCAGGGGACTGCTGCTGCTCCCCTAGGGATCACGACAGAGCCCCCACCCTGGCCAGGAACCTAGTACCCGCCCATCTGTTGTTTTTAATTGTTTTCACTATGAGTATATCCAAACATTTCCATGCACCCTGGACACATGCCCTGTATAACTCCCTGTCAACCATATGTCCCCTGTCAATAACATTCCATACCTGTATTCCTCCACTGCCATTGTTGAACTACTCTGTGATCCAATTAACTATTTTTTTGTTGTTGCTCATGCCTTGGCTGTAAGGTCCAAGAAAGCACCACCTACCACAAGATCTTTAAGAAATTTCCTTTCATTTTCTTCTTGTAATTTTATGGTCCTGGATTTTATATTTAGGTCTTTAATCCATTTTGAGTTTATTTTTATATAGGGAGTGTGATTTAATTTATTCCTTGCTGGGTCATTACTTCTTGTTTCTTAATATGGCTTACTTTATTGCTTATGTCTAGGCATCTGATTATCTCGATGAGTTTATTCTGAAGGTCAGCGTCTCTCTCTTGTCCAGGGTTTAGTTGCTGGTTGGCTTTGTGTTAGTCTTCTTCTCTGGTACTTGATTCAACTTATTCTAAGCCTTTGGAATTACCCTTGTATAACTATTGAGGTTTATTCACCTCTTTTACATCTTATTCTTTCTCTGTGTATTCAGTTCAATTTTATTATTGCTCTGTTTCTGCATTTGTTTCAACCTCAGGAGAAATTTTCCTTTACTCTCTTCTTTTTGTGGGTATCTTAATCAGTTCTGTTTTTTTTCTCTTTTGCTACTTTAAAAAAATCTCCTCTTTCATTGTCTCTAGATGGTTTTGTGTGGAGGGAAAATTCTGTGAAAAGTCCCCCAGAGAGGACTTTCCCTATCAGTAATTCTCAGCCAAAATAGGGCCAAGACACTGGAAAGAAAGGTACAGAACAGTTCTAATGGGCCCTTGGACAAGGGCAGGAAAGAAGGCCCAAAACACTTTTTTTGGCACACTGAGAATGGATTTTCCAGCATGCTCAGTTGAATGTGCTCTTTGCCAAGTTCTTCCCACAGCTCTAAGAAGGAGTGCCTCTTTACACCTCCTTTGGCTCTGCCCCTTGTCAGTGGTGGGCTTGAAGGTGATGCAATGCCTGTAGCTCCCTCCCCAGGGCAGGCTAAAACAGAGGTTCACAGCTGGGACCCAGAAGTTTAAATTTGCCCACTGAGAACCAGGATCAGTCCTCAGCTGTACCCCACCCCTTCTTGGGGAGGAGTTCTTCCAGATCCCTCTGTCTGCAGCAGTCATCGGGGGACCAGAGCTGAGGCTGCTTGACTTGAGGATGGGGGGCCAGCCATGGTAGAGTGAGTTACTTACAGTTTTTGTTTTACCACAGTTTCTCAGTCTCTTCACCCAGTTCTTCCCTGGATGCTGTAGGGAACACCCCTGGCCTCCAGAGCTCCAGGATAGTTGTTTCATACAGTGTCTGCCTGTGAACTGGCTGTTTTTGGAGGAGATGTGAGTCCTGTAGCTCCCTACTCTACCATCTTCCCCAGAAGTCTGACTTGAGTCTTCACATCTTATTACATAATTTCTTCTTGTGATAAACAGAGGCATGTAACAGAATTATTGCTCTGGAGCTTTTGAAATTTTTGCCCACTGTGGTAGAGGAATTTATTTGCTTCAGGTTTCTGTAAAGAATTATTTAAGTCAATGTTTGTATTTGTTAGAAAATCATCAAGGCAGATATTTGATTAAAGGGATTTTATTTATCCATTTGTAATTATTCTTTGTAATATCTTATCAGAGAAAAACATGGAAATAATAATTTAGCATAGATTACTTTAATTTTTATCATTTTAATGAGGTTTAGATGTGCCTAAAATCAGCTTATGGTTGCAAAAGGAAGCAACTCATCAATATGTTTGGATTTGGCGCAAGTGTCCCTTCCCTGGTATAAGTGGAAGGAGAGTCAGCACCCCCCAGAGACAGTGGAATGATGTGTGTAAGGCAGTTTCTCTGTGGATGATGGGTAAATATGGTCAGAGGTGATAGGGCAGCAGGGGTCATGCCATAGAGTTTCATTTTACATTTGGGAAAATAAACCAATGAATTTCTAGCTTCCCTCATTTCATTTTTTAAAGTTTTAAATTGACATTTTAATTTATTGATAATCTTAACTCTCATTTCAAATAGTAAGGCTGTATAAAGAGAATGACCAGGACCCAGGTCTCCTTCATCCCATTGCACATCATTCCACAGGGTATACTTTGATTTTTTCAGTTTTATGATCTTAATTTACAATTCATTTGAGTGCAATAATGAGGTGTATGGAGGGTGTGGATTTGGAACTAGGATACTCTTCTGAAGTCAACTGTGTACTTGGGTTGCATAGTGAGAAGGGGGAAAATGCATTCAATTTAGTAGAAAAGGCCCAAAGTCCCATTCTGCCCAGGTCATTTTGCAGGAACACCCTGGCTAAGTTGTTACCTCTTAAAGATTATTGCAATCACAAATGAAATGGGTTCTGGTGGTGTTAGATGAATGACCTAACACCCCTCCAGTCAAGTGAATAGGAATTCTTTTGGCATTGGGCAATCTTAAGAACACAGCAAGGCCAAGCTGGAGTGAGAATGCCCTTTCCCCTCCCTCTGTGCTCCTTCCAGTCCTGCTCAGCATTCTGCCCTGAACTTAACACTTTCCTGTCAAGTCTAGAGTGAGTGACTGAAGAACAATTAACCAAGGAGCTCCCTGGCTACATCAGCTGACCTAGGTTCAGGAAGGGGGAATGATGAAATACCGCTTAATTCAGTAAGTATGACGGGTAAAAGCAATTCATTCAAAATTGCAAGTTATATTGTTGCCAGAAAAGTGAGTTCATAGTCCAGTGAGCATGAGAGGCCCATTCCATGATGCTGTTTTTTTCCAAAAAGAGAAAGAATTTATGCAAGGTGCCAAGTATGGAGGCAGGTCTGTCTCCCAAATCTAAAGAGTTTAGGACTTTCATGGATTTACACAAAAGGAGGGGGGGATAGTGTTGCTGGTCAATATTGTTGGGTTATATTAGAGTGCTGGTCAATAGGGAGTGTGTAAGCAACTGCCCCCAGAGCCCCTGAAGACTGAGGAAAGCCTGCTGGGAGCGAGCATTTGGCCATGCATCACAACAGCTGTAAATTGCTCAGTTAACATAACAAGTAAATGAGTGGAAATAAGCTAATATGACATTTATAGTTACAGTAAAACTGCTGTTGTCAGCAGCTACAATCTAATAGGAAGTGGAGGCCCTTTGCAAGGACACGAGGGAGGGATCCTAAGAGGTAATGGGCTAACTAGGGGAGGTTTCTTTATCTAGGCATACATATTTGAGTGGAAGGGAATTGTGCCATTTTTATAAATGTAACTACTAATCATTTGTTGATTAATGAAGCAATCAGTGTTTGATTAACCATTAAGGAATTCCACAATATATATGTGTTATAGATTGGTAGATAGATCAGTATATATAAATAGATAGACATAAATAGAGATGTATATATTGATATTGCATGCATTTCTTTTTATATGTCAATAAATAGATATTATATGCCTTCAGTTCTAAATTACTAGCAATTGAAAGAAAATTTTTGATTTACTAAAAGCTTTTCAGTAAAAATACAAATGATATATCTATATGATATTTTTCCCTTTTAAAAACATAAAAATGTGACAATTCAGTTAGTGGAAGATGGGCATAATTTTATCATTCTCTAGACAATTGATTAGTGTAGTTAGGTAGAATTTTATATCTACTGCAAGCAAGCTAACCTGGGGTACATTTGCCCCATAGCTAATTTGGCCAGGGAAGTGTGTGACCTGCTTATACCTTTAGAGAGGTGTTACAAGTACTGGCTGGTTGGTTGGGATGCTTTGAAATCATATCATGAAAACATGCATTTTACTGCTTATTTTATTATTCCATTAAATAATAAAAAGGCAACATAAAAATTTACTTTGTTTAAACATTTTATAACGAATATCAATGATGTGTAGCAAGCAATAGCAGATATTATAAAAACACCGGACTACCTAGGACCTTCTTGTATTAAATCCAAACAATTTAAATACTTTCTAAGATTCTTAATGGTTTTAATAAGTGATAAGACTTATTGGATACATAAAACCAAAGACTGTTCTTCCTATTGAACATTAAAGGTAATTCAAAAAGTAGGATTCAATTCATAACACACAAACGTATTCCAATATTGTCTTTGACATTCAAGATAGGCAATATTGACAATATTAAAACAAATATGAAGTATCTTAAGCCCACAGAAATTTAGATAAAATAATTAATTTTTTATAGCTAGTATTGAATTTTATCACTTATTTTCCCTTTCCTTATAAGTTTCCTGATAGACAAGGTAAGAAATAAATATTTTCTTCTCAGTGCAAAAAAATGCATTTTATGAAATTTACTTTCTGATTCCCATATTTGATTTGGTTCAAGACTTCTGAATGAATTCCAGGAAGTTCTAAAACACAAATTTTCAGAGCAGTTTATATAAACTGCTCTTTCTTTATTAATTTATGTTTTAAGTGAACCCCCTTATAATTCTGAAATTTTGATTTACAGTTTAGCCTACATTAGTCCCACTGCAAATGAATTAATATCTAGCAAGTGCCTAAGTGATTTTGTCAGTGACTGGGTCATTCATTGTCTGGGTCATTCATTGTCTGGCTTATCTATGTCACTCAAATTAACAAGGGGTTGTTTTAAGTGCCATTACATATTTAGTATTTATATTGCCTGCCATTCTCACCATAGTACTTACTGATCAATGTCACTGAACATCTTGAGTAACTATGAGGCTGGAAAGAATATTGTTGGACAAAATTTAGAAATATCACTCAGTTGTCTTACTACTTCTTTAAAATGGCCAAACACGTTTGCTTTACTAGCTAGCTCTTCATATAGGTCTCTTGTGATTGCAAAAGGATACTACCATGGTCTCAAACCCAATCTCTGCATGATTCTTAGAGTCCTAGTCACCAAGTCAGACAATCTAAAAAGCTGGAGGAAGTGAATCTGCAGAGTGAAAGGACTGTACTCTTCCTCAGGATGAAGGGACTCAGGCCAAGAGGAAGTGGTGAGCAGAGAAGGCAATACTGAGAGGGCGAGGGTATCTAGGGTACCTGCTGGTGGGGGTTTAAAATTACCCCTTAGAAATGGAGATAAAAGAGCTGTCAGCTTGCTGAAACTGAGATTCACCTCAAAGCTCCTTTCATTTTTATCCTATGTTAGGTTCTTGGCTGGTTGTGAAGCTGTCCTGTCAAGGCTGTTGACAGTTCCTCAATTTGGATCCTTTTACTCTCTGTCTACACACTATTTCCTATAGTTATCCAAGAAGAATACAATTTCATTTCTAATGTTATTAAACAAAACTTCACATTACAGTACACCCAACCAACTTCTATCATTCTTAAAACATACAATTCACTCTGAAATAACAAGATTCATCTTCACTCTGTTAAATTTACTTGTCTTCAAATCAGTTAAGCCCATGTTTAACAATATTCAAAGCCAATGTAACCAATTACAGGCACACTTTGCTCGACACCCTAGATATAGGCTCCCCAGGCAAGTTGCCCAGATAAGTGGCTCTAGTCACAAACACTGAATAGAGAGTCAACTTCCTTATTCTCTTTTCTCCACTGAGCCATCCTGGGAAGTGGCTCTCCATCATCTGACTGTTCCTTACCATGTTATTTACTCTTTGTTGTCATTAGGTATCTATCATTTTACTCTTCACTAAAGCAAGCCCTTGAGCTTCTGCATCTTTGTATGTGTCATATTGTCTGTCTAGAACTGCATTGTCCCATCTGGCAGCTAGGAGTCACATGAGGGCATTTGAACTGAAATCTTAATCAAAATGGGATAAAATGTAAAATTCAGCTCCTCAGATGCACTAGCTTCTGAGATGCACAAGTGTTCAACAGCCACATGTGGCTAGTGGCCACCAGACGAGCACAGACACAGACCATTCCCATCATTTTGGGGAGTTCTATTCAACAGCTCTAGTCAGCTCCAACGTATCCTACTCCACTCAGCCCCAGCCCCAGCCCATGAGGCCTTCTTCCACCCAGAGGCACCCTCTCTGCAGGGCACCCGCAGCATGCTGTACATAGCTCAACTACAGCACCACTTCTACAGGCTCCGTGAGGGGTGGCAGTGCCTTGTTTGTATTTGCACCCTAGTCCCCACCTCAGTGCATCATGCAGCAACTGCCCAAAAGATGTCAAAGGGGTTAATGCATAGCTGCTCTGAGCATTGTGGGGCGGGGCAGGGGGCGGCAGATCTCTGACTTGGTAGATTCTTCTGGAATGGAATCAACTTCTGTTCTCCCTTTCCATACTTGTTTAAAATAATTTTTAACTAAACCATCCCAAAATGCATAAATTGAAAGTGTGCACTTGGATTTTCACATGAACCAACACCTACATAAAAAAAAGATTATTAGCATCATAGAAGGCTCCCTTGTGCCTTCCCTGTCACTATCCTTTCCCAAAAGTAACCACTACCCTAACTTGTAAAACTATAGTTTTGCTTGTTTTTGAACCTTATTTAAAAACGAATCAGACAGTATAAATACTTTTGTCTCTGGCTTCTCCTGGGAAACACGGTTAGATTTATCCATGTTGTTATGTGAACAAGTTCCTTCACTCTCATTGCTATTATTATGTGCCACTGTATGCTGGAACATTGACAGGGATTGCATTGATTCTATTAATCAATCTGGGGAAAACTGACACCTGTAAAATATTGAGTCTTCATACAATCCATGAATATATTTTTTCTCTTCATTTCCTTAGGGCACCTTTCATTTTTTTTCAGGAAGATCTTGTGGTTGTCAATGTAGAGATTTTGCACATTTTTGTTTTTTCCTAAGTACTTTGTATTTTTTTCTTCAATGTTGGTGTAAATGATACCACTTTTTAAAAATGGTTTTTTTTTTTTTGTTACTGCTTTATAGAATACAATAGGTTTTTATATATTGACCTGGTATCTAGCAACCTGTCAAATCTGCTTATTAATTGTAATTGCTGTCTGTAAATTCTTTTCTGGATTTTCTACATACACATTCATGTCATCTGCCAATAATGATAGTTTTCTTTCTTTCTTTAAAACCTATCTCTTGATTTCTTTCTTTCTGGTGATTATACCAGCTAGGACCTCTAATTTAACAGAAGTGATAAATGAAGGCATACTTCAATCACTATCATTGCAGAGGAAAAACTTTCAATATTTCACCGTTAAGTTTTCTTGCTATAAATTTTTGTAGATACTCTTTTTCAGATTAAAGAAGTTCCCTGCTAACCCTAGTTTGTTGAAGGTTTTTAACTTCAACCTTTTACCTCAATTTGTGCTTTTTCTTCTTGCTTAATCTTGTTAGAAGTTTATCAATTTTATTAATCTTTTCAATCTTTAGATTTGAACAAATATCAAATCTAAACAAATACTTTTCTGCATCTATTGATATATCATTTTTTTTTCTCTTTTATGGTGTTAATGAAGTGAATTACACTGGCCTTCGAATGTTAAATCAACTTTGTATTCCAAAAATAAATCCACTTGGCATCAAGGATTATCAGTTTTATATATTGTTGGATTCAATTTTTAAAAGTTTTGTTCAGGAGTTTTGAATTCATTTTCATGAAACAGAATGGCTTATAATTTCTTGCATTGTTTGTTAGATTTTAGTATCAAGGTTTTGCTGGACTCAAAAAAATCCAGAAGCATTCTTAATTCCTCTCTGGAAGAATTAGTATAATATTGATGTTATTTCTTCCTTAACTGTTTGGAAAACTCATCAGGGAATCCATTTGGTCTGGAGATTATCTTGTGAGAAGATTTTTTCTTCATTTCAGATTCAATGTCTTTAGTAAATACAGAAAAAACTATTCAGATTTCCTATTTCTTCTTGTTTCAGTTACATTAGATTGTGTTTTTCAAAGAAGATGGTCATTTTACCTAAATTTTCCAATTTATTGGTATAATATTGTCTCATAATATTCTCTTATTATTTGTTAGATGTCCATATTCTCTATAATGATGCCCTTTTTATATTTCTTGGGTTAGTAATTTGTGCTTTCTCTTCTTGCTTAATCTTGTTAGAAGTTTATCAATTTTATTAATTTTTTCAAAGAATTACCTTAAAATATTTTTTCTGTAGTTTATACTTGTTTTCTACTACATTAGTTCTTGCTCTTCCTTTCTTTCCTACCTAGTGTACTTTCTGGGTTTGATTTGTTCTTTTTTTAATTTATAGAGATGCATATTTAGATCATTGATTTTCAGGTTTTATTCAAATATATTTGTTTAATGCTACAAATTTCCAAGCAGGTTATAGTTTTATCCCACAAATTTTGATATGTAGCAGTTTCACCATCATTCAAACTATTTTATAATGTCTACTGTGATTTCTCTCTTGATCTATAAGTTATTTAGAAGTACACTACCTAATTTTTAAATAATTGGGAATTTTTAATTTTTCTTGTTGTAATTATTGATTTCTAGTTTATCTCTATTGTGGTCAGAAAAAAAGATGAATCAGATTTCAATACTTCAAAACCAAGTAAATATCTAAAATAACTGCAAATTATGCTTATAAAAGAACACATTTTTGCCCTGCTATTTCACTTATTTTGTATTTCAACTTCAGAATTTCAAGTTACATTTATTTTTTGTGCCTCCTATCACTTTTTATACTGATTATAGCTTTATCATTCCCTCTTCTTCGCAAAGGGATGCTGGCTAGAAGTACTCAGAGTTACATATCCTACTAAATAAGATATGTACCTTACTTTGTAAGTGAACAAAGATATTTCTGATGGGCTTTTGGAGGTCAAGTCCAAGGCCTTGAGATCTGTGAGGTTTTGAGCATATTGTAATGACTGAAGTCTGAAGTTCCCCTTAGAAATAGGTCTGGTGTTAAAGAATCTTCAAAATTATACTACAACAATTCTTGATATGGCCCCCCAAAAAAAAAAATCAACTGGGGCAGAACTGTTCTTTAAACATATGGGTCATAGTCCTGAGACTTGCATTTGCTTTCCTTATATTAAAATAATCTTTGCTGGAGGAGTCATAGATTGTGTTAGCTAAGGATAATTCTACAGACAGACATGGGGCACTTTTCAGAAACTCTTATGAGGGTACTAATCATTGGGCATTAAAAATGAAATCTAAACCCAGAAAAATACATTAAACTAGGAAAAAAGGCACAGTATTGAAGGGCTGGATGTGTTAATAATTTCATTTCTCAACATGTAATCATTTCCTTTTTGATTCTAACTTCCTCACTTAACTGTTCTATGCTAAGGGTTTCTCTGCTATCCAAAGGGGGCATCTGGGGATTAGGAAATGCCAGTGGAAACAAGAGCACAAAGAGAGCTTGTTACATGCTAAAGCATGACTCTTTTTTCTCTTTTTTAGAGGGTCACCCAAACCTCTTGTTTCAAACATCCATATTTACAATCCTTACCAAACAGCCATATTGCCACACACCTCCTCAGGTTCCCACCTAGTAACTGTCCACTTGTTCATTTAACCTTGTCACTATCTCTGCTTCCTCATTCCCCATTCATGTACCAAACCAGCTTCCATTCATCACACTCTTGGAACTGTTCTCAACAAGGTCAGCACTGACCAAAGTTTCAACTCCAATAAACATTTTTTCAGTATTTTTCTTAAATATTCTTTTGATCATTCCTTTCATTTTGGAATTATTTCCTATTCTGACTATAATCTGTCTTCAAAACTCTGTGACCTCAGACACCCTGTGCTCTTCATAAGCTCTTCTTTCTCTGTTGGTTCTTAAATGATAGTGTGTTCTTGATGTGGGCTATGGGTGGAAGGCTCTTTGTCTCTTCAGAGATAACCTAAGCTGAAGGCTGTGGGTGTGGAACGGTAAGAGGCTGCAGTCCTGCCCTTAGGGACAATGGCAACGGCTCCAGTCCCAGGAAACAGTTTAACAATGCAAGGGCTATAAACTTTAAGTATTTAGGGGAAATGCAAAAATCAAATATGCTAAAAGCTTATCTAGAATATCTGGAGTCCATGCTAAAAGCTTACCTAAGATGTGAAAGAGATATATGCTAATTGAAGCCTATTGAGAACTGAAACAAAGGGACCATTTGGCCTTTCCTCTCTGTATAAAAGACGTTTGAAAATCTTGTTCAGGGCTAGGGATTCAAACAGAAAGCTCCTGAGTCCGGCCGGCCATCAATAAACCATTTTTCCTTCTCAAAGTCATTCCTGAGTCCTGGCCTCTCTATACTCAAATAATTGAACTTCTCTCAAATTCTACAACATTTTTGGCGACTCTGGTGGGACAACAAACAAAGGCTACAGACCGTAGCATTTTGCTTCCCCTTCCAAATCCCCGAGGAAGCCGGGAGGACTTGGGTGAACCCCAAATCTGGGTGCCCCTGGATTAAATTTAATCCAGAAAAGATGTGGGCTCCACCAGAATCTTCCCGACAAAAATCGAGGGCAATGGAAGGTCTGAAGAGAAAGATTCTGGGAATGAAAAAGAACTCCAAACATGGAAGAAGGTAAGACTCCCCGGGTGAGCAGAGTCTGGAAGGCCCTAGCTTTAATTGCTAGGAAGGGGAGGCTGATCACCTCCTGAGAGAACCCTAGTAGCCCCAGAAGGTTGGGGGGAAGCCGTTCTCTCTAGGCTTGGGAATAGGAGAAAAACCGGGGAAAAGCCCTGGTGTTTTGGGTTTGTCTAACTGCATGTTAGAATCTGGTACTGGTCTTATATCCACTAAAGGAGTGGAGTCTCGATTTTAATAGGAAGGGCTATTTATAGGTTCAAGTCCTAATGTCCTGGAAATTGGTCTAGATTAAGGAAAACAAAACTTGGTTACAGGAAAATGGATCGGCTCTTCTGGTGGAGCTTGGTCTGGGTGTAAAGTTTAAACAGTGGAAAAAGTCTAGCTGAAATCTTTTGTTATGGTGCTAATTTGTGAATGAATTTGCTTTATACCAAATGTTAAGTGTTCTGAGGTTTGTGATGGCTGTGGGGGCAGCCATAGTGAAAATATATAAACTTGTGGGTCAGATTAGTGACCTTTGTGCTTCTGTCTGTGTCAGCTCAAGGCTAGTGTTGGAGTTGTGTCCTTATGTAAAGTAGAATTACAGCTGAGCTGGAGCCCTCCCTTGCCATTGGCAAGGGGGTGAAAATGATTCTGGGGCAAAAGCTGAGGAGTCTGGATGTTTGCGGAGTCTAGATGTTTGTGTATGCTCTGCTGTCTTGTCTCTGGTCTGGCCCTTTGCTGGGGCTTGAAGGCCATCTGTGTCTGTGCCACGCACCCAAGTTTGTTGGGGATGTCCCAGTCAGGGTGGCTGGGTCCCTGGGAGAGTTGCCAAATTTGAGTAGGTTCTGTCTGCCCATTTTGGCTGAAAGCTGGAAAGGGGGGAGCAGCTTGCCCCTTTCCAGTGAGTCCACCCTTCTATTCATAAGCCACATTCCTGTTTGTTGTGCACCCGACTGCCTGGAAGGGGGGGAAGTGAAGGGGGTGAAAAGCAGAATCAGAATAAATGCAGTAAAGTTCCCTCCTTAGGGTGTCAAAGCCAAAATACCTTTGCATTCTGCCCAGGTTCTTAGAAGGTGTTGTAGTAACTTTAAGTAAGAGAATGTGTTCTGTGAATGTAAAATTTGTCTTAAAGGTATAAATAATTATAAAAGTTTTACAAAGCATTTTTTAAATTAAGGTATTTAAATGGCAAATTGCAGAAAGTCATTATTAAACAAAAAACTGAATTGATAATAATAATAATAAAAGGCAATTTTATAACAAATTTATTTGGCAGCCAGCCTCCCCTGCCAACTTGCTTCCAAAGAAACTGTTTCTGGTATTACATGCTACTAAGTATTTAAAGTGAAGAAAAGTTCATTATTTTACCAAGCTTTTTAGTATTAGTGGCAATTATATGTTGTAAGAAGTTTGCCTGGTAACTTAGTATGTGGGATATATGGAATGTGTTTTTATTGTTAAGGAAACAGAAGATGACTTTGTCGTTAAAATCATTTATAAATGCATTTATATTATAAAACAGTGGAAAGGTAATAACTGAAATTATAGCTGGGTGAATTTAGCTTGAAATTATTAAGTATAAACTCTAAACTTTACCTTTCCTTATTTTATGGTTACTTCAAGGCTAACCTCACCCCTTGCCTTTGCCTATGGTTATTTCATAACAGCTTCTGCCCCTATAGGTCAGAAAAGAGCTGGGACATCACTGTCTCCTCTCCTGGTATTAGTAACCCTTTCTCTCATGAATTCAAGTGTAAACTAAATAAATTGCTGCCTGATGGAATAAGGTTAAATGACCACTGGAATTTTATTATCTCCAAAATCAAAAGAGGAGTGGAGGGGGAGAAGTCTCCTGCCTGGACGGTTAGTGTCCCTAAGAGTGGCAATTCATGAGAGAAACGTCTGTCTCCCTGAGACTTCAAATAGCCTCAGTAAATATATAAGATTAATCTTATTTATCCAAAATTCTGCTAATTTCAAAATAAAATATAAAGTTCTAGAACAAAATGGTGCTAAAGCATTGAGAACATTTTGGTTATTACAATCCATTAAGTAAGAAGGAAAATTCTTGTGGTAAACTGCATGGTCATAGTGCAAATTAAGGAAAGTTTCAGGAGTCTTTGAAATGTTTGCAGTCACACTTGTTTTGTAAAGATTAGAAGTTTAAAGTAATTCAAGTTATGTTTTTGTCTCAAACTATTTATATCTGCCTATTTGCTCAATTGTTGAGGTTAAATATGCAGTTATCTAAGTAATATGTATTTCTGGACCCCTAATTAATTAAGCTAAACAGTATATAAAATAATGCAAATTATAAGTAATATCAATGAGTTGTGTTTGTGTCTAACTCTTTGTGTCTGCCCATTTTAAAAAAATGCTCAGTGTATGTCTTCATACATCAGGATAATATCAAATTAACAAATAAAAATTCTTAAAAGAGCTCTATTCAAATTGTTAAAAATTAAATATGCAGTTATATTTGTAAATATTCTTAAAGCCCAAATTAAACTAAGTAGGATGAAAAAGTCATAGAAATCTGATTATAGAAACAATTGGGAAAGGGCCTCCTCTTTGCAAGAGCTTTAAAGGCAAGACTAGGTGTGGCAGATTAAACCTATCTACTAGGCTAGGGAATTAAGAATCAGTTTGCCCTGTAATTTCCCAGTTTAAACCTTTTGTCAGCCATAAAATAAAAAAAAAAACAAAACAAAAAAACAAAGATTAGGTTAATTTTCACGTAAGGAAAAAATTGTTGATTGGTGTAACCTGGCGGCCTGCTGCCTAAGTCTCCCACTCCCAGGTTGGACAGCAGTGGAGGAGACCAGTTTAGGCCAGTCCTATGGGCAGTGGAAGGATGCCCAAGAAGAACTAAGTTGATGCCATTTCAGCACTAAATTCTATTCCTTATTTGACAAAGGGGAGCAGGTAAAAACTAAAATGGTTGGAATGTGATAGAGGTAGCAGTTAAATCACAAACTTTTGCGTGGGAAGGTTAGATCTCAGATAAGCTGTAACTTCTAAAGTATCCAATCTATGGAAAAACAGAGGAAGAGCTTGCATGCTAGGTTTAGGGGTATAAATTGTGTCATTTTTCTTTGTTCGGGGCACCTTCTTGCAAGATTGAGAATAAATTCTTCTCCACAATCTGGTGAGCCTTATTTTCTTTCAGAAGATTTCTTTCCAACAAAATAAAGGTAATTAGTGGCTCTATTAACAAATTTCAGTAAGTAAAGGAAAGTCCATAAAAACTATGGAGAGATCTTTCCTGGGTTATGATTAAAAAAAAAAAAATTAAATAATTGTGTAATGTGTTTTAAAACCTGGTAGTCAGTATGCTTTTAAATTACTAATTTTCATAACTTAAACAAAGAAAAGAAGTTTTTAGCTTCCTGTAAGGGAAAAAGAGAACATTCCTTGCATAAACTATTATGGTTTCAATTTTATTTAACTTTAGTGTAATCTCCCATAGTTAATTTATAAACTAAGTTAACATTACATGTACAAAATCTTTACAGTAATGAAAATTGTAAGTTCACATTGGTGAAATTAGGCTAAAGGAAAAAGATTGTAGATATGCTCTCTTAAATAAAGAGAAAATTTCTTTCATTGGTAATTGTAATTTAGTAAGTTTATTTAAACATGAGGTGGCTAGTCAATGTGGTTATAGTCAATTACAAAGAGTTTGTAAAACATCTTCCAAACTGAAAATGTTTAAATAGTTCTAGTTGTAGAAGTCATTGTTAACTAAAAAAACTTAGATTGGTATTGGTAGCAGAAATAACTTCATGATAATAAACCTGTCTGAAGGCCACTGCAAAGTACACATTTAAGTAAGTGGTAATAAAAAGTTGTCTTGATTCTATTGGAAATATTCTGTTTTCATTCTAACAATGAAAAATAATATTTTTCCTCTATTACTAAAGTGAAGTACCTACTGTTATCTTCATAGTAAAATTGTGTAAGTAAATAGTCATTTGATATATGTGTTGCGTTAAGTTGTTAAAATATATATAAAAACAAGGAATAGCCTTTAACATTGTCAAACTCTTGTGCATTCAAACCAGGCCTTGAATACATTACAGGTGGCCTCTCCATGTGAGTTATTGGCTAGGCTGGTCACTGACCCCCTCAATTAAAATATGTGCTATATCAGTCTCTGGTTCTGCTCCTGAAGTTGATGGAAACTATATTGCAGTTTCAAGCTCCTGCAGCAGCCAATAATGACTCAGTACAGCCAAGTGTACGATGGATATCGCCTCCAGACTGGCACTGTTCCATAGTGCCAGAGAGCACTATGCACCAGGCTAGTAGAATACTGGAAAACCTCTCTAAGATGAAGAATGCTGCAACTTGCTCACTGCGTTGAAGAACATGCTAAGTGGAGCCATGATACCAGGATACTGTAAGTGAAACTTAAATACAATTGGCATTTATGGCCTGCTTTCATGGAGAGATAACATGTAAGGTATTACAAACCTGAAACTCAAAACTAATAATTGCAACTCTGAATCCTTATGCATTAAGTAATACATTAGTTAATATTAAGTGCTGTACTTTTATCCTGTACTAAATATATGCCTAATAATTGTAATGTTATCTTTTCTATTTTGGATCAAGTGCAGAAGTATATTAGACATGTTAAATTCCTGGTAAAATCATTTTCTAAACAGTTAATAACATGTCTATAGAATAAGGTGGCAGTCTCAGCCAGTCTCAGTCAACTTCTATATTCTACCATACTCTGCTGTGTAGCAAAGGTGAGGCTTACTTGCTGATGTTGAGTCACCTATTGAACAAGTCAAAATTGCTAGAAATTGTACAATTAAAACCAAGGTGTAAAAAAAAACACCTTTATTCTGTAGTTCTAATCACTCCACAGGTGAAAACCAAGAGAATTTCCAACTTGGTGTTCTAATCCTGAGTGAAGTCAGTTGCCCAAGGAGTGCCAGTTGACCAGGAGCATCTGACAGAGTGAATGAGTGACAATCATTGAACAGCTTGGAATGTGTCTTCAGACAAAGCTAAGTGTCTGTTGCAATTTTTCTCTAAAGATAAATAACTTAAAAAAAAAGAAAAAGAATATATATGCTGTTCCCACCAGCTTTTAAGAAGGAGTGCCATCTTTATAGGCACCTAACCTTGTCTACCTCTATAATCCAATGTCCTCTTTTAAAAACAGGTATTCCAAACTTTTAATTAAGTTTGTTTCTTTCAGAGTGAACATCTTATTAACCATATGAAAACTTCATCCAACTTCATACAGAATGCCAGATCCATCTTCCTCCAGTTAAAATAAATTAATAAGAGTTTTACACCTTATTAGGCAATGACTACAGCCCATGGCCAGCAGAAAGCAGTTACAGAAAAGAGATCGTCTCCCTTCAGCACCCCTTTTAAATTAAAGGTGTAAACTCTTTAAGAGTAAAAGAAAAGTAATAGATGGATCTGGAACCTGACTGGAAATCCACGTGAGTGCCAGTGGCAGCAGAATAACTGCAGGAGGCCCCTGCCCAAGATTCTGCTGTCCAGAATGAAAAGTTTTAAACTTCTGAAAACAGAAGTTCTAAACTTCTGAAAACTTCTGGATGCTGTACTAAAGACTGATAAATAATCAATCAAAACAACAAACAGCCATCCACCTCATAGCTCCAACAATAATTATGCTAAAGCTTAGCAAGTTAAACTTTGGCAAAAGGGGGGAATGATATGGGCTATGGGTGGAAGGCTCTTTGTCTCTTCAGAGATAACCTAAGGTGTTTGACTTGTGGGTGTGGAATGGTAAGAGGCTGCAGTCCTGCCCTTAGGGACTATGGCAATGGCTCCAGCTCTGGGAAACAGTTTAACAATGCAAGGGCTATAAACTTTAAGTATTTAGGGGAAATGCAAAAACCAAATATGCTAAAAGCTTATCTAGACTATCTGGAGTCAATGCTAAAAGCTTACCTAAGATGTGGAAGATATATATGCTAATTGAAGCCTATTGAGAACTGAAACAAAGGGACCATTTGACCTTTCCTCTCTGTATAAATGACGTTTGAAAATCTTGTTCAGGGCTCAGGATTCAAACAGAAAGCTCCCGAGTCAGGCCAGCCGTCAATAAACCATTTTTCCTTCTCAAAATCATTCCTGAGTCCTGGCCTCTCTATACTCAAATAATTGAACTTCTCTCAAATTCTACAACATTCTCAGGATTCCATCCTTGGCTTACTCTCCTTTCCACCGTACAGGTGGTATGTCTTCTTCTTGTTTTGACAGGTATATTTGTGCTTACACTTTCCAAATCTGTCCTTTGTGCCAATCTCTCCTCCAAGTTTCCAACTGGTACATCCAACTCTTTGGATATACCTACCTCAAGTGTGGCATTCCCCAGAAGGAATTTACTGTCATTTCCTCTACTTGCTTGTTCACCTACCTCAGACACCCTGATCAGAAAAAATGTCCTTCTGCAATCTCTCTCTACTCCACACCATCTTCTTTCACTAACCTTTGCCAATTTAACCCTCTAATTATTTCTTGCCCTCCATTTCTTCAAATCAACCTTCATTCAGCCCCCCTGCCCTAGTTCCCACTTGCCACAGCAACCCTGCATCGCTGCACCACCTTTGAGCTGACCCACTACCAAGCCCTCTGGCCTAAATACATTCCTCTCCTACAGGCACCAGAGTGGTCTCATGTCACGGTGCTGCCCCCGACCCCTCAGTGGCTCCCTGCCAGCTGGGATAATCTAAGCTCCTTTATATAATCTATACTGCCCTGTATGCCCTGGACTCATCTCTTCACGCTACTAATTTTACAATTTACTCTTCGGGATCACCCCGTGGAGTTTCTTAGCTCAGCTCCTTTGCAAATAGTGTTCCCTCTTCTGAAATGCTTCTGCATCTTTCTCCAGGACTTTCCTCTGACTCATTAAGTCTGCCCACCCTTTGAAAGCTCCCATCTAGGAGGTGCCTCCTCCTTAGATTTTCTAAGACACAGATACCCTTCTTGCTCAGGATAAGTGTCAGACCTCTGCCACGTGATCTCATAATCACCTTTTCGTATCTACCACTGTAATTATCTTCCAGAGGTGACTACGAGTTCTTTGAAGGCCTTATTGCCTTATCTTCTTTATATCCCCAATACAAGTATGGCACATAGTTGGCATTCAAATTTCTAGTGAATGATTCAGTTTGCTGAATAAGTATCAGAACCTCATATATATTCATATTTATTCTCTATCAATTGAGGCTTCTCAGTAAATATATTAATTCCATCTTATAATGCAGTGTTGATTTACAAGGACACAATTACTATACAAGTCTGTCACTGAGTTCTTGCTTAACACAGGTCAAAACTTTTGACTCAGTATAATACCAGAGACCTCTCTCTGTAAGCAAAAGCAGGTAATGATAGTGTTTGACTTAAGTGGCTTGCTGTAAAAACAAATAATACTGATAGTTCAATGTTTTGCCAACAGTAGCCTTCCAGTCCAGAAGGAATGGAATTCACAAAACCTTGGCTTCCTGAGCCCATTGGCCTATAGGCTGTCTATGCTGTAAACATTCTGAAGTGAGTTCCGATTTGGTATGAGGCTGAAACTGTAGAATTCTCTGCACTGCAACATTGATGAAAGTGACAACCTACTTCACATTAGTGCTTGCTCACTCAGGCAGAGTCAGCACGCTACTGCGGAAGGAGTCCCACCTCTTCCTCCACCTAGCCAGCTGACTGTGAGCAAGTCATTTAACTTCTTTGGGTCTTGGGTATTTAACCCATCTGTAAAATGAGGGACTGGATTTGAGTCAATTCAGTTACCAATACTTAATAAGTTCTAACTATCCATCTGACAAGATTTGTGCCAAGTGCTAAGGGATAATTTTCTATCCTCAAGAAACTAAAATATAATGGGAAATAAAGATAGGCCTGAATCTATAATCTATTGATGTCCTCTAAAGTCCCAGCGAATACAAAGTTCTTGGATTGAAATCCCATGTTGTACGAGGATATGGTAAAATTCTTTAGGAAAGGTAAAATGATAACGATGTATCTAGAGGTCATCTGATAATATCCTGGGTTAAAAACTAGACCAACAATATCCTTTTCTACATACTTTTATGTTACTAAGTACTGAGGGGAAAGGGAAAGGAAAGATAACTAATTTTTAAACTGGAAAGCTGGCTCTTGAAAAATAACTAAAATTAAATGATAAAGCATGCATTCTTGGTGATTAGAATATGCTCTGAACTGAGAGCTACTTAATAATTTTTTAGTGAAAGAAAATCCTTCACAATCCAACAAACATTACACTAAGTGGTTCTGTTACAAAGCAGAACTTGCCAACCCCTCACGATTTAATCAAAGTAAGAGCAGCAATGAAAAGAAAAGCAATCTTATCTAGGGCAGGTAAATGGCTGGAACTGAAGCAGCGACCGCACTCAGTTTACCCCTGATTCCTAAAGAAACGGATTCCTTACAGGTCACTTTGAGCTAAAAGTAAAACTGAACTTATCATGCTCCCCTTCCACAATTTATAAATCATTTTATATGACATTTGATTCTACCTCTTGATCTCTCCACCCCAGAGAATTAAACACGTAACAAATCCAAAATAGGTAACAACAACTAATGCGGGGATCTGAGCCTGTCTTAAGGGCCGACCATTTGCGGGATGGGGGGGGGCAGCACAACTCAACTATGCTCTCTTCAGGGGTAATAAGACTTAGTGACTAAAAATGGAGCTAACATGGATACTTACGTGAAATTGTTAACTTAAGAAATTTTTATAAACACCTACCTACTTTCCTAAACAGGACTTTATTTCCCCCACTACTCTAGACATAAGTGAGGACAAAAGCACAGATTTAGCTGAGAGGGAAACTGGCATGCTAAAGATATATATGTAAGTGGTGGCACTAGACTCGGGGACATTTGGCTTTAGCGATTTAGCAATTGCCACAAATAATTCCCAGAGATGTATTTTATATTTAGAAGCAACTAGGTTATCTTTTTCTTGTGTGTCTTGAGGTCGGGGAGATAGAATATATTACTTGTAAAGCATTATGGCTACAAAACTTTTATTTCTCAGAGTATGTTTTAGAAGTGATTCTCAGACATGTTTTCCTCACAATTTAATTTTTCTAATTATAATGTAAGATTTTAGAATATAAATTATACTTTTCCTCTGTTAAGGAATAAGATCATACTAAATGGGTTGCAGAAATGTTAAAAATAGTATTGAGAGAATCAGGGGCTTATGAAAAGTTTGGTAACCAAGACTGATTTCTAAATTACTCATCAAACAGAGAACACTAATTTAAGCTAACTGAAGTTATATGGAAAACAACATTTTCATAGGCTACAGGAGGAAAATCTGAAGATTTCAGTCATCTTTTCAGCAAGAGAGAACGTCACAGAGCAACTCTTCTTTCCCCTCTAAACTTCTGGAATTTAAGGGAAAACTTGGGAACCCAAGTCAGCATGACAGAGGGGGTCCCCCTCCCCACCCAGATCTAAGGCTCAGTGAGCATCAGGCAATCTGATGTGGCTAAAAGGTATGGCCTTTTGCTTGTCTGGCTCAACAAATACAATCAATAAATAAGAGCAGTCAATATTTTGGAAACAGGATTTAAGGTGCTTTGGAATAAAAGACAAGGTAAAGCTGTGCTCTTCCTGCAGAGTAATGGAGCCGACAGCAAAGAGGTGGCCTAATGGCAGTCTACTGGGAACATGGAAACTAGAAGAACCAGTTCTTAATGTTCCCAATGCCTCACAGTAAATATTTAACAGTAAGCAGCTCAACTGTTTGGTGTTTATATGCTAAGGAAGGTTCATTTTCTGAGGTTTATTGGTAGATATGTAAAATGATACTGGCAGGGAAGAAAATGGCTATTCTCCACAAGCCTAAACATCTAAGCCAACCCAAACAAAGCTTCAAATATTGCTTCCCCAGGATAGTTGTCTAACTAGATGGAAATGCAAGCAGAGGAGAACACTATAAACACAAATCACTAATTATTGGTAAACAAAACAATAAAAGTAAGATTTGAGGTTTTTGGTCTCAAAAGGACTAGTTTGATTCTAGAGGTTCTTCACTACAATTCTTCCTCTGTATAAGAAGTCTGATTAAAAGTTTGGCATAAACGAAATAGCCATAAAGGAAACTTTTTTAAACATTGGTGGTGGGAGGGGCAGGTGTTCTGATGGTTGAGAATACTGGAAACAGTTAACATTATGTAGGCTGAGGCAGATGTAAAATGAAATAAGGTGTAACTTTTATTTACATCCAAGCTGTTATTCAACCCTTACTAAGCCAGGACTTAAGGAGTCCAAGGTCTTACATGAAACTTTATTAAAAAATAATTCCTGAGGGCAGAGACCATTTTACCTTAGGCTAACCATCTGCTTAACTTGCACTAAATGACTGAACCATTTGAAATTTTTCAATTGTATTTAATATCTCGCTTATGATTTTTCTTGATCATCTCCACTTCACGGTTTTCATACTTTTCATTCTAAAAAAGCTTACATTTGGTAAAGAGCTTGGCTAGTAAATGACTACCTACATGAGCTCTCCTTCGGACCCTCCCAGAACTCTCACTGACTTCAGCGGGGGAGCTATGTACCAAGACCTAGAAAATGCCCTGGATCTGAAATAAACGCCAACATTATTCCATAGCCTAACAGCACTCGCCAACTTTAAACTTCCAAACTTTCCATTTTACTTACTTTACACATCTAAGAACTTGTCCAATGGTTTATCCTTGGGAGGAAATGTGATGTGACAGTTCAGCATCTAGAAGACAGAATTCTGCTTATCCTAAGGTAGAACTTTGTCATAGAACTGTCCAAAGAGAATGGGCTGCCTGGGGGTGGGTGACAAAAGGTGTCAAACATCAAGTGCATGACCACAGACAAGATATTTTAAGCCAGTTCAAAGACTTGAGAAGGGGGATAGAAAATGACCAAACAGGCAGGAGTGTGAAAATGCAGTATGCGTTGAGGAAAGAGGGAGTAAATCTTAGACTTCTGACACAATGTGTGGAGGGGAGAGAGGGGAGCCTCGGGGCAGAGGGCTTTGCAGACCACAGCATCAGGACTCTGGAAGTTACCTGGTGGGCCCTGGAAAACCATTTAATATTTTTAAGCAGAACTATGACACAACAGATTTGTCTGACACTCATTTAAGCCTCTGAAAACACTGTGGAAGCAGAAATGCAGGAAAAATACAATTAGACTTTAAATATAAGGCAAGTCGCTGAGGGCCAGTGATCCCTAACACCTTGCCCAATGCCTTGAACAGAGTGGGTGCTTTAAAAATGTGTGTCATATTTATAAGTAAGTAAATGACTATACTTGAAGGCTGCATGGGGGAACCTACTATTTTCTGGTCTTCTCTTCAAGGGACAATAATTATATGGGGGGTATGGGTTAATGAGGAACTAGCCACCTTGCATTCTGAAGTCTTGTCTTTCTCCTATAATGCAAAGGGGGCAGGGGTGGGTTCTGGCCAGAGAGTAAAGACACCTGGCTCCTAGGAAAGGCAGCAGATGCTGTAATCACAGAACACCAAGGCCTCCATCGAAGCAACACTCAACCCTTAGATTAGTCCTGTCTTCAGCAAGCTAAACAAAAACTCCATTTCTTTTGTACATGTTCTTATCCAATGCTGTTTCTTTTTACTTCACATCTTTAAAGCAGGAATAAAGTGAATCGTGCTGAAATGCCTTCCTAGGATCTGAGTTGACCCTTCCAAAGAACAGATGGGTAGGAGGTGGAAGGGAATAACTGATAAACGAGTGAGTGTTGCTTGGAGTACAACAGGAACTCCTGTACAACGGACTTAGGGTGGGCTGTGGCACCTTATTATCCATCAGTGAAATATGCGTGATATCAAGTGGAAGCAACAGCAAGTTTTCTAAACCTAATGTGCAAAGAAATAAGCTCTCCACCTGGCTAAAGTCAGTGTGTTGTCTCAGGCATCCTAGAACCCGGCAGGTCTAACAATTAGCTCTACCTGGCATCCCCACAAGGTGTAACCTTCTTTATTTGCAACTCATGGTACTGAAAAAGAGGAGGAAGGGTCCCAAGGAGGCAAATGAGGCAGTCTTTCTACTCTCTGAAAACAATAATTTCCAGTCTTAAATAAGTATCAATAAAATTGATTTGTTAAAATAGGAATTCAAAGGCCTTACTACTGCCTAAAAAAATATTTTTTTTTCGAACTGATCCTTGCTACCTAATGTCCAGTGGTAATGGCTCTAAGAGTCTATGGTTTTATTAAATTTACTGGGAAACTAAAGTTCAGACTTGATGACCACAGACAATAACCAGGAAAAACAAATTCTCTTCTACTTTTTTTTTCAGATGGCTTATAGGAAGGGCCCAAGAATGGAGGAAGGAAAAATGAAGTTTAGTATAAAGACAAGAAAATGTAGAAAGATTTTACGAGAAAAGAGGCAATAACTATGAAAGCAGAACATACAAAGTAGATGCACTGTAGAGTGTAGACAGTTTTACCCCAGACAGAGAATATGTGGGGATTGAGGGAGATAATGGAGATAAAGTTATGAGAACACCAATACAAAGGCTGACACCCTTCCACTCCAGGGCCACCTCTAGCTTCTGACAAAGTCGTCTTTGTTATTCTGAGCCAAGCTTCCTGAAAGAACTGCCTCACCTGATGTCTACTTCCTCACTTTTCTATTCTTCACCATATAGCACCAAGCAGACTGCTACCGCCAGGGCTGCAAAACTATTCTGGAAAAAGGTGCCAATGAACTTGAGAGCTCCAGAGGCCAAGTGTCAGCCCTCATTGTCTTGATCCCTTGATGGAAAGAATTTTTTTTTTGCTTATGGGACACCAGATTCTCTCAGTTCTCTCCCTTCTCTGAGTAATGCTTTTCAGTCTTCCTTTCTTCCTGCTGCTTTCCCACTCTAAGTCCACTGGGTGACATCACCACCTCTCAGGGCGTCAACTACCACCCATACGCTAATGGCTTCAGATCTGGATCTTTATTTCAGACTTCTCTCTAGACGCATATACCATATATTTCTACCTGGACATCCCATATATTCTACAGCTCCAAAAAAGAGCTCATTCAAGTTTCCACCTGTTTCTCCTTTAGACGCTCTCATGTAATGGCCGTGCTACCCTCCTTCCGGGGCTGTCTTAGTTCAAGACCTTATCTCTTACCTGTTCTACAGCAGTGGCCTCTTAATTGGCATTTCTATGACATAAAGAAAACAGCATCTACTTTGATTTTAGAAAGTCAAGGACTGGAATCCTGGCTCTAGCATTTCTAGCTTCAGGCAAATTACTTCTGAACCGCAGTTTCCTGCTGAGCTGTGTTTTATTAAGAACTGGTTGAGATACCTAACAAAAAAGCTTGACTGGGAACAGATTCTTCATAATATATACTACATACCCACATTGTGTATGTTTGGGTTTTTTTTGCCTAGCACTTTATCCTTTATTATTTTTAACTCTATTATATGCCTGATACAAGTGCATTATTAAAAAACAGAAAATGCAAACAAGTAACAGAAAGAAAACAAAATTCACCCGTAATTCTATTTAGACACAGACAAATTAGCTACTATTACTGATCAAATATCTTCTTAGGAAAGCCTAGGTAGATCTCCCAGCACTCCCTAACATCTCATATATAAATTTTTTTCCTATAGTAATGGTAAGGGACATTATTTCTTCCTGCCAGGCATTTCTTTGGGAAATCATTCAGCCCCTAATGGATTGTAATCCTGTTAAACTCACATAGGGGTCTATCTTCCACCCCTTCCACTAGGGCTGGTCAGAGTACTATTCGGTCCAGGAATGGACATGCAACTTAGTCTCGGCAAATAAGCACTTTTCTTGAAAACTTTGCCAGAGCCATCAAAGAGCTCCAAGCTCTTTTTCTCTGGAGTTGCCAAAGAAGGGAGCTGCATAAGACTGACATAGGTCTGGGGCTGTGCTTGAAGAAAGCCTATCCAAGAATGAGGCGAGTAGAACAGAGAGAAGAGAAGGTAGGGAGGAGGAGAGGGAGAGAGACACACACATCCGTCTGCACCCTTGGACTCGGCCCTTGGCCCTCACTTCCACCTACTCCCCCACATGCAGCCAGAGCTTCAGGCCATCTCCCTGTAACTGCCAACCTCTGCCGTTACCTGGGGCTGGGAACATGCTCTTCCTTCTGACTAGAAAGCACTACCCCCACCCCACCTGCCCCATCCTCACTGCCTTTAAAACTACAATTTCCTTTTTAAGATTCAACTAAAGGATACAGGCCTGTAATAATCCTTATCTGACTTCTCTCTGGCATCAATATACTGGTTATAAAAAGCAAGCCAAGTGAGAACAAAAGTTAGACTTGCAAAAAGCAGCACCATGCAGTTGTTAAGGAGGAGTACTTCAGACTGCGTGTGTGCCACAACTAAAAGCGGCCTAATCCATAAAGCTATTGGCTATTTACCTAATGAGAATAACCAGCGGCAGGCAGTCTCACGGTTAGGTCAGCAGCTCACCAGGATCATCTAGACCCAAGCTCTTTCTAGCTTTCTTTAGAGCGTTAGAATTTTCTCCTCATGATAATAAGATGGCTGCTACAGCTTGAGACGTCACGTCTACATTCAAGGCAAGAAGGAAGATCTTTGATCTTTCCCAAATGTTCCCAACCTCTCGTCATGTATTATTGGCTATGATTGGGCCACACGGTCAACCCAGCTTCTTGAGGGATGGGAAAAGGGAATCTGGGACTCTAGTCTCTACAGAGAAAGGCAACAAGGGAGAAGACGGATTGGGAATGGCATGTCTCTTTCTCCACACACACACAATTTATATAGATAAGTTGGGAAGAAAGTTAAAAATATTCTGAGTTATAATTATCAGTTAATATAATTACACCATTTCCCCTTCTAAGAACTCTTATAATTCAAGGAATCACAGAACTGGGAAGACATTTTGGCAGACACTTCCAGGCAAAGCTGAATTTAAATACCCTGCCCTGCCAATGCTACTTTTGAAAATAAAATAGTCAAATTGCTTTTATTGGGTGACTGTGAGATACTATTCTCACTCTAGTAAAGGTTTCATTATTTTTTTTGTAATATTAAAGTAATTAAATAATTTGTAAAAGCAGTATCTGAATTGAGGCTTTCTTAGCATTTCTGACAAATCCGGTACAAAGAAATGCCAATCTTAAAAAAAAAGTCATAGGAGAGCAGGTGTAGCTCAGTGGTTAAGTGCCTGCTTCCCCTGTAGGAGGTCCTGGGTTCAATCCCCAGCACCTCCTTAAAAAAAAAAAAAAGTTTAGTTAATCTGAGGACAAAGAATAAATTACAAAGAGCTCATTGCTATATTTTTACCAAGTGGCAGGAATATAAATCCTTGTTAGGTCTAAACAAAAAATAAACTATCGGTATTTCTAATAAAAACCTTATTTCACTTGCTTCAGTAGAGCAAACTCCTAAATAATTATTGAATAAATCTGAGAAATAATTATCTAATTTAATTTTAATTTCCTCTACTTTAAAAAAATTTCTTGGCTCACTTAACATGGGAAAAAGCATGAAAAGCTGAATTTCTTAAAGTGAACACCTGAAAACCAGAAATGTCTTGAAGAAAGATAGCAAAGCTTATACGTAGCTCATCTTGCTTTGGTTTTCCCTCTTCCATGCTTCAACCCCCGCCCCCCCCCCAAGTAATCTTTCTCCTTTTTCAAACATTTTGTAGAGTTTCAGCATCCTGTACTGCTCCTACAAAAGTCACAGTAGGCACCAGCTTCAATTTTTATCTTAACCTTTTAAGTAGCTAGCAGCATCTTGTACTCCCCAATATTCCATATTCTTTGGCCACAGTCTTTTGAAGGCCTGATGTGTAAAGAGTTTTGATCTATATAGGGGGTTCAAACCTATAATTTATTCCAGAAAGTTCTTGTCACTGAGATCCCTTTGATGAATGCGATCAAATGATTCTTTTCTTTCCTCATTTTTTATTTCTGGAGAATTGTCCCTATTCCCTTATGCATCTTGAGGTGGAGGTTTTTCTTTAAAATATTTTAAGGAATTCTTGAAACTTCTGAGGAGAGATGGTTCTGATTGTGGAAAAGGTACTTTTTAAAAAGGAGAAAGCCTTCAGTTACTCAACACTTGAGGGCTGACTTCTATTACATTCATATATTAAGGAAATTCCTTCAGCATGTCAACACAAAAATATGTACACAAATGTTCATAGAAGTGTTCTTCATATTTGCCAAAAAGTGGAAACAACCCATATGTCCATCAACTAATAAAAAGATGGACAAAAATATGGTATATGCCTACGATGACACACTATTTAGCTGGAAAAAGCAATGAAGAACTGATGCTACAACATGGATGAAGCTCAGAAACATGCTAAGTGAAAGAAGCCAGTCACAAACGACCAGCCATTGTAGAGTTCAATACCATGAAATGTCTAGGCTAGGCAAATCTATATGGACAGAAAGGATACCAATGGGCGCCCAAGGCTGGGGCCCTCTGGTGCATTGGGAGTGACTGCTAATGGGTTTGGAAGTCTTTCTGGGGTCATGAAAATGTTCTAATATTGACTGTGGTGATGGCTGTACAACCCTGTGACTATGCTAAAGCACACTGACTTGTCCACTTCCAGTGGGTGAACTGTATGGTCTATGTAAGTTATTTCTCAGTAACAAATGTAAAAAAATGTATGTAAAAAAAAAAGTATAACACTTTTCCTGCTTGACTACATAACCCAGAATTCTGGAGGCTCTGTGGTAGTTTTCAATGCTCTAATCCCAAGAAGGAAAAACCTCACCATGACATTCTGGTGTGGACTTTTTCACCATTTAGTGGACCATGGTCATTCTGTTATGATATAATTTAATAAGGATAAAGATACAGGAAGAATCCTAGTCAAAAAGTATATTAAGGAAAACAAATCCTTCAAAGAGCTTAAAGGCTAATCATTAAAAGAAATGTAGTGAGATCATAATCTGGATTATTAATCAGAATTGCACTCTTCTTCCCCCTTGTCTCCCTGCCTCTAACCCCTTTACTCATCTAAGATACTTCACAATCAATCTATAGGTGTAGGATAAATGAGCAAACCAGAAGAGGAGAATATTATCAATTTTTGGCTTCTGGGTTTCAAAAGCCAAACCTTAGCTGGAGAACTTTAAAGAACTCAGCATAGACGATTGATCTACAACAACATATCATGACTCAGAGCAAGAATCTTCATTCCCAAGACTAGATGCAGATTCTCTGGCTAGAAAGAGCACAAGGGGAATCCAGGTGTGCAGGAAAATTGCAAGACCTACAGAAAATGGGGTCCTCGGTCTTGTCCCTCCTGGAAGAGATGGAACCCTCAGACATAGGTGGGGGGTGTGAGGAGGTGGGCATGGATCTGAGAGTAGAAAGGAGCTGCAACCACCTTCCCAGGTAAAGCCCACAAGGTGGCCAAATCCCCAAGAAGAGATGGTTACAGGGGCTGTCTCGGCAGACGGGGTCTCCCAAAGGCTCACTGGCCCAGCCTGTGTGGGAGCAGCATAATGACTCTGGGTGGCTGAGAGGGGCAGAAGTTGCTGGCACAGCTGGATCTGAAGAGACGTTAGATTAGGATATTTAAAAATCCTCAGTAGTAAAACCATTGAAGCCCTGAAAAAAGGAATATGAACTTTTTCAGTAAAGAGCCAGAAAATAAGTAATCTTAGGCTTTGTGGGCCACACGGTTTATATTGCAGCTATTCAATCTGGTTGTAGTGTAAAAGCAGTTGTAGAAAATAAATGAATGTGGTTGTGTTTCAGTAATACTTTATTTACAAAAACAGGCAGTAGGCGGGCTTTGGTCCACAGGCTGTTGTTGGCTAATCCCTGCTTTAAATCTCTTATTTTGTGGGTTATTTAAACTGCACATTAGTTGTTTGATGACAGGAGAGATTGAATATTGCTGTAAATGAGCCTATCAATATATCAATTTTTGGTCTCTCCCTCCAATTAGTATCGATCATTAGATACAGTTCCACTACAAATTAGGCTTTGGATAATTAGGTATAGTCCCTTAAACTATTTGTTCTGCTTGCCTGTCATCATGGAAAAAACCCTGATTAAGGAAATAGATGATTTATACAGTATCTCTTCAAAGGATTTGCCTCTAGTGATGTCTGGCTTTCTAAGAATAAATTATGATAGAGGGTTTATGTTTGGGATGATGGAAAAGTAGTGGTAATGGATGGTGGTAAGAGTAGCACAACACTATGACTATGATTAGTCTCACTGAATGGTGCGCTTGGGAGTGGTTGAGATGGGAAAGTTTATATTGTATATATGTTTCCACAGTTTTAAAAAAAGAGCAACTAAAGAGGCAATGACAATTAAATGTAATGCATGATCCTAGACCATATCTAATTGTTGAGGATAGAAGTCCCAAAAGGACACTATTGACATGTATGGAAAAACTGTAATATAGACTGTAGACTTCATATTAATGTTAAATTTCTTGAACTTGATAAATCTACTTACTATGGTTACATAAGTCAATACCCTTGCCCTTAGGAAATGTACAAGGAAGCACCGTGTTCAAGGAACCTGCCATATACAACTTACTTTCAAATGTTAGAAAACAGACAGGTAGATGGGCTGGATAGAAAGACAGAAGGATGGATAGACCGATACAGAGAATGTGGCAGAATGTTAAGAGTGGTAGATCTCGGTATCCAGGTAGACTTTTCTGTATGGGTTTTGCGTTATTTTGTAACTGTCCTGTAAGTTTGAAATATTTCAAAATGAAAAGATTAAAGAAGAAATTAAATGATAAAAACATCAATTACAGAAGTTGTATTTTAAAAAGATAAACATTCAAAGTTTAAAAAAAAAGGAACAAATTATGGAATGGGCAAGGTTTTGAGCATTTGGAAATGGCAGCTAATGGATCTCTCCTCAGGAACTCTTCAATTAAATTTCTCACCTACTTCCCTCCTTCAAAGACTCACTGACAAAGGCAGTGCCAGCCCACTCCTAAGATGATGTGCCAAAACAAATTTCCTTGGTCTCAGCTACCGGCGCCTGCCCCAGCTCTCTTCTGATTACCAAAAACATCTATTTTTCTTAAGGCTCACTGGGCCAAGAGAAAGTTCATATTTAACAACTAGATATGGAAGCAGGAAGTAGAAGAGCACAGTAATTATGTTCGAGCAAAGGTTATTTAAGCAATACCCACACGGCTAAGGTTCTGAGAAGAGAGGCTGGAGCTCAGCCCATTAGCTGTTCAGGTCTCCCTGACACTGCTGTCCTCAAAATCTGACTTCTTATCTTTATCACTATAGCTCTTGACAGTTTACCTCTTTATTCTCTTCGAACTATAATCTAAATTTTCCACTTTTTTATTATGTCTCTTCATGTACTTTCTTGCCTACCCAAAAGATCATATTTTCTGAATCAAATATTAGGATTATGGGGCATCAGGCAAAATCCAAACCCAGGAGGTATGCAGTTGGTTCCAGTGTGGCATGGGGCCTCAAATAAAGTCCTTTTCTAGGATAAAATGTTGCCACAAGTTTGTTCTCATGAAGTCAAATCAATGATACTCTACCTGTGGAGCTTTTTGATAAATATTTGAAAGTCATATGTGCACAGAAGAAAAAAATGAGGAAAATATGAAAGACAGTTTCCTTATTTTTCTTCTTTGCCATAGTGATTATCTAACTTAAGCTGTCTAGAAGTCATTCTGTTTCTACATATCAATTTTTAAAGTCCAGAAAAACTTTTAAAAGCTTCTATTGCTACTGTTCATTCATTTCTCACATATTTATTGAAAGCATTTTTCTAAGATGCAATTGTAAATATTCCCTCAAATACTTATATAATCCTGTATTGCTGTGGTTGTTTTAGGGATTTAAACAAATCAATAAAGCACCAATCTAAGGACTTGATTTTGATATATTACAAAAATGTGATTTCCATATATCCTCAGCATTTTGATGTTTATCTATGGAATTTAAACTTTTGATTTGGAAAGTGAGGATTCAACAGCAAGGGTGATACCTGGATAATGGAAGATTTGCTTTTTACACATGGCACATTTGCTCATAACTTTAAAGGAGCTTAGTTGTTTGTTTGGGAAGATGATACAAAATAATGAGAATGCTTGACTAGAACTTGGCAACCTGGGCTCTCAGTCTGGCTCTGACCCTTGCAAGCACCTTAACCTTGGGCAGATCATTGTACTAAAGACACTAATAATCTCTAAAAACAAGAAGTTTGACTAACTTGTTTCTCAGGCCCCATTCTGCTCTGGTTCTAATGAGCAACAGTAGACTTCATTTTGAGAAACCTGCTATGTACTTGGTATTTGTAAAGCCTCACATCAGGTGACACAGAGGGCCCAAAGATGAATATGCAACAATCCTTGACCCCGAGAGTCTCCCAAACCCTGGGTGCAGGTTTTATGATAGGGCTGGTGGACTCGAGGGTCAAGAAATACACATCCTCCTTTCAGCTCCTTCATGGTGACCTCTGCCAAGAACTTACCCCTTCATGTTTGCATTTTTCTTACAGTAAAACAGATGATATGATTTTTACTTATCTTAAAGAGATATGAAAACTATACAATATTTCTGAAGCCCTCAAAATTTCTATAAAACTGCAATATCTATGTAAGAATTCTTACTGTCGCACTGCCTGTAAGTTCTAGGTCAGGCACGGTGCTAAGGGCAGCATAAAGACCAGTGAAAGGGTCCCTGCTGAGGGGGCGCATCCTCCAGTGATTATCTTGTTGGCCTAGGAGCCGTTGACTTAAGTCAGGGGCTGGCAAACTTTTTCAGTGTTTTTGGTTTTGTAGGCCATACTAGTTTCTATCACAACCACTTGACTGCCGTTGTAGTGCAAAAGTGGCCATAGACAAGAGGTAAATGAGTGCGTATGGCTGTGTTCAAAATACATAGATAAATAAATAACCTTATTTGGAATTGTAATTTCAAATAATTTTCACATGTCGTGAAATATTATTTGACTCCCCCACCAACTATTTAAAAATGTAAAAACCATTCTTAACTTGAAGACCCTAGAAAAATAGGTGCGGGCAGAACCGATTTGGCCTATGGGCTGTCATTTGCCAATGACAATGTGAGACTATCATTTAAAGTGTCACTAACTTTAATTTGCAGCAAGATAAAGATATGATCTGGAAAGATATGTCTTAGAATTATTTCCTTTAAAATTTCTATTGATGAGTTTTACGGCTTTCCTACAACGTGAAAAGAAAAAAAATTGTTTAAAGTCAGAATTGCCAAAATTTATAATAAGTTTAAAAGTAACTCAATTCAGCATTATAGAATTGTTTCTGGATACTGTTCTAAGGAAGTCAAGAAAGATAATGTAGTACAGGCACAACGGGAAGAAATATCTAGTATCTTGTTTGTTTGTCAAAGTCCTGAATATAAATATGGCAACAAGAAGAAGGAAAAACAATTTAAAAACCCAATTACCTCAAGCTTACCCTCATCAAATGGGGAACCAGGAAAATGATCTGTATGAAACTCCACGTTCTGATATATTAATAGTCACAAAACTAAGAGAAGCATTAAGGGACGGCAATACTATTCATTTCACGTATTCATTTCAGCAAAATACCCTATTTGTGGCAACACATTTTTTTCAAAAGCTTGCAACTGGAGGCTATCCCTTGCCAGGTCTTTTATTGGTCAGCTAGATCTACAACTTTGCTAAGTCACTGTGATTGCGAGGGTATGGCGGAACCATCAGTGCTCCCTTCAGTCCCACTCCGGAGGACCACTCTGTGTGGGAGGCTCCTGGAGCACTCCGACTCTCTTTGGGCTTCAGCTCGCCCCACCATCTGCCTCATCTGGTGAAAGCTTAGTCAGATGTGAAACTCACTCTCCTGTCAGGGTAACAACGGGATCACTGACAGGTGCAGGCGGCCAGCAGAGCAGATGATGGGCAGGTGCGTGTGCCACTGTTTACTTTCCTGCTGTCTCCTCTCCAGGCCCCCCTTGCCCCGCCCTCTGGGCAGCACCTGCCACGTAGGAACACGGGTCAACCCTAAAAACTTGATGAAGTGAAGCCCCACCCCAGCCAAGCAAACTCTATTTCCTAACCTTGCCCATTTTTCATTCCTGTTCACAATCATCCCTTTCAAGTCCATATAAAAAAGCTTTTTTATGTATGGGCAAGTAGAAACTATGGGAAGGCAACTGGGAGGTGACTAATCAATCCATTAGAAATTATGGTCCCTTTTCTGTGAGAATGGAACCAGCTTCTACATATCCATAACCAAGCTTATCTCTTAACTGCTCTTCCACACCTGGTCTTACCCTACTCTACCCCAAGGTCTCATTTCATCAGTTTATTTTAAAGAAATCTTTGCTGACATTTTAGCCCTCAGACAATAAGAATCTAATTCCCAGTAAGTAACCTGTGCAACTTCCTAAGAGTTGCAGAGAAGTTCTTATATATGCTGAAAATCTGGGCTCTCAACATATGACATATATCACCAAATCTGTTTTGCTTATTTATTTAACTTCCTTAATGGATTTAGGCTCTAAGCATTTTCCTCCAGAGATCAAGAAGCACATCGGTGCTGTCATCATACCAAGCAGCTTACTTTTTTTCCTCTGCTATTTTATGTTTATGTTATTTTATTCAGTAGGCACCCATTTTATTTCTAATCATGTAGTTAATTGCCAACAAAAGTTAGAACCTGTCATGGGATATATTTTCAAGTACCAAACAATCACAGGACTTTGCAGTTCGGGTAGGCTCCAAACGGCCTGCATGATTTCTTTCCACAATTCTAGCTGGAGAGAAAATGGGAAATTCTGGCCAAGAATAAAGCATCCTGTATACAGAGGTTATTTTAGAAGATATTTTAAGGCATGCCCTAGTCTTATACCATTCTGGTACCAGTTTTTTCTCAACAATTCTTTGATTTGAATTCTCTCCTGAAGTGGGATATATTTAATGAATGGAAAATATCTGGGGCCTTTTTCCTTGGCAATTCTTTCCTCCATGGTTTCATGGTCTAGCACTTGTTATCACTTAAAGCATTGTTTGTGACTTACTTTTTTCCAATGGACATATTTGAAAACAATTCACAAAATCAAAGGGTCAAGTCCAAACCCAACCTTAAATCATAAAACTAACCATATGGTAAAATGCCTCATGTCTTTAGACATATTCTACTGGTATAACATCAGACAGTGCTCTAGCAGGACAATTTAGCCCTATATTAAATAAAGACAGCAACGTTGGTAAAAGTAAATGTTGTAGATTCATTCCATAAAAATCTTAAATGACTGTTACTATGCACTTCAACAAGCATTTATTGAGTATCTATTTTATGCTAGGTATTGAGTACTTACAAAAAAAGATAAGGTATAGTGCCAGCCCTTAGGAGCTTACCATATAGTTGTAGAAACAAGTTTTCACATGATTATAAAACAGCATTTAAAATTTTCTAAATAAAACCAATCTAAATAAACCAATAAAAAATGCATGATATAGACCATAAATACTATCTCTGATAAGGCAAGAAAGGCTGTCTAGAAGACCAAAAAGAAAATGGACACTGACATTTCCTCTGCCTGCTATCCTAAACCTTTTAGATATAAGTTTCCCTTTAGCTTTAGTTTACACTATTTTGGTCTCAGAAAATCCAAATGGCTGCAAAAGTGTGAATAGCTTCACAAAAACAAATCCGTGTTTCCAATTTAACACACATAAGGGCACTGGGCTGGGAGCTGCTGGAAACAGGGTAGGATTCTAGTTTCAGACCTAACCAACAGAAATATAATACCACAGACGCAGTAGATTCTATACTATTCCCTCCTTCTCCCTGCCACTTCTGCTTCCATCTTCTGCCCTCCCTTATTCTGTACTGCAAACTTTAGAGCCCTAGCTTTGCTTTGCAACCCAGGAGGTCAGTCAAGTGAATCCCCAAATCATTCTTCAGCCATCTGAGTCCACTTTTACAAAGGGGCTTTTGCCTTCACCAGTTTTAGGTTTGAACATCATAACAGAGTCTACAAGCCAGTAGCATTTTTGCAGGGCACAGTGGTAACACAAAATGTTGCCAGTTATCTGGGGAAGAAGGAAGAATGTATCAATGGGAGGTTTCCGTGTTTCTGTTTCTGCAGTACCAGCCAGAAACCCCTGAGCCTTTGGAGGATCCACTGGCATTTCCTAATCCCCAGAATCAACTCCAAGTTGCACAATCAACTCTTCAGGCAGCTGAAGTCCTCACCGATTCTATAGAACTGGTATAGCTGAGAACTCCATGTAGAAGCATCAGAGAGGCAAAGGGAACTTTGCAAAAGTAGAACTTCTTCCAGATGTTTAGCTTTATATTCATATGGTGCATATTTTTTTCTTTTTTTAAAAGACATTTATGTTTTTATTTCTCTCCTCTTCCCCCCCCCTGCCCAGCTGTCTGTTTTCTGTGTCCATTCGCTGTGTGTTCTGTGTCTGCTTGTATTCTTGTCAGTCTCACTTGGAATCTGTGTGTGTCTTTTGTTGCATCATCTTGCTGTGTCAGCTCCCCATGTGTGCGGCACCAGTTCTGGCAGGCTGCACTTTTTTTGTGCTGGGCGGCTCTCCTTACAGGGTGCACTCCTTGTGTATGGGGTTCCCTATGCGGGTGACACCCCTGTGTGGCACAGCACTCCTTGCGTGCATCAGCACTGCACATGGGCCAGCTCATCACACCGGTCAGGAGGCCCTGCGTTTGAACCTTGGACCTCCCATGTGGTAGGCAGATGCCCTATCCATTGGGCCAAATCCGCTTCCCCATATGATGCATATTAATACCATCCATCTCAGAGCATGATGTTTACAGTTAATTTTAGGCACTAGAAAAAGATACGTGAAAACACTCTTTTCTCCTAGTCTAGTAGAGGAAGGAAACCATGGAAACCCATAAATGGAATACTAAAGGTTTCTTAAACAAAGGTACACATCAAAACAACATGCCCTGGATGCTGCTTCAGACCTACCAACCCAGGATTCTGTAGGGTGAGGCTTCAACATGTGTATTTAGAAAAAGGTCTAAAATGTGAAAGGTATCATTTAACAAAGATAAACAAAAGATACACTGCAGGCTCAAAGGAGCGAGAGGTTAGAGAAAGTGATAGAAGACCAGATTTTAACCTTTGCTTCAGCAGTTTATGCTGTGAACTCCCATTGTAATGGGCTGAATGAGAGGAAATGAAGCAGAGAGTAAATGTCCAGTTATGTCCTCAAGCTTGGCTCTGAAAAGGAAAGAAGGGCAAGAGCTTGAATGGAAAACATTGCTACAGGAGAATTATTTTTTTCCAGTTGGGAGACTCTTGAGTTTTTCAACAAATGACCAGAGTCAGGAGAAAAGATAAAATTAAAGATAAAGAGAAGGGGATAATTTATACTGCAAACTCCCCATGGAGGTATGGGAAATGGGCCGTAGAGTCAAGGTAGAGAGACCAGCTTTGCTCAAAGGCCCTGGCATCGTAAATTGTAGTGAATAGGAAAATTCACCCATTTTAAGTGAACTGCTGAATTATTTCTATGATTTTTAAAACAAATTATTAAAGAGTGAAAGCTTAAAAGGTACATGCTTTACAAGGAGTTCTTGAAGACTTACAAACTATTAAGAATCGTGAATTTAAAACTAACTCACCTAAATAGATAACCCAGCAAGAAAATTATTTAAAAAATTCAATTTTAATAAATGCTTTTTTGACATAATCTCATGGTGGGAAGGCAACGTTCAGTTAGTGTGCACAACTGTGACAGTTTTAAACAAAATGAAAAGTAAATTTGTCGCTTGGGCAATTGAGGGCCCAGAATAAACAGGATCATAATAAAGTAAAAACTGGGGCATAAGGCCTTGCCTGAGTTTGCCATAAAATATTTTAACCAAAAGATGCTGCTAGAATGGACAATAACCATCAACTATAATGACTGTAACAAAAATAGTGCACACACAGTTTGTCCCTTTCTGAAGTCCTACTGTGCTCCTCCTCATGCGATGTTGCTGCCGTGGGTAGAATTCAGTACGCAGTCCTATTAACATCGAAGTCCTTTCCAATGTTAAGGCCACGTGCTCCACCAGAAATTCTAAAAAGTCCTCTCAGCAGCAATAAAATAGAAGCTAATTACAACAGATCACTTTCTAATGTGCGATGGCTTGAATTTTATAACAGAATTTTTCCTTTCATTAACTATTTCTTTTCTTTTTTATTCCCAAACCAAAAGAAAAAAAAAAAGACAAAGAACTTTCGAATGAGGTTATGAGGGACAAGAAAAAGGTGACTGGAATCTCCTGGAAGCCCAGTGTCTGGAATAGAGGTGGCACATTCTTTAGGACCTTGCTTTGGAAGATATGACCCCCTCTGTGTGCTTTCTGAACCCTGACTCTTAAAACAGTCGAGGACTGTTCACCCGGAAGGAGGCTGGAGACCAAGCCAGCAGAAGGAGGGGTGGACTCTTTTGTTGGTTTCAGGGACCCACAGCAGCAGAGATAAAGTGATGGGCAAAAAAGCAAGAGCAGTTGTTTTGGCTCCCCCCACCAAAAAAAAAAAAAAGAGAGCAAGAGCAAATTTAAAAGTCCCATTGTGCAGTAGGAGAGGAACAAACAGACTTTTAAGAGTATATTACACGCAGCATCCAGGTTCTGGTCCCATATGAATACATAGAGTGTACACTATATTTGGCTCGGTGGTAAGAATAATGGCAATCATAGTATGTTTTAAAGAGGACTTTATGGTCGACAAAATACTCTGAGCATGTATATGATTCTTAAGAAATATTTTAAGATAAGTGAGGTGGGATATTTCAACCTCTTTTACATACCTGACAGGTAAACCGTCTGCCCTTAGTTAGCAGCTACTAAGCACAGAATTAAACCTTGAACAAGGATGCTCAACTCCAAGTTCATGGTCTATCATATCACAGCGGGTGCCAGCTGTGAAAGAGCTGGGTAATAATTGGGAAAGGGATAAAGAGTTATGAATATCTATAGGAGAACACATATCATGGCATAAATAAAAGAGGTACTAGCCAGAGCAGTGGAGTTGGAGGTCAGAGCTCAGAGAGATTATTCTTCTGCCCTAGGCAAACTTGTTTTAAATCATCCAGAGATAAGAATCTGTGCCCGGCCTTTTAAAGTTATCTAAAGGAGAGCTCTCAGTTATTTATTTGCCAACTAATTCAGTGGATTAATTTACTTTACTTTATTTTAACAAATTCTAACTTAACTCCCATATGGGTGTGCATACGAGTGTGTGTGTGTGTGTATTTTAATATGGGTTCTAGAAGTAGTTATTAAAGAATCATGTATACTGTTAAAAGTATAAATAGACCATGATCCCTGAAAGTACCTACTGACAGAGAAGACACATCCATAACTTTAAAAACTATAGCAATTTAATTTTAACATACGTATAAGCAGTTTCTCATATCCTCAGTATCAATAAAAGGTGTAACCTATTATCATCTTCTCTGTGTTAAGCTTTTAGACAATTCAAAGATAGCTGTCTTTCCTTTTGTTTTTTATATAATTATTGCAGACTGAGTTTGTATATTCCCTTATTTCATAGAGATTTTTATGTCTGTTAACAAATGTGCACTATATATATAAATATATAAATACATATCTTTATGTATGTAAGTCAATCATCTGAGTTTTTAATAAAGAAATATATAATTACATGCATAGCTGTAAAGAATGTATTTGAGCTGTTGGGACAAGAAAAATAACACTGGGCAAAGATCTAACAGGGCATTTAAACAATTTTCCAGGGAGCAGCAGGCACTGACAACAGGCCCACTAGACATTAAGTGGCTCAGTTATCTCCTTATCAAGACAGGGGGTTTTGAAACCAATGCCAAGGCTAACTCAACCTACAATGTGTTCCTCAGCAACCAGAACCGAGTCAAAACGTGAAATGAGACTCTGCCCGTACCTGATACTCCTTTCCCCTCTCCCGCCTCCATTTTCATCCTTTACTCTATTTCCACAAAGTCAATCTGGGGAGCCAAAAGGGGAGGGCTAATGATAAGCATTCATTATATGTCTATAGCAGCAAATCTTAGGCTCAAGAATGAGGAACTAAAAGTCATACTCTGTTGTTAGTACCATGGCTTGGTCAAACCACCATCCTCTTTAAAACACTTTCCTGAATGGCTCTGACGATCACTGGGAGCATTACTTTAAACTCAAAGGACACGTTCTACCCATTTATGGTACCAGAATAAACCAATGATGATACGAGTTGGCCTAGGTCCATATTTTGAAGGAAAAAAAATTAGAACCATGAAAAGAAGCCCTGTTGTTTGTGTATATCAAAAGTCAGCAAATGAAGATTTAAGAGTAATGGAATTCTGCATTATAGGGGGATAAACTTGTAAGAGTCTGTTTCTAAAGTGGATTTTTTCTATTATATCTTTACTCTTATAATCTTTCTCATGGAAAATGGTGAGGCGGCAAGAACACTGGATTGCATGTCAAAAGATCAGGATTTTACCTCAGCTCTACCAATAATGAGCTGGTAAACACAGTCAGGTCACAAACCAGTGTAGGACTGGGAATGACATTTAATAAATGCCTAGGAAGACAAAGAACATTACATATTTTATTGCAGGTAGTCTTGGCAACAAGTACATGAGGTTATTACCTTCATTTTAGAAGAGGAAACTGAGCCTCAGAGCAGTATAGCAGTTTGGTATCATTTATGAATTCCAAAAAAGATATTTGGCTATGTTTGCAAACTGGTCTGTTCCTCTGGGCATCATACCCTTTGATTTTAATAAATTTTAATAAATTTAATGTTTATTTGATTAAATCAAGATGAGGGCTTTGATTCGCCCACATTATTAGGGTGACTCAGGGTTGAGTCCCTGCCCCCTCGGTGGGCAATATAAATTGGCAATCAATCAAGAAGACACACAGAGGACCCAGGGAAGAAAGAGAGAGCTCCACAGACACCCAGAGGAGAGAACCTTGACCCAAGGGCTCCAAAGAGAACTGAGCCATTTGCAGCTGAAGAGAACAGAGCCCTGAGCGGCTGAGAAGAGCCTGGAGAGAAATGAGCTCTCCAGCCTTGAGCCGATGAATCGGAAGAAGCTGGGCCTACGGAACCTTAAGAGGAAGGAGAGACCAGGAGAGACCACCTGCCATCTTGCGTCAACACATGCCAATTGAGTTTGGTGAGGAAGTAACCTTGAGTTGGACTCCTTAGGGCCTTGTAACTTTAAGCTTCTACCCCAAATAAACACCTTCCAACAGATTTCTGGTACTTTGCCTCAGCACCCCTTTGGCTGACTAATATAGAGCAGTTGCTAGATTCAAGTTTTTAAGAATTTGTTCAACATCACACAGCTAGTAAGGGACATAATCCAGGATTAACCCTTATCTGTATGGTTCAAATCTCCAGCTTTTTCTGCTACCTATGTGCCTTAGGAGCTTGCGTCTCCTCATTTATAACACAAAGATTAAACTAAATGACCTCATAGTTCATTTCTACTTTCACTGAGTTGTTTGATTTTATTGTCAGGGACCAGGACAGGCAGTGAGAGGGCCTCAGGTTATAATGGAAGAGCTTAACAGGTTTCAGGAATTAATGGGCTGGTGGTATGTAGGAAATGGTCTGAAAGGGAGGTCTTGAGTGTTAGAACTACAATCTAGTATCAAAAAGACCTCATATGAACTCAGAATTCACATTTTAAAATTTTGTTTTGCCTGAGGAAAAAAAGCACTTTAAAATAGCTTTTTTGAAAGTGATGTGATAAAATGGCTAACACAAAAGAAAAAAAAAATCTGGCAATTAAAAAAAAATTGGACTGCTATTAGAATTAGTTTATGAATTAAACCCTGCATGCAAATCTTGAAGTTAGATTAAAAAGTAATTTATAAATGGTATTAGTTTTTTTCCATTAGAAAGACATGAAAAACTAATTCAGTAAAATAGAAGCTATGGATAAAACTAATAATCAAATGGCATTTACAAAGCAAAGTTTTAAGATTCCAACTACCTGGCCTTGGAATTTCCCATCAGTAAATATCAGTCAGATCAAAAAGGATGAAGCTCTGGAGAAGAGCTACCAAGTTTATCCTGTGATTGGGCCATTGAAATGAAACTTGAATAAAAACAATGGCGGGTATGAATCCCCGAAATGAAGTGCCTTATTTCCTCTATGTAAACATGACTTACTTAACCCCTAGTGTCTAAGCACAACACTGGGAGAGGATATAAGAGAGACGTGATATGGATCCAAGACTCCTGTATTAAACAGTGCAGTCTGGAGGCAAGACTCACAGACAAAATAGGCAGAACAACTCATTTATGGCCAGAATTACCAAAACTAGAGCAAAGTATCATATTATGCTAAGGTCAGTAAAGCTTATAAAGGATCTAAGTAAACTATTCCCTCCCAATTATTGGAATATCAAGGCAGTATTGAGAACTACAAGCTTCTCAAAAATAGAATTTGGCCAGTACTAGTAAGCATTTGATTTCAGTTGCTCATGAAGAAATCTCAAATGGCCTCATTCTAGAGGGATGCAGAAGTTTTATATATATATATATATATAGTTACTTTGACTAATCTGACAGGAATCTCAGCTTAGTTATTACAAAATTACTGTTTAAGAAATGAAGCTAATCATTGCACTATGAAAAGACCTTGACCAGGAATCAGATGTGGCTCAACTGTTAAGAGTGTACGCCTACCATATGGGAGGGTCCAGGGTTTGAAACGCAGGGACTCCTGACCTGTGTGGTAAGGTGGCCCACATGCAGAGCTGCTGCAAGCAAGGAGTGCTCTGCCATGCAGGGGCACCCTGTGTGGGGGTGCCCCACACACAAGGAGTATGCCCTTGCAAGGAGAGTCACCCTGCGTGAAAAAAAGAGCAGCCCACCCAGGAGTGGCGCCGCACACACAGAGAGCTGATGCAGCAAGATGACATAACAAAAAAGAGACGCAGTTTCCTGGTGCCTCCAAGGGTGCAAGCAGACAGAGAAGAACACACAGCAAGTGGACACAGAGAGCAGACAAGGGGGTGGGGGGAAGGGGAGAGAAATAAATAAATCTTAAAAAAAAAAGAGAAAAAAAAAGACCTTGACTGAAAGATCTTGAGCTTTTCTGTGAAATACCAACTATAATGAAGGAAAAAACTACTTGGAACACTGAATGAACCTTCCATCCTCTGGGGTTATCACTGGAAATGTGGTAATTAATCAGTCATGTCTGTACCTGAATGCCTGCAAGTTGACTAGTTGATTTTCCTTGGAGACAAACAGCCTGAGCAATGAAAGCATGTAAATCCTCCAGGCAAAGAGAGTCCACCTGAAAGGCAGAGAGAGAAAAACAAGACAAGTGAGAAAAATGCAGATAAAAGGGAATACAATCTCTTCTTTCACAGTCCAAAATCAGTGGTTGTAAAATCAAATCTTCTCCACTGTGCCCAAGGCCTTCTACCTAACTCACAGGGGCAGAAGCTCTTGTTCTTGGAATTCTAATATCCTTTCTCTCTAGCAATACAGAAAGCCCAGAATGTCTGGAAGTAATCATGAGGTACTGACCAAATCTAATTCATAGAGTAGTACAGCTGATCACTTTTTTTTGGGGGGGGGGGGGAGAGATGGGACAAATTGCCAGAGCTGACCCTAAAATGAAAAAAAGTGTTTCTGAGGTTTCCAGACAGAGACCACTGTCTTAGTTTCCATGGTCTGACAAACACCCACAATGGGTTGGTTTGGGAGGCTTGAGGCGTGCTTCCTCCAGGATCAGGAGTGTTCTGGTAGCTGGCAATCCTTGGGTTCCTTGGCTTTCCCATCCCAGAGCAATGTCCTCTCCTTCCTCTTGCGGGTTCCTCCTGACTCTTGGCTTCTCCCTGAGGCCTCCTCCAACTGTGCCGAAATTATTTTTCTGCTAAAAAAGGACTCCAGTCATTCAGTGGAGCCACACCTTAAGCATGGCTCTTCAAGAGGTCCTCTTGACAGTGGGGTCATACCCACAAGAATGCACACTGAGAACATGCGTTTTTTGGGGGAGCACACAATTCAACTTACTACTACCATCCACAGCTAGGCTGAGCTGGGAGGTGAACAGAGCTGGGATAAACACCCACCTTCACCAATCCCTGATGAAACGTATTTCCTTGGATCCCAGTTGAAAATGAACCAGGGACCTAAAACACGAGGGCCCTCAAATCCTCTGTGAAATCAAAAGGCATAACAAAAGTGAGAAACCAGGAGAGACAGAGAAATGCACAGAAAGAAAGAGACCCTGTGGCAATAGTTGGGTCTCAAATAAAGAATGGTCACAACAGAGAGGACCTGAGGAGCTGAGATGACGGGGACAGGTCAGATGTCAGGGGCAGCACAGCATCTGTCTAATGCACTTTCTCCTCTCTCACATGGTGATGAGGCTGCACCTTTTCTAGCAGAGCAATCAGATATTGCAAACCACATAAAAACAATATGGTGGAGCTGGTGTGGCTCAGTGATTGAGGACCTGCTTCCCATATACAAGGTCCCAGTTTGTTCACTGGTACCTCCTAAAAATAAACAAACAAGAAAACCAACTCTCACTGGGGAGTGGATGTCGCTCAGTGGCTGAGCACCTGCTTCCCATGCATGAGGTCTTGGGTTCAATCCCTGGCACCTCCTAAAAAACAAAAAACAAACAAAAGAACCCACCAAAAAACCCAACAAGAAACAAAAAACACTATGGTGCCCTCTCCCTAAATAATTGTTATCCTACATGAACATGAGAATTACTCATGAGAATTTTACAGAGGAGCACACTCTGTAGCAAGTAACGGCTGGGGGAAAACAAAGATGGAAAACAACAAACTTCTGCTTACAATTTCATTGATTCTTCCTGGATAAGAAAAATGGCTAATGTGCCTCTCAAGGATCAAAATGATCCCACCATAAATAAGAAATATCAGAAATACTTTTCTTTAGGGGCTCCTGCTGCTCCTCACCATGAGCCTTCTCCTCCCTTTTGAGAGAGGTGCTAAATCTCTCATTAAGAAGGTGGGGGGATGGTGACTAAGAGGAGTGTAAGGCTGGATGGTGTGTTTGCCGCTCACCATCTCCACCCGAGCGGAAGGTATTGACTGGCTGCTAAGGCCTAAGAATGTTCTTACTGAACGCCCCCCCCCCCATCCTATTCCATTTCATTTCAAAGCAGGTGTCACCTTTGTATAAATGACAGCAATTGCAATTATTTTAGGGAAAGCCAGTTATCTGTAAATGTACAGTACATTAGATGGATCCCCATCTAGAGAAGCGAGATCAAACACAGGAGCTATTTTTTTAAATCCATAAACCCCCATTTCTTTCTGCTTAGACTGAGGTTTGCTGGAATTTAATTTTACTTCTTGCCATTAGTAACTTTTGAAGAAGGCTGATTTAAAAATATCAATCTATAAGAAAAGAACACCTATCTCCTATGTCATGATTTATAGTTAAGCAATTTCACACTCTGCTATCATCTTTACAGCTAACAAATCTAAAACATGTCATAGGTCCAAAGTTTCTTAATAATATATTTTATTAGAACTTCACATAATGGAGATCATTATTTTAAAGTACTTGCTGTACTATAGATTTCATACTTTCTATGATACAAACTTCCCTTTCCAGAAGACTTTCTCAGGCAAGTCATTGAAAAATTACTTATTTTTTGTTTTTTATAATTTTTTTTTTAACATGGAGGTTGGACCAAATGAGCATTTAGCTTCTCTGTAGGTTTTGTACACTGATAAGTAAGCAATTTTATCCCACATTGCAAATCAACCTTCTAATTTAGGCTTAACTACATAAAATTAGAATATGTTAATAAATTTATCATTTTAGCCTCATTTATTGTAAGAGAATAGTTATCCCTATGTATAATAATATAGTACCTCTTTTTTTTATTTATTTATTTTATTGACTTTGTAATAATATTACATTAAAAATATATATGTGAGGTCCCATTCAACCCCACCCACCTCCCCTCTCCCCCCCCCCCCCAACAACACTCGTTCCCATCATCATGACACATCCATTGGATTTGGTAAGTACATCTTTGGGCATCTCTGCACCTCATAGACAATGGTCCACATCATGGCCCATACTCTCCTCCATTCCATCCAGTGGGCCCTGTGAGGATTTACAATGTCCGGTGATTACCTCTGAAGCACCATCCAGGGCAGCTCCATGTCCCAAAGACGCCTCCACCTCTCATCTCTTCCTGCCTTTCCCCATACCCATTGTCCACCATGTCCACTTTTCCCTATCCAATGCCACCTCTTCTATGTGGACATTGGATTGGTTGTGTCCATTGCACCTCTATGTCAAGAGGAGGCTCAGATTCCACATGGATGCTGGATGCAATCCTCCCATTTTCAGTTGTAATCACTCTAGGCTCCATGGTGTGGTGGTTGTCCTTCTTCAACTCCATCTTAGCTGAGTGTGGTAAGTCCAATAGATCAGATTGTAGGTGCTGGAGTCTGTTGAGGCTCAGGACCTGGCTATCACATTGTCAGTCCAGAGATTCAAATCCCCTAAATATATCTTAAACCCCAACATTAACTGCACCTCCAGCACATTAGCATGAAAGTCTTATGAAGGGAGATCCCATCTGAGTCCAGATTCATCACACATAAACACCATTTCCAAAGAGGGGCCATCTGCCCTGGTAGTTAACCCCATCGGCCATGACCATAACTCCCATGGGTCTCTTTAGCCCTCAGAGGAACCAATATCTGGGGGTTGTATCTGCTTTATCTGTCTCTCTGACTCTGCTCAGTTGTGCATGAGGGCAATCCTTCTGCCAGCCTCCAGACTCTTTTTTAGAAACTCGTAGCCATATAAACTCATTTCTCCTTTCCATTTCCCCCTTACTTTAGGTCAAACAGCATTTTAAAGTCATGGTATTTTATGTAGACATGGATATTCTGCTGATTCGCATTGAACCTTCCGTATAAGGTCATTTTCCAGTTGCATCATCAGTTGGTAGTTGATAGTGGTCCCTCGTTGCCAGGGAGGCTCATCCCCGGGTGTCATGTCCCATGCTGGGGGGAAGGCATTGCATTTACATGCTGAGTTTGGCTTCGAGACTGGCCACATTTGACTAACATGAAGGCTGACAGGAGGAAATTCCCAGGCACAATGTTGCTCTAGGCCTTGTTCTTATTTTAGGTTTATCAGCTCACAAGCATAGTCATTAGCATCAGGGGCTCACTGTTGAACCCTCACTCCCTCCTGGTCCCCGCCACTGTACCTGGGAGACTGTCACTGCTCCCCTAGGGACCATGACAGAGCACCACTGGCCAGGAACCCAGTACCCCCCCTACTGTGGTTTTTAATTGTTGCCACTAATATAGTACCTCTTAATCTAACAGACTACAGCTTTATTGATTTACCAAGTATGGTTTTGATGTTTTCTAATTTTTAAAGTTATAATTTAAATGTGTCCTTTAAAGCCAAATCATCAAGTCTATTTTATGCTGAATTACACATTTTTATTTAAAAGCAAATTGTAGAAAGGAAAAAGGTGCAAGGAAAACTTTTCCTTCTGTTGTTTTTCTTGCTTCAGCCTTATATAAATACAGATATAAAACTATTGTTCTGGGATTTTGGGTCTTTTCTTCTTGAAGTGAACTGTAATATCTGTAGATCAACTGCCTAACTGGACAGAAAACAGAGCTAGGCGGAATTAGTGAGAATGGGTTCAACATAACCCATTTCTACTACTGGAAAAAATCATTCAAAATGTATGTCTTATAAGTGCTAATACAAAGGCATTCTTATCTATCTCTATATATACCAATCCTGTACAGAGAACAGCATATTTATTTTTATGGGTGAGATAACTCAGCTTATTGGTTTTCCTCCACTTTCCAGTTCCCATTTTGGCTCAATTTCAACCATAGCCACCTATGGATTAATAAACTATGGATATAAAATATTAATCCATATAGTCATGTATATTTAATATAGAATAAAATAGAAATGTGTGCTTACATTTAAATACAAAACAATTCCTGTCATCCTCTATGGTTTTATACTTTGCTAAGTTTTGTACAAATAAACAAAATGTAAAAAAAAATTAAAGTTTCTATTGGTGCATGTGAAACCAATAATAAAGCAATAACATTTCCAAGAGTTGTTTAAGGGAAGCAGATGTGGCTCAGGCAGTTGGGCACTTGCTTACCACATGGGAGGTCCCAGGTTCAGTTCCAAGTGCCTCCTCAAGAAGACAAGCAAGACACCAAGCTGGCGCGGGGAGCTAATACAATGAGCTGACACAATGAAATGATGCAACGAAAAATAACCATGAGGAAACACCAAAAGAAGAGAGCAGAGGTGGCTCAAGCCATTGGGCGCCTCCCTCCCACATGGGAGGTCCCAGGTTCAGTTCCCAATGCCTCCTGAAAAGAAGATGAGCATACACTGAACAGACACAGAGAGAAGATAGCAAGCACAAAACAAATGAGTAGGAATGGTGAATGAAAAAAAAAGAGTTGTTTAATCCATACCACATTTGTCTGATATTTAAAATGGAGAGGGAGCAGGTGTAGCTCAGTGGTTGAATGCCTGCTTTGCATGGTTCAATCCCCCACACCTCCATAAACAAACAAATAAAGAGACTAAGTTTGGGGAACAGGTGCAGCTCAGTGGTTAAGCACCTGCTTCACATATATGAGGTCCTGGGTTCAGTCCCCAGTACCTCCTAAAAAATAAAAAAATGAAAATAAAAAATAAAATAAAGAGCTAGCTATAGAATGGCCAAGGACAAGAGGACAATTAGGATGAAAAAACCAGGATAATATTCTCTTGGGATGTAATTCTACAATAAGCTTCTTAATTACAATTAGTAAACCGTAGAGTAAATTCAGGTTTGAAAACACAATTACCTAACTTACTATTCTAGGCAAATGATAATTTAATGGTTCTGCCAGAGTAGACTCATACAGAGATCAGAGGACTTGACAAGATAGCTTGAAGGGGTCAAGAGAATTTATAAGACTATTTAGATGGGCTAAAGAAATGACACTCAATTTTAAAGGGCTTTTTGTTGTTGTTATGACAACAGTGGGACAAAAATCATTTAAAATGACAGCACTGTAGAAGGGAGGTGGAGAAAAGATATGGAAAGAGGGACTAGAAGAAGGATGTTATTTTCAATCTTTCTTTCATTAAGATGTCCAAAAATTATCATGTATGAGGAAAACTATTAAAAGGCAAATCTTTTAACTGACTGTTTATATTGTCATACATAGTGCAGCAATGCTCCAAATTGTACTCATCAAATGCAATGAATGTACAACATTAATGAAAGAAGTTGTCAATGTGGGAGGAGTGGGGGGTGTGGAGAGTGGGGTATATGGGAACCTCATATTTTTTAATGTAACATTTTGTGTGATCTATGTATCTTAAGAAAAAAAAAGGGAAGCGGACTTGGCCCAATGGATAGGGCATCCACCTACCACATGGGAGGTCCATGGTTCAAACCCCGGGCCTCCTTGACCCATGTGGAGCTGGCCCATGCTAAGTGCTGATGCGCATAAGGAGTGCCCTGCCACGCAGGGGTGTCCGCCATGTAGGGGGACCCCATGCACAAGGAGTGCGCCCCGTAAGGAGAGCCGCCCAGCGCAAAAGAAAGTGCAGACTGCCCAGGAATGGCGCCACACACACGGAAAGCTGACACAATATGATGCAACAAAAAGAAACAGATTGCCGGTGCCGCTGATAAGGATAGAAGTGGTCACAGAAGAACACGCAGCGAAAGAACACAGAGAGCAGACAACTGGGGGCGGGGGGGTGAGGGGAGAAAAAAATTAATCTTAAAAAAGAAAAAAAGAATAGAAATATTTTTAAAAATTAAGTTAAAAAATACGTGAAATATGAATATGGGTAGAACTGCAAAAAAAAAAAAGAATAAAACTAATGAAAAAGGACTCATCCAAAGTATATAGTTTTTGGCACACTAGTTTAGTAGGACAAAGAGGACATTGATGATGATGATAGTGGGCAATTTATTGGGCATGGTGCCAAAACACTGTGTGTGTCATATAATATGATCCCTTGAAATCTGAGGAAGAACTAGTATCTCATCTTCAGATTAGAAAACTAAGGGTAGTGCTCAATAAGCATCCAATGGATGATGAATGAATGTGACTTAGGTAAACTGAAAATGCTCTGTCCAGAGTCACACAGCTACTGAGTGGAAAAGCCAGGTCTGTCTGACTCCGGGGCTGAATCTTCTAACTGTTACACTAAAAGAAACCCAGCAACCATAACCACCACCACTGAAAACACAACTAAGTGGGTGAGTACAGGTAAATCCATGGCCTAGGAAGTTTGGGAATGTTGGTTTAAAGTTGAAACAGATTTCTTTACCGGCAATACTATACTTCATATACATTAAAAATCGCAAGAGTCAGATACAGCAGGCATGTTTCTCAAACTTATTTCACCCAGAAGCTGGTTTTTTATTTTTCTTTTTTCTTTAAGAGCATTTCAAAGGTCTAAAGTTCTGTGGAACGTATAATGGAACAAGATGACCCAGAGGCACTGCTCCGTGGAAATATCTCATAACACTGTATCTCGTGAAAGATGAGGGCCAGAAGTAAACAGCAGAATGCAGCTACTAGAACAAATCACTTCGGCTTTACCTGCACAAAGAGGTAGACCAAGAGGCAGCATAAAGCTTTAAATGGGTTTTCTAAAGTCTGCAGCTCTTCTTTTGCACAGGAAAGATGGAAACAGGCCAGGAGTGTGTCAAAGCACAGACACTGTATTCCTGACTCTTGGTTCAGCTACAGCCTTTTCAAATTAGGTGTTCCCCCTGATTAAAAAAAAAAAAAGAAGGAAAAGGTCATTTATCATTATTCTTTGCAGTAGCAAGTTATAACATACTGCTTCTAGAAACACAATAAAAGGAAACAGATCTCTTCCCTTCTTGATTTACTTGGGGCTTTAAAGCTTGAAGGAACTAGAAAATAAACATGAACAGAGCTTTCTGGTTAAAAAAACCAACCACCCCTAAAGAGCTAGCTTTTATAATAAATATATTTGAAAGCATTCTTTTTCTAAGTTTTGGGGAAATAAGGGGTTCTGTTCCTACTCAAGTTGCATATTATGTTGTTAAGAACGCTTTTCAGAATATATTCCAAATGCACTACCTTAAGGATATAACAAAGTACTGCTTCAGTGAGATAAAATAACTGTGCTGAGAGTACTTCGCTGAAATACCATCAATTTACCCCTTTAGTTTGCTTTCATTTCCCTAAACCAATGCTACAGACTTTGGTGTGCATAAAAATCAGCTGTAGAGATTGTATTGGGGGAAAAAGAGCATTTTCCTGGGTTCTCTATCCAGAGATTCTGTTTCATGAGGTTTATGACAGTTTCTGCGAGGGTGTACTTTAAATAACAACCCAGAAGTCTGTGGAGTCCACACTTTGGAAAGCACTTCTCTGAAACTATTAAACAAATTAGAAGTTTTAAAATATCATTTCTATCTATGTCTAAATTACTACAATCAAAAGAAAAGCCCCTTCCTCATTTACTTAAATCACTGATAAAACAAATACTATGCCGAGACACTTGAGTCTTAATGAAGATATACAGAGCTGCAGCCACAGGAGAGCAATTTTGCTTTTGCTTATTGAATAAACAGAAAGGTGCCAGTTTTAAGATAAGGCAGATTAATCTATAATGGGTAACACATCTCCCTTTATGAATAGCAGCTGTGAGTTTCTATTAGTACACTTGGCTATAACAGACAACTAAAGTGCAAGGATGGTTGGGGTCTAAATATTCCACAGGTTTATTAAAGAAACAAAACCCACTAACTAAATGGTAATAGAATTTAATGACTCAAAAAAAAAAAAAAAAAGAAATTCTCCTATTTTTTTTGCCTTTCTCGCAGTGTTATTTATTTAATATTCTCAGCGGTGTATTTCCTACCCACCATCAGAAGTGAAACAACTCAGTAAAAGTCATTTGCATTTCTGAAATGGCTAAAGTGTTCTCTTCACCAAAAACAAACAACAAAACACAACTTTTTCAATATTTATTTCAGGGAGAAAAACAAAAACCAAAACAAAACCTTCATTTTTCTTTTGGGAGAAAGAATATAGTGAAGATAACATGGGGGAAAAAAAACCTGTGGTAGCAGTACTTAAGATAGAGATATTTTCCCAAGAAAATGACAAGTTATCAGCTGGACTTCTTAGAAGCATGCTTTTAGGAAAAGCATCATATAAGATAGAAAATAGAAACTACAGCCCATGGGCCAAACCTGGCTCACTCCCTGCTTCTGTACAGTCTGTGAACTAAGAATGGTTTTCACATTTTTAAATGGTTGGGGAAAAAAATCAAAAGAAAACTAATATTTCATCACATGTGAAAATTATATGAAAGTCCAATTTCAATGTCCACCAACAAAGTTTATTGGAACACTGCCATTCTCATCTATTATTATCTATGGCTACTTCTACGCTGTAAAAGAAGAGTTGAATAATTGCAACAGGCACTGCACGGCTAGCAAAGCCTGAAGTATTTACTCTCTGACCCTTTACAGAAAAAGTTTGCCAACCTCTGATTTAAGGTAAACAATGAATATGAATCTAAGTTCTTTCAAATATACTAAAGTCTTGGAAAAACATTTATTTTGATGAAAAAACTCTGCTGCATTGTAGAAAGTTTAGAAAAATAGAGAAACATAAAGAAGAAAAGAAAAAATAATCTATATTCTCACTACCTAGATAAAACCATATTTTCAAATACAATTTCTAGCCCTTTCCTCAATGCATATAAAACATTTACAAACATATCTAAAAGGTCAAGTCTCTATCATAGAGTGCACAGAGATTGACAGATTTTGTGTTTGATTTGCTCATAATAAAACTTTAGTACAAAAAAAATGGAGATTCACAAAATATATTTAGAATCAAGAGTAGCAGAATGCTAAACGAAGGATTTCCTGAATGAAGAATTACTGCCACGACTTCACCAATGAAACTGCCAACAAAATGATGGTGCTAGTGGACACCTGCTATTCATTCCCAACAGGAACAAAACTGGGTGAAATATTCAGGTGAGGTGTGTCCTAGTATCTTGTCTAATAAAGGATATGAGAGAGAAAAACAAAACCAGTGAGTTCTATAAGTTGTTTTTACCACCTTTTTTTTTCTTTCCATGAACTTGATACAAAGTTTCTCTGAAGGTTGAGAATGGAAAAAGTTAATGGGTTGCCCCATATGATATATGAGCAGTCCCTGCCTTGGAAGAACTTGCAGAAAAAAGTCCTGCAAACAAATTATAATACAAGAGGCCCAGAAGTTTTATTAGAGGAATACTGAAGTTCAAAGAGAGTAACCAATTGGGGCGGGAAGGAGGGAGTTTCCACGGAAGAGACGGGTAGAACATTTGGGCTGGGCTTGGTTGGATACAGGATATTTCTTCTAGGATTGTGAGGAGGCAGCAATGCGTATATTATAAAACCTGTGCTGTTTTGTGTGATCTATATATCTTTTTTAAAAAAAGGACATTAAAAAAATTTGCTACAAAAAATAAAACGTTTGCTGTTTTCTCTCCTCCTACCATGTATATAAACATCAAGCAACTATGCATTCAACACATATTTCTTAGTAACTACCATCTGCCAGGCATCCTGGTAGGTGCTGGAGATACATGAGGGGATGGAATGAAACAGACACAGTGCCTGCCCATAGGGCCTTTACAACCTAGGAGAGAAGGGAGATGTTAACCAAACAATCACATGCCTATATAATTGCTAACTATACAATACAGGAGAAATACAGAGTACTTTGAGAGCATATTCTGGAAGACCTGAACTATCTGGGGAGTAACATGGTAGAAAAACACATCTGAACTGAGATCTGAAGGAAGAATAGCAATTAAATCAGATGAAAGGAGAGAGAGGTTCCAGGAAAAGGTCTTTATCCTATGAGCAATGGGAAGAAAATGAAGGGTTAAACCAAAGGAATGCCATAACTGAGTCTGCATTTTGGAAAGGTCACTTTGGCTGCAGTGGAAAATGGATTGGAGGTACATAAAATGGGACATGAGCAAAAAGTACAAGAAGGTATGACAGCAGGCTGGAAGGAAGACAAAGGAGCTGGAGCTGGAAAGAAGTAGATGGAGCTAAGAGATGATTAGGAGGAAAATAGGTAGGACATGGTGAAAAACCAGATATATTAAGTAAGACTCCCAGATTTATGCTTTCTGTTCTAGATGGATGGTGGAGAGATTCATAGAAAATAATACTATTTCAAAGTGTGGCCTCTTTGTAATGGGGCTACTTAGTAATGAGCACAGCACTTAGAATTGAAGGCACTCAATAAATATGAATTAAATGGTTTCTCTAACCCTCAACCTTCAGGGGAACTCTGTATATAGTTGAAACAACATAAATGAAAAAGAAAAATCTGGTAACACATAATTGATGGATTTTAGTTTTCTTTTCAGCATATCTTTTATCTGACTAGGATCATTAGGAATATCTGTGAACTTGTTAGAAATGTGAATTCCTAGGGCACTCCCCGACTCCAAATTTACCGAATCAGAAATTCTAGGGATGGGGCTCAGCAATCTGTGTTTTCCTGTTTTTTTTAAAGATTTATTTTTAATTTAATACCTCCCGCCCACCCCCATCTGCTCTCTGTGTCCATTCACTGTGTGTTCTGCATCCACTTACATTATCCAGCAGCACTGGGAAACTGCATCTTTTTTGTTGCGTCATCTTGCTGCATCAGCTCTCCGTGTGTGCGGTACCACTCCTGGGTGGATTGTGCTTTTTTCACACAGGGCAGCTCTCCCTGGAGGGTACACACTCCTTGCACATGGGGCACCTTTACAAGGAGGCGTCCCTGCATGGCACAGCACTCCTTGCGCTTGGCAGCACTGCATGTGGGCCTACTCCACATGGGTCAGGAGGCCCTGGGGATCGAACCCTGGACCCTCCATATGGTAGAAGGACTTACTATCAGTTGAGCCACATCCACTTACTGAGCAATCTGTGTTTTAACAAACCTCATAGGCAGAGTTTAAATAACACTTCTTTTCTTAAAGAATATTCTCTAACAAAAAGGCTAAGAAATCATTTACACCCAGAAAAAAACAAAGAATAATTTTTTTAAAGATTTACTTTTTATTTATTTCTCTCCCCTTCCCCCTCCCCCCCCGAGTTGTCTGCTCTCTGTGTCCATTTACTGTGTGTTCTTCTGTGTCTGCTAGCATTCTTGTGAGGCAGCACTAGGAATCTGTGTCTCTTTTATGTCACATCATCTTATTTCGTCAGCTCTCCATGTGTGCAGTGCCACTCCTGGGCAGGCTGCACTTTTTTCACATGGGGCAACTCTCCTTGCATGTGGGGCTCCCCTATGCAGCAGACAGACACCCCTGCATGGCACGGCACTCCTTGCGCGCATCAGCACTGTGCGTGGGCCAGCTCACCACACGGGCAGGAGGCCCTGGGTTTGAACCCTGGACCTCCCATGTGGTAGGCAGATGCTCTCTCCATTGAGCCAAATATACTTCCCAAGATGTGCATCTTAGTTGATAGATTTCCAATCATCTTAATCAGGAAAGGATATGAATTACTTTGAAGGACTATTTAGGTTCTCTTTAATTGATAAACTTACTCTAAGAAAAATGTTTTTTAACTCTAAGAGGCCTAAAACTATCAGAGGAAGAGAAGCTCAAATTTCCAAGCTATCTGGCGAGTCCCCCCTGCCCCAACATATACCTCTCCGGATCATGAGAAAAGCAGGTTCTTCCAATAAAAATCAAGGTGCCCTCACATTTCACCCAGGTTCCATGGGCATACGAAATAGTTCAGAGAATAATCTAGAGGGCTGAATCTAGAGGCACTCTGGTCTCTAGGTCACTCGCCAGCATTGCATCGAAAATGCACCAACTTCAAAACCTAATTATATAAATTGGTCAAAGTTTTTGTGAGAATAGATGGACAGGGCAGCCAAGGGATTTTTCAGGCTGGACAGACCCCAGAGGCTCAAGCAGAGGGCAGGAGGAAGGTCATTTCTATGACTGACAGCTTTGAGGACTGTCGTGAGAGCTGCAGGAGAGGACTCAACCCCAGGGGGACAGTTGCTGGACTTGCCTCATTAGTAACAAAGCAAGTGTCCCATTTGTATTTTTACAGCCGTGAACACAAGTGAATAAGTACAGACTCCTAGACCCTAAGCTTTGGTATTTCTATGTGCTTTTCATAGGGAAACAAGTATTCTAATAACTGGATTTTAGAGTTATCATATGGTTATTTTTCTTGCATATTCTTAGGGTGAGAAAACCATAAAACTGTCTGGCTTGAGTCCACTGTCAGAATGTGAGAAGTGAAACTTCTGGAATTACCCTGCAGAGATTCTTACATCTCAAGTTCATCAGTGATGATTTTAATTCATAAGTTCAATTCAAATAGTTATTTATTTAACAATCTCTGTTGGTAGCACATTCTTGGCCAAAATGAAACAACAACCAAAAAAACCCTGACTACTCACATGCAAACTAAATCTTTCCTTTTTAATGAAATGATAAATTTCAACAGCCTATTTACAATAAACAAACAATTGAGATATAAATGGAGAACATATTAACATCTCAAGACATTGAACTCTACATTTACATGGGTAAGCTGTATAATTTCATGTCTGCAAAATGATATTGTTACACTGCTACTATCTAATGCATTCAAAATGTAATTAATGTGGCTATAAAAGTATTCAATGCAAAACTGAATTCTTGATTTGTCACTCTAATGTGTATTTGTATTACATTTATTTGACAAATTTTCAAACTATATTTTACAAGTAGAAGAAAGGTCACTATTGAGCTTTTAAATTCGTTTAGCTTGATTCATGATGGTCAGGCTAGGTAATTTTTGAGACTGGCAGCAATGTTAGCATCTGTTGGAATACATATCCTGCAGTGCCAATTGCATACACATGTGTACATCTAACAGGTGGTGACTTTAAGTCTTCTATTCACCAGCCATAGAAACCTCTAAGATTTGACAAGACTTTCTTGACTTGTATACAAGTGTCAGGATGAAAACCTTCAACAGTATATGTAAAAGCGAACCGAGAAAACTTCACTAAAATTGTGTAATAGCAAATGACAGAATGAATGTACCAAATGCAGAAACTTTTTTTCTCATGAAATATAACACTTCACCCCATTCTGTTTTCTGAAAGTCTTCTAAGATGCTCTGCAAGCTTCTGGTGATTCAAATATTAAGGTTACTTATTGTTTCTTGAACCAAACAACACTTCAAAAATCATTCAGGATGGATAATTATCAATTAGATGTGTGAAATGAACTTTTCTAGATTTCTAAAATGAAGATGTCTTATGACAACAAAAATGACACTGAGAAGAGAAAAAAATCCCTGTACTTTGTTTAAAGAAGCAGTTCTAATTTCTGTAGAAAAAGTGATTTCAAATATTTGCCTTTTGTTTGGTCTAAGATTCATTCCCACACAATGCATACTACTAGTAAATTGGGGAAGAAGAATGAGAGTAGGGATAACGTGTGTTGAGAGTGAATAAACAAGCACATATGCAACACAAGGAGTTTTTAAGAGTTGTGTTTGGATAAAGGAAGCTAAAGTTCAAAGTGTATACCCTTCTTGTGTTATCAGAAACATCTTTCATGATATATTGCAGATAAGTGAAATGTAATATACATATGATGTGTGTATATATCATACGTAACACATACTTTATGAAAAGATGGGGAACAGAGATGGAAATATATGCATATAAATAAGCTATCTAAAATTTAAAGGGAAAATTTTCATTTCTACCATTTAAGAAAGCAAGCACTAAATCATATGTGCTGCTAAAGGAAAGGGTCTTTAAAAAAAGAAAAAGAAAAAAAGAGAACATTTCCAGCCACAATGTTAGGAAACTCATTGAAAAATGTAGCATTTATGAGATGAACTTAACTGAAATGCTCTCAGAAGAACAAGTAAAATCTGAAATGAGTACTCTAATGGCTATGCTCAACTCTTTGATGACCTTGTTGCTTCTTTTACTTGGAAATGACTAACTAGTCATGTAACAGTATTTAGCACCTATGGGAAAGGTGGAATGCAAATTTCAGATTTTCCTGACAGAGGTAGAAGCAGAGGATCAATCAGTAGAATTCTGTTGTTCTTAATAATAATTGCTTTTGTAAGTAATGGAGAATACCTGTAACAGAAAAGCTTCTATTTTAGTTTTAAAATCATTTGGCATTTTTCCTCATGGATACAGGAAAGTTTTAAATTTTAAAATGTTACTTTATCATTATTAACATAAGCATACACAATGAGATTCATTCAGTTAAATTATCTGCAATAAAAATTCAAAATCACATCACTAGTTTATTAGATATGAAATATGAATAGGCTTTCAAAGTTCCTTCCAGAAGCAAAATTCTGTGATGTAGTACTATATGCATAAGCTTTGCAGTTCTTTTAGGACCAAAGAGAATGTTTTAATAAACTCTAGGAGTAGTATCTCTGATTATTACACTATTTCTAGAGTTTATTAAAATATTATATAGAGTAACTTTTAAAATTAATTGAAAATATAATGATGGATAGTCAAATATTCCCTTTAACTCAAACCATGAAGAGAACTATAATAATTCTTTTATTCTTTTTGGAAAGAGATTATAGGGAGTAATTATATACATTAGTTTTAAAAAATTATGTTTGCTATTATTTTAAAATACTTCTTGCAGTAAAAATAAATTTCAGTGTATCTTACTTTCAAGACAAGTACTTTTTTAGCTTGAGTCTATCACTGATTGATAGAATAGGGAACTTTTCCCTAGAATAACATTTTTCAACTTCTCTCCCAATTTAATTCCATTTTATAAAAACATTTTGCAGTATTCAAATCCTTATTTGGTAACTTACAGGCTCATGTGATGGAAAATAATAGTGGCATGAGAGAACTTAATGCACACAAAAATGGAATATCAAAGTTCTAGAAAAATATTTGTTTCTCTGAAACAATGAAAAGGGCCACTAAAAATAAACTCTAAAATCCACCCTCTCTTTTTTTAACTATCTAATGTAGAATATTATCCCTTATAGTCATAAATTCTTGGCCTTTTTCAGATGCTAAGAACTCTTAGGAAGAAAAGCTGCCAAGTTTTAAGTGAACTTTGTTTTTCTTCCTTTCTCTTGACATGTTTTAATGAAAGTAAAACTTGTTTCTTCAGTTTAAGTTGTTCTTTTTATCTCTCCCTTCAGTTCTAGAACTCATTAAAATACACTTTCTTTTTTTAGGAGGTACTGGGTAACTCATATGTGGGAAGCAGGAGCTTAACCACTGAGCCACATTCACCCCCCAAAATAAACTTTCAGTAGTGGGAGAAGACCAGAGTTGACTGAAACAGAACACCAAGAATCCAATTTTGTTTATTTGGTGGCTCTTTTCTGGGTGCCCACTATGCTTCAGACACTGGGTGGACAGGAGCAAAGAGCTCTAAACCACAACAACACTGACCTTTGGGGCGTGGGGTTTTCTCAAGGGCTCTCTTCTCTTCCCATTGGTGTGGACCTTGAGCAGGGGTGGAGGCAGAAGATAGGAGCAAAGCAATATGGCAGATTGTCCAGGAGAGGCAGAATTGCAGCAGGTCTAGGATGAGTCTGCTACAATGTCCTTGCCTCTGTCTTTTCAAAACAATACTAGATAAATACATTCATCTTGGGCTAAGGTTTGAAACGAAAATGAGTGTGTATGTAGATCTGGAAAAAGTACATGTCCGTGCCTGATCCTTTCGGGGACTTGGAAGATCTGATACACAGATCTGTGTTTTAATGTAGTCCAGTTTGCCTGTACCTGGGATGTTGATCTGTAGAGGCTTCACCAGATCCGGGCACTTCAGCGGGTTCCCAGAGTACACACACCACTCCTTCACTGTGAAGGAGCTGCCACCACCTAAACAAAGACAGCTGGGACAAGAAATGCACACCAATGCCAACTTCCGCTACCAGGTTAAGAGTGTAACAAACCCAAATTTGCCTGCGTTTAACCAACTCAAAATCCATCAGCGCAAGTGTGTTCTCATGGCCAAGGGTGATTAAGGTGATTTTAGTGATCCAGCAGTTGGTTTTCTACCCTCATCAGCTCTGGGGCTCATTCATTCATTCCAGAAAGAACAATAATCTCTGGCTCTGACTAAAATGTAGGGGCCTGAAGGAACAAGGGACTCTTGGAAGCAAAAGTCTAAAAAGCAAAGGGGGTATAATCTAGGTCAGTAAATAGCTGAAGGAGAGCAGAGAGCTGATCAACGATTACCAAGATGGCCTTCCTGCCTTCCCTCCCACGTGCTCCATAAAACACTGAGGACAACTTTCTGAAATAGGACAAGGCCGTTCTGTCTTACACTATGTCGCTGGGCTGGAGGGTTGCGACCTCGCTCAGACCCAAGAATCGGGGGGGGCTTGCTCCTGCGAAACCGCCGGTGGGGGCACTCCAAGAAGGAGCGCCGGAGTTCTCCAGGCATGGGGGACGCGCGGTTAGGAAAGAACCACGGAGACCGCCTGAGCGCAGGAACAGGTCTGCTTTATTGCGGAAGTACACTTGGTTATATAGGGTTGGGTGGAGGGAGGGGTTGGAGCTAGGGCAGGCTAGCTACGGAGTGGTAGAGGATAGGTGGAAGTGGGCGGATGGCTATGAGGTAAGCAGTGGCTAAGGAAGGAGGCAGATTATATGTTGGCAATGTGGGCGGGACTGGCGGGAAGGACAGCAACGGCTGGAGGGGGAAGATAACAAGGGCTGGGAGGAGGGGTGGAGGGAGGCAGTAACAACACTATTTTAAACAACTGTCAAAACTAGTATTTCGTACGACTATTCCAAAAGTGGGAGAAATAATCTAAAACAAATGTGCTTCTATATGCTCTCCATTTCAATTCTCTTCCCTTACGCGATACAATTAAAGTGAAATCAAAGCTCTCCGACTCCGTGTTCTCAACTAGCCTATCTTAAAGTTAGAACACAGGGGCCATCGGGTAAGAGCAGCCTTGGAGCTCTAGTACAGCTTCCACGCCACCCCCCTCGTGCCCCTAACACCCGCCTCGCTCCATCTGGGCTCTGGATCCCACCCTCTTGGCGCTTCTCTACTCACTAGGCCCTCCTTTCCTCTTGGAAGCCTCTTCTTCCGTGGGTTCCCTCACCTGAACACGCTCGAGCCTTTATTAAAAAAAAAAAAAAAAAAAAGGCCCTGCCTGGACGGCAAGGCCCCCCTCGGCTGCTGCCTCCCTTCACAGCCAACCTGGCTGGAGAGCGGCCTTCCTGCCCCTCACTCCCAGCGCGCTCGTCGCGCTTCCCGCTTCCGTCCACACTACGCCCCGACCCGGCCTTGCCAAGGCCAGCCGGCAAGGGCCTCTCATCGCCGCCTCCAGTGGCTGTGCTGAGTCCCTGTCAGTTAGATCTCACTTCTGTCTTACACCGCTGGCCACACGGCCTCCTTATCAGCATTTCCACTTCCTTCGGATTCTGTGGCCTCCCCTTCCCCTGGTTTCTTTCCCACCCCTCAGGTCTCCTCCTGAATTCCTTTGTAAGGCTGCAGTTTTCTGCCCGTCCCTTCCCTGCTCAGGGCTCTCCTCTCCTGCTCTGCTCCAGCTACTCCTCTCCTCCCAAGGCTTCCACACTTAGACTGACACTTTCACCTGCGTGTCCGCCCGGCTCTCTCCCAAGCCCCAGGCACCTGTGCTAGGGATGACAGCAGCAGCTAACGCTTTTGTTTACTATGTGCTAGACATTTACCATGCGTTTTCTCATTTCGTCCTTGTAACAACTCTAGAGATACAGAAAAGGAAACCAAGGCTCTGGGGGGCCTGAGCCCAGGACCTCTGTTGCCAGCGTCACGCTACACCCTCCCACGGGTACCTCCAGCTCAACACGCCCGCGCTAAAGTGACCACCTTCCAGCCCAAGCTTCTTTTTCCTGTCATATCCCCTATCTTAGTGAATGACACTTTGAACTTCCTGGGCACCCAAACTAAAATGCTTTCGCCTACCCTTGCCCGTGCCCTTCACAGCCAATAAAATCAAGTCCTATAAACGGAACTGTCTCGGCAGTGGACCCAGTCCCTTTCTCCCCACCATCCCACCCTAGTTCTGGCCATGACTGTCTTTTGCGTGGATTAGTTATAACAGCCTCCTGGTTATAACTCTTTCAGACTTCAGTCTCATCCCTCCCCAATCCAATGCTTGGAATGAAAATTTCATCAGGTTGCTCCCTAACTAAAATCTCCCCGATGCCCCCAGGGTGAAAGTCCGAACACAGGATGGCGGACGGCCTAAGGCCCTCCCGATCTGGCGGCTGCTGCCTCCCTAGCCCACTGCTCACTGTCCTCCTCCCCGGCAGTTCTCATGCTCCACCGAGCATCAGACCCCCCGGAGGTCGTGTTGAAGCGGATTCCTGGCCCCCCTCCCTTAGCAGATGCGGGTGGGACTCACGAAGCCGCATTTCTAACGAGTGCTCAGACAGCGCAGGTGCTGCTGGCCTCTGGGAACCAAGCCTGTGGCTCACGCTTCGGGGTCCAGCCGTGCTGACCTACCTCAGGCTCCTCCAACTCACGCCTCCTCATACATCAGGGTTTGGATGTGGAGTTTCTTTGGTGTGGGGCCCCCTGGTCCCCCAACACTTCTCCTCTGTGGCTCACCTCCCTTGCTTTTCACTCAGTCATTTCTACTTTTCTGTTAAGCTTCGATGTCAGCTCCTCAATGATGGGGTCTAATGCCCTTCCCGTAAATTCCGAAGCATCCTAACCTCTCAGGGTACTTTGGCTAATGGCAGGCAAATGCCAACCAACCCCTCCTAACTGTGAGCTCCATGAGAGCAAGAACTATGTCTTCTTCATATGGTATCTCCAGTTTCCAGCACAGAGCAGATGCTCCTTAAAGTAAGTTGAATGAACAAATCCAACTCAGCCTAAATTCACACATACGGAGAAAGTCTGAGAAAGTATTCTTATAGTGGAAAAACAAAACAATCCAAACCATTTCCTATGTAATCCTCCTGGCCTAGGTTTTCACTATGTTAAAAAATAGTCAACTCGGGGAAATTTTAGGTTGTATATAAATTACCTCACACACACAAAAACAAACCATAGAACTGTACAACACAAAGAGTGAACGCTAATGTAAACAGTGGGCTTAAATTAATAGCATGGTCATAATATTGTTTTATCCATTGTAACAAAAGTAGCACACTAATGCAAAATGTTAATAGGGAAAACTGCATGTGAGTGAGAGGTGTAAGGGAATGTTCTGAACAATTTTTCTGTAAACTTGAAACTGCTCTAATAAAAAAAAATTGGTCGACTCAGTGAACTGTATCCTAAATTGCTATATCAGAAAGAAGTTAGTCTGTCATGCCAAAAGATGAATATTACTAGGCTTTAGTAACTCACTAGGTAAGAATGTTCTACAACTGTCAATGCTCAGTTTGCCAAATGTCCTCCTTAGGAATTTACTAAAATATATACAAAGCCATAATTATACCATCAATGCAGAAAGTGATGTTTCATCCTAAACTGTTCACAACACAGAGATTTAGAGTTGACTTCCCAAATAGTTTTAAGTCTAAATAACTTATACAGAGAGAGTCAAGAGTTTCATGTTAGGCACTGGTATTCTTTATTTAAAAAAAAAAAAAAAAAAAAGCAGATTTTCTATTACTTCCTTTCTTGTTAAAACCTAAGTAAGTCAATTTTATGAACAAAAATTCCAAGAGAAATGCCACACAATTGAGTCAGTAATTCAGCTACAGTCCAGAATGAAACAGCTGGTCATCTAGAACAGTTGAATCATAAATCTATAAAACCATGATTCTGTACAAGACTCAGCAAGCAAAACAAGACTGGAGGGAAGCACAAAGACCAGATTCCCTCTTTCCTCCATAATCGATATTAGCCAACTAGGGTTAATATCCATATTTAATTGTAAAGTATACTCACTCCCCACTGTACGGGATTCCATATTTGCAAATTTGTCTACTCACTAAAACTTATTTGTAACCCCAGAATCAATCCTTGTGGTACTTTTATAGTCATTCAAGACATGAGCAAGCACTGAAAATTTTGAATCATCTGATGTGCACATTCCCAGCTGTGGTTGAACAAGGTGATGCTCTGCCCTTTTTTTTTTTTTTTTTCATTTTAAAAAGAATTTATTGAAGTATATCACTCATACATGAACCTAATAAACAATAAGTATATAGTAAAAGTTGTGAACTTACGAAACAAACATGCATAGCATCACACTGGGCTCCTATGCATCACCCCACCACAGACACCTTGCATTGCTGTGAAACATTTGTAACAAATTATGAAAGAGCGTCAAATTATTACTAGTAACTATGGTGCCCTGACTCTTTTGTTTCAGTTTTCACACAGTAAACAAGTGTCTTTTTCGTGGTATATTTAGTGCCACATTTTTCACATTTTTGTACTTTGTGTGTGTGTGTGATTTCACTGTTTAAAATAATCCCCAAGTGTAGTGCTGAAGGGCTGTCCAGTGGTCCTAAATGCAAGAAGGCTGCGATGTGTCTTATAGGGTAAATATAGATGTTTACATAAGCTTCACTGAGGCACAATTACAGTGCTATTGGCCATGAGTTAAATGCTAATGAATCAAACACATACATTAAATAAGGTGTTGTTACAGAAAAGCACATAAAACAAGATAATTTATTAACTGGTTGATGAAATTTTGTGACCAGAGGTTCAAAGGAACCTAACACTACGTATCTCCTTTGGTTCAGTATTTGCTAATTCAGCATTTGCAGCAACTCTAGAGACTATAACTACAGCAAAAAGCAAGAATACACTGCATTCTTAAATGAAGAGATTAACTAAAGCTTTTATTTTTTTTAACTGATTTACTTCTATCTGATGACTTTTACTGACCAAGCAAGATGGTCACAGAACAAAAGTAAACTATGCTTCTTAACTCAGTACTCATAGCTATTTACTAGACAGAGAATTGAATGTGAAAAACTATTCATCTTCACATATAAAATTAATTTACCTAAGAATAAAAGTTAAACTCAAGTCTGTTGATGCCTTGTTTCATTGTCTAAATGAAATTTCATCTGAAATTGTGGTAAATTATGGGGTAGAATACCAGAAAGGAATTGGGTAGCCAAAAGAAAGGGAGATCAAAATTCAGTATTTTCTCTGAGGTAGCAGTAGACTAATTAAATCACAATAGTGAAACAATAGAGTAGTGTCTTCAGGTTCTACATTCTAGCCTTAATTTTGTGACTAATTCTTCAACAGTGAACATGTAAATTATGAGACCTATATGCTTTAGTTTCATTCTTTTATCAAAAAAGGATAAAATGCTAGCATGTAGTGGCTAGAAAATATAACTGATGTTAATAAAGGATAATGTTGGAAGTCTGGATAATGTCTATTCAAATCTAAATCTTCAGATGAGAATTGTTTTTCATTTTTAATTCAGATTATCATTCTTATAATTAGACTTACAATTCCTGGTGTTACTTTAAAAAACTTGAAGTGGATGCAAAGCAATATCAGAGACTACATCTTGAAATAAAAAATAAACATGATGTATAGGAAAATCCTAAAGTTTAGCAAATACTCTTGTATGTCTTATCATTTCAGATTTTAATCTTACACTCATTTTTAAAACCATAGTAGCAACATTTTCAACAATTTGATTTGTCTGAATTAAAAATGAAATACTCATTTTAAATGTCTGATATATCAAGAAAAAAGAAGAGAAAATTAAGTCTGGGAAATCCTAAAAGGAAAGACTGTTTTTTTTTCTCATTGGAGCTTTCACTTTGCTGGGCTCTGAGTTCAAGAGAACAAATAAAGTTATACCAACGTAGCAAGCACTGCAGATTCAAAGAAACAAAATAAGATATTGCCTAGGTGAAGTTTAATTTAAGGGCTCTAAAAAAGTAGAGAAGAATCAAATTCTGACAGCACTATTCAAAAAATTGAAATTAAGTAGCAGTTTGAAAACTATATTAAGCATAGTTTATACTTTTTGATTTATTTATTTCAATACTAGAAGAAATAGAAAGGTGTTTATTTCAACTGAAACTAAGTCCTTAACTAAATAAAAATCCTTTGTTAGTTTTACTCTACTTCTTGCCTATGACATTTCAAAAGGAAAATGGAAAAATAATCAAATTGCCCTATTGGTATCCCCAAAGGACATGTTATTCAACTTTGTAAAAGCTTCTATATATAACTAAGACATTTCCCCCTGGGAGCAAAACTGTGGAACTGTCTATACTTCTGAACGCTCTCCCCAAAAAACTCTGACTAGATTAGGCAAATACACAAGTTCTCGAAAGGGTTGAACAGATTCATACCAGCTTGAGAGGAGGCCGATTTTGCTCAAGTATGAGGGGTATATGAGGATGTACGGGGGTGGGAGGGTTGGCACTGGGCAGGGAGAAAGAGGATGAGGAGAAGCAACATTGAGTTTAACCTTTTAATTATTGGGATTTAAAAATTTGATAACAGTTCTCCAGACTTATAAAAAATATATACCTTGTTCTTACGGTTCTGTGGTATTTTTATACTGTTGGTTTATTCTAAATTGTGTGTGGCCTTAGTCCTTAAAAAAAAGAAACAAACAGAAAAGCACCCCAGAATTCTTTTTTGTATACACCTGTGGGGGGGAAAAAAAAGTCAACGTTTAAGTAAATATTTAGGATTTTAATGGATTGATAGCCTTGTGGCAGCTCTGTAAAGTGTTAAACCAACCGGGCAGTGACTGTTTACTCAGAAGGCTAATGTGTATCTCCCTAACAATGCTGCCTGATTTCTCCAAATTATCGATGGATTTTTTAGAAGTTCAGCTAGGTGAGAAGGAGAGAATGACAAGGACCATTGCCTTAACGGAACTGGAGCCATTGTTAAAGGCTGCCCACAACTATGTGAGTGGTAAGAGAAGAGAATAGATTCTGCTTCTTATACCTTCCTGAATCTCTTCTATTTCCTCAAATTTGTAAAGTTTTATGAAGTGCTTTAAGCTAAGAATATCATTCAGAGAGACTAAAAAAAATAGTTAAAAGCCAGATTCGGGCTGTGGATGTGTATGCGATTTCAAGCTTTCTTTTCCCCTTTTTGACCACTAAGCCATCTAGTAAAGCTAAACATTGTGTACTCAACTATATAAAAAGATGTAGGAAGTGATACTCTGATATTAGATGAACTGGTGTGTCCAATCGGTCAGTTATTCAAATTGCACCCATAATTAGGAATTTTGATGTATTAATGTATCAATTCAATGTCTGTGACTTAAAACCTTTTGGTTCAGACTCGTTGTGCATATTTAAAAGACTGGCTCTAGTGCTTAGAGCCCATACGGTATAGTTTAAAGGGACTTTTGATTTTAAATCTCACTTTCTAGTAGTGAGCTCCCACCTGCTAGCTTCACTTGGAGACAGCTGCTTACCTAATGGGATATGAGAGACATGAATCTCCCCACATGTGTCTGAAATTCAGTTGTTAGTCATTCTTTTCTAAGGAATGGCTCCTTAAATGCAAATATTCCTGAAAAAGTCATATTTTAAACCTACATTCTACAAACATATATTGATTACCTAATTCACACCAAGAAATCTGCCAAGTGCAGCAAATAACACTATAAACACTCCCTGAACCTGGGACCTTGTACGTGGGAAGCAGGTGCTCAACCACTGAGCTACAAACGCTCCTGGAACTACTCTCTTTTGAAGGCCCACAGTACACCTAGAGGCAGGTTCATCATTAAGGCTAAAGGATGTAAAACCATATTCCAAAAACAAACAAACAAACAAAAAACATCCCCTAGCAATTCAGCTTGCAGCCTAGAGGGGAAGGGATATATTAGACCAGCAGCTGCACAAATAAATATGTAATTACAAACTTTTATAAGTCTGAGAATGAAAAGCATAAGGTGCTTTGAGAGAGGAACTTACTTTTGACTCAGGAATATGGAAAGAACTGGGGAAAGTTAACTTTAAGGTGGGACTTGGGGGGTTGAAGAGCATTAATCAGGTACGTGCCTGGAGTTCAGAAGAATGGCCTGAGCCAGAAATATGAATGTGGCATCTGCCAACATGGATAAAGTTTAAGCAATGTGAGTGAATGGGCATAAGAGGACCCCAAAGACCCAGCTCCTAGAAACTACAACATGTAGAAGTCAATCAAGGAAATGCAAGCGCCAGACAAAGACGCAGAAGCCAAGGAAGGAGAGGAAGATAACCAGGAGAAGGTGGTGTCACACAGAAGACAAAAAATTTCAGCAGAGCTACTTTAATAGAGAAAAGCAAAGAGCAGTACATTCAGTTGAGGGCACTGGGAAAAGCAGGTCTAGCTGGAAAGAGGGGAATTTTTCCTCAATTGAAAAGTGAAGTTGACAAATTGTCCCATAATGTAGAACAAAAAGGCAAAAATTGGAATTAAAATATGAAGAATCATAGACTGTCAATCTAGGAAGTCCAACATCCATCTAACTGCAAGTCTAGTAACAGAAAACAGAGGTAGTATAGAAGAGGAAAATTTCTAAACGTAAAGGATAAAGAGAATAGCTCAAAATTTTCCAAGAGAAAAATGTCACCAAAAAAGGAACATTAATCAATCTAGCACTAGACTTCATTAGCCATACTTGATGCCAAATGACAATGGAACAATGACTAAAAATCCTGTAGATAGACTCTGTTTTTGGCCATGAGGGAGTAGTGCTACCAGATTGGTCTTCCTATCATAACTATAATGCTGGACAAATAACTGCATTAAAAGTTGGACAATGGGCAAGGATTATGATCCTGGGAGAAGAAAAACAATGTAAAATCCACAATCACACCAGTTTTTCCAACCAAAGGCACTTTCCAGACTGCAGCTTAAAGAAAGTGATCCCTAGCAGACCAAGACAGTCTCTCCAGGATGAAGGAACAGAGATGGAGATCAAGGCTATTGAGATAGCTGGGACTTGCAGGGTAGAGCATGGGGGGGGGGTGGGGGGGGACAGGAAGGAAGGGGAAGAGGGGACGGTGAGCTAGAGAGAGAGCGAGCAAGCTAGGCAGAAACAGTATTCCAGAAATCTTCCTAGAAGTGCCCTTGAGATGTTGGATGAATAGTAAGTTATATATGCATAGGGCAAGACTCAGTGAGGTCAGGCAAAGAATAACTTCTGGAAGCCATGAGCTGAACAACTAATGGTGCTTGCACAGGGTTTGAAGACATTGGATTTCCCACCAGCCAAAGTAAGAAACCTTGCCAAACACCCTGGGCACTCCGTTGATAGCTCATGTATTAAAAGTAGGGTCTCTTGGGAAGCAGATGTGGCTCAACAGACTGGGCTCCTGCCTACCATATGGGAAGCCCTGGGTTCACTTCCCAGGGCCTCCTTGTGAAGGCAAGCTAGCCCGTGCCTGTGGAGAGCTGACAGTCTGCACCTGAGGAGAGCTAGTGCAGCAAGATGATGCAACAAAGGGAGACAGGCAAACACAGAAGAATGCACAGTGAAAGGATACAGAGCGCAGACAGCAAGCAAATGGCAAGGGGTGGTGGTGGGATAAATAAATAAAATAAATCTTAAAAAAAAAAAAAGTAGGGCCTCTCTAGGTCTAAGGTAATGGTTACTATAGACTGGCCCTACTAATGCTGTAAAACAAACCCCAAAAGGATAAGGTAAATAAACTGCCTTACAGAACAAATCCCAACGCTCTTTATTGCATCCAAAATGTTTTAGTATATAACCCAAAAATATTACACATAAGAATAACCAAAAATGTCTGGACACATTAGAGGAGAGAAGTCAATAAATAGACATAGACCCAAAAATGACAGAGATGATAGAATTAGGAGATAAGGACTTTACAGAGCTATTATTGTTTTGAATATACTTAAGGATTTAAAGGAAAACATGAAGACAGGAAAGAGACATGAAAGAAAAAAAACTGGTGAAAAATACAATATCTGAAATGACAACTTCACTGGACAGGGTTATCAGCAGATTAGACATTGTGGAAGAAAAAATTGGTAAACTTGAAATCAAGGCGATAAAACCTATTCATATCAAAGCACAGAGAAAAAAAGAGTCTTAACAGGAAAGCCTCTATGACCTGAGGGACATTAAGAAGTCACATACCATGTCTTTGATTGCCAGGCTACCATGACAAATACCACAAAATGAGTTTGCTTAAACCATGGGAATTTATTGTCTCATGGTTTCAGAGGCTAGAAGGCTTGCTTCCTCCCAGGGTTGGTAGTGTTCCAGCTGGCGAGCAATTCTTGGGTTCCTTGGCTTTCCTGTCACATGGAAATGTCCTCTCTTTCCTCTTAAGGGTTCCTGCTGACTGGCTTCTCCCTGGGGCCTTCTCTTATAAAACCACCCATAATCTGGTTGAAGACCCACCCTGGTTTAGCTGGACACAGCTTACCTAAAAATATATCTTCAAAAGGTCTTATTTACAATGGGTTCACAACCACAGGGATGTGGATTAATATTAAGGACATGTCTAAATTAGGGTATATAATTCAATCTAAAACATAACATATATAAGTAACTAGAGGCCCAGACAGAGATATGAAAGAGGTTGAAGCAGAAGTAAATATTTGATGAAATAATGCCTCCTTTTTTTTCATATTTGACAGGAAATACAAACCACAGATCCAAGACTCTCAAGAACCCCAAGCAAGATAAATACAACATACACCACTCCAAAGTATATCTTAATCAAACTGCTAAAAAAAACCATGATTAAGAAAATAAAATCTTGAAAACAGAGAAAAAAAGAAACATTACATAAAGGCAACAACAATAAGAATGACTGCTGTCATCTTATAATTAACAATACAAGCCAGGAGACAATATAATGACATCTTTAAAGCACTGGGAAGAAAAAAAACCCACAAAACTATTATATCCATACATCCAATGAAACTTCTGAAATAAATGTGAAATAAGACTTTCATTAGGAAAAAACTCAAAATTAATACCCACACCACATTTCTTAAAAAGATAATTGTTTAAAGCAGGGGTTGGCAAACTATAGTCCATAGGCCAAATCCAGCTTGCCTCTTGTTTTAGTAGAGCTTGTAAGCTAAAAATGGTTTTCACATTTTTAAATGGTTGAAAAAAAATCAAAATCATAATATTTTGTGACGCAGGAAGATTATATAAAACTCCAATTTCATGGTATGAGAAAATTACATAAAGTTTTATTGGAATACGGCCACACTGATTTATCTTTGTATTGTCTATGGCCACTTTTGTACTAAAGGAGCAGATTGAGTAGTAGCAACAGAGACTATCATCTGGCCCTTCACAGAAAGTTTATGTAAAGTAACATTAAAAACAGTGTATTATGGAACTTAAAACATGTGTTACAAATGATATGCTTCCATTTATGTAACAACCTTGAAATTGCAAAAGTATAAATATGGAAAACAGGTTAGTGGTTGCCAGGGAAAAGGGATGGCAGGGAGAGGGAGTACAAGTACAAAAGGGTAGTATGAGGAATTTCCTCTGTGATAACCAAAGAGTTCTGTATTGTGATTGCAGTGGTGGTACGTGAATCCATACATACAATAAAATTGCAAAGAACTACACACACACACGCAAATGTACACACACAAATGCATATAAAAATGGTGAAAAGTGAATAAGGTCTGTAGTCTACTTAATAGTATTGTACCAATATCAATTTCCTGATTTTGATATGATATTGCAGTTACATAAGATGCCACCTTCGGGGCAAGCTAGATAAAGGGTACATAGGACACCATGCTCTATTTTTGCAACCCCCGGGAGTCTAATTGTTTCACAATAAATAGTTTTTTAAAATACAGGAAACATAGACAACAGCAAAAATGAGGAGAGAATCAAAGTACACCATTGTAAGGTTTTTTTATATTACCATTATATGTGGCAATATTATTTGAAAGCAAATTTTGGTAAGTTAAAAATGTACATTGTAAATGCTGCAACCATTAAAAATAAATAGCTAATTGAAATCACCCAGTAAGGGAGATAAAACAAAATATTTTTTAAAAATATTCAACTAATTCAAAATAAAGTCAGAAAAAGGGAAAATAAGAAAAAATATAAGAGAGAAAAAAAAGACCAAAACCCAACCAAGTCAATAATTATATTAAATGTAAATGATATAGACACTCCAATCAAAAGAAGGATTAACAATCAAAAGGGTTGATTTTCCAATCAAAAGAAGAGATATGCTGTTTAAAAGAGATGAACTTATAAAGAAACAGTTTAAAGTAAAAGGATAGGAAATAGATACACCATGCAAACATTAATCTTGAGAAAATTAGAATGCATACATTAATATCAGACATAACCAACTTTGGAACACAGAGTATTACCAGATAAAAAGAGGGAAATTGTATAAGGTTACAAGGGTCAATTCATTCAGAAACATAACAATCTCAATGTATATGTACCTAATAACAGAGCTTCAAAATACCTGAAGCAAAAACTGATAGAATTGAAGGAAGAAATAGACAAATCCACAATAATATCTGGAGATTTCAACACTCTTCTCTCAGGAACTAAGGAAAGTAGACAGAAAATCAGTAAGGACATAAGACTTGAATAACTCTATTAACACTTGATATTTATTGAACACTACAATTAAGAACTGCTTAATGCACATGGAATAAACTAGGCCAAGCAAGTAACACAGAATAAGTTTCATCACTAACATTGTAAATAAAACAGCAAAAGCAGCATTTTATTTTCATAATAAAATTTACATACTAATATTGTAAAACTTCAAAATGTTAAGAATGAAGGAAAACAAAGATCAACTGTGAAGGTGAGCTCAATTTGAATAGTTTTTACTGTTTACGTAGTAATGTAATAAAGGTATCTATATGGCTAGAAATGAATGAACAAATTATGAAATTGAAAAATATACTATAAAAATTTATATATCTTAATCTCTTTTAATGACATACTCTAAAACAATTCAAGGTCAATACGATTGTACAATGTGAAAAAATTTTCATGTTGAAGATACATATTTTTAATTCATTAGTGTAAATTTGCCATCATTCAAGTTAACAAATAAGGAATATGGGCACAGAGCCACAAAAGAAAAAGAAAAAAAAATTTACACAATATTTGGCCTCAAAGTTTATTACATAGGTTCTTTTGCTTCTGTTTTTGTTGGTTTTTAAAAATCATCTTAAACATCTTTCTTATGTTGTCCATTGATCACATAAGTGTTTGACCTCTTGCAGTACATGTGGGAGAAAGTACTACATGATAGTTAGTGCTGAAGCTAATGAAAACTGGAATTCAGTGAACACTCTACGCCCCACCCCCCAAAAAAGAAATAATTACATTTTATTCTGATGATTCTATTATCACCTCTAGATTATTTAAATATTTACTTTCTAGAATAATATTAATATTGATATGTTTGGAAATAATGGTGTTTACACAAACAGGTCACAGATGTTCTTTCACCAGGATTTGAATGTTTCTCCCTCTGGTACTGGTAATAGTTTAGTAGACCACATTTCTTATCAAAGCACTCTCCAATCAGACTATACAGTACCAGTCAGTCTGTGACATGAGCTGGGCCTTACCCAAGAGGTGAGTAAACGCATTAAGCATCCCTGCTTTCTAATTATGAAGTGTTCTTCTGTGGGAGGCCGCTTTTGGCGCCAGTATCAGTTGCAGCCATCTCGTGAAATACGCCTAACCCAGTTAAATTTCTATTTCCCCGCCCTCGCTAAAGTAATTAAGTTTCTACCCTCACGCCACTCCCCGGGCCTCCGATTGGGCACTCCCTAAAGAGCACGAAAGTCTTTCCGCGGACATTACCAAACAATCATCTGCGCGTGCTATGGCGCGAAATGTGAAAGCTAGTCACCCAATCATTTACCGACACTGCGCTGTCATATGTACCACCTCCTTCATTCCTGGCTATAAGAACCCCTGATTGACCCTCAATAAACGAGACTTGATCAGAATCCTGTCTTGTCTCCATTCTTTGTGTCTCTTGTCCCTTTCATTCCCGCTCCCTCCCTCAGGTCTTGGTTAGACTGATCCGAGGGTCGGGTCATTCTTCTATATTCCTTATCCCCCTAAACTATTCTAATAGAAGGTAGTAGAGTGCTGATTAACTTTATACTTGGTGTTGAAGGTCCTCTCCTTTTTCACTGCTCTGGCCATGGTGGATTCTTCCTCTACTCTTATTGCTAGCACACGATGGAAATACAGATGGGTGAAAAAACAAGCTTAATTTCAAAGACATAAAGCAGTATTTTCTTTTCCACAAAACATTTTTTGTGTATGTTAAAAAATATGATATACTAGATTCTGCAAAATTATTTTATGAAAATCACATTTTGAGGGGAGACTAAGTATCCATTGTCGTCTAATAATAAACATACCCTACACTCCTATAGCAGGAAAGAATCCTTACTTTTTTAAAAAAACACAAATTCTTTTAAAGCCTAAAAATATGACTTTTTATAGAAACAATGCACTCTCCATTTAATGACTACTGATCAACTGCTTGCTAATTATATATAAACGTCCCATGGCATTTATCCTTAATTTTTTACAGGTGTGAATGGTATTCTCAATTATAGATTTGACAGAGAACCAAATCCCCTTTAATTGTCTTGGGGTCCTGGAAGAATGCACTGTTTCATCTGGCCAAATTCTCTGGCTTCGACTCCATGTAGAACCATTACTGAGAGAGACTAATTCGTACCTCTGTATTCTCCCAAAATGAGTGAGTAAACACGCTGTCGAACAGGATGGTAAATGAAGGCCTGGCTCAGTAGAGCTTGATCAAGCTCATCTTCCAAGGTGTTGCCGCTCTCAATCTCTCCATTGCACATAATATTGTACACCAGATAGCTTTCAGCTTGGACATGATGTGCTTTAGCAATCTGTTCAAAATTTAAATGCAGTTCAACTGAGGTTTCCTTGAAAACAAACTAGTAACCTTCAAATAAAAAATACCCACACCCATATCCTATGCGTTTTTTTTAAGGCACTCAGAAATGGAATAATTGCCATTCGAACTCATGATGGCAAGCTGGTATTTGTTTCCTTTCCTCTGGGCTTCCAGCCTCCAAACTTCATCTCTATGACTCTCGCTCCCCCTTGCTCCAATCATCTATCAGTCTTACCAGATTTACCTCTGCAGTAGCTCATCAGTTTGTCTACTTCAGGGGTTCGTACAAGGGGTAAAGGAGCTTGAATAAAAAAAAAAAATTCTTGTGGGGACATGTTGGTGCTGGTATGGCATATTTATTAAATAATACTCAGCATAGTGTGGACTTAGTAAGGGGTCCGTGGTTTTCACCTGACTGGCAAAGGAGTCCGTGCAACAAGAAAAGGTTAAGAACCCCTGGTCTACCTGATACTCTCATACTAACCAAGTGTTCATTGCTTTTCTCCTATAAAACTATTAAACGCTCTTAACTGAACCCTCTGCCTCCTTTTCTCCCTGACTCCAACCTATCCTTTGCACTAGTGTCATATTATTTTCTCGGAAAGAGAGGGCCAGTCACCATCCTCCTTGAAACATTTGAATAGCTACCTCAAATTCTTCACCATAACTTTCAAGACCTCCCGTTCTAAGGCTTCCATTTACTTTTCTAGCCTTATACATCATTTTATCCTTATAAAAGCACTGTGATTCAGCCAGAATCCAAAGGGTCCAGAATGATTGCCTTACACGCTGGTAGGGAATTATGGCTCATGTGTAACTAAGCATGTGCTGGGTTTGCTCACGGATACCAAGTCAAGGCAGGTACTACCTCTATGCCTCAGGCATACTCTCTTATCTCCAGATTTTTGCTGTTAGCTCTATCTGGCATCCTTTCCCCACCCTGTCCTTTTGGCAAACTGCTACCTAGTTTGCAAGTTCAATATCTAATGTTACTTCTGAAGCTCCACTGAGAGTCTGTATTACTTGCAGATAAATTTGAATCCCTAATCTGTAATTAAAAATAAGCTGCAAAATTTACCTTTCCAAATTTTTCTCCCCTTAAACCCCATGCCCCAGCCTGACTATTGTTATGTTCCTCAAAGAGACAAAAAGATTCCCAACTTTACACACTTAGTGCTCTCCCATGCCCTAAGACTCTGCCTTTTCAAAGCAACTTTTGAAGGTCTGGCTCCAGTTCTACCTCTTTCAATAACTTCCCTAAATATCTTAACCCACAATGATCTCTCTCCTAATTCCTAGAACTCTTATCTGTAATATCATGTTAACAATATCAAATAGAGTTTCTATTTTGAATTTTCACATCCATTATGCCATACCTCCTAATTAGTCTCATAGATTCCCATTCTTGTGGTCCGTAGCCACTGCAGAGATATTCACTGAATATATTCAATATTCACTAAATATATTCAATAAATATTCACTGACAAACCCATCATTTGACACATTCTTAATCATGACATATTAGATTTGGGTGAGCATATCTAAATACCTTTAAGATTTCAGGGGGAAACGGACTTTGGCTCAGTGGTTAGGGCATCCGTCTACCATATGGGAGGTCCGCGGTTCAAACCCTGGGCCTCCTTGACCTGTGTGGAGCTGGCCATGCGCAGCACTGATGCGCGCAAGGAGTGCCGTGCCACGCAAGGGTGTCCCCTGCGTGGGGGAGCCCCACGCGCAAGGAGTGCGCCCGTGAGGAAAGCCGCCCAGCATGAAAAAGAAAGAGCAGCCTGCCCAGGAATGGCGCCGCCCACACTTCCCGTGCCGCTGACGACAACAGAAGCGGACAAAGAAACAAGATGCAGCAAATAGACACCAAGAACAGACAACCAGGGGAGGGGGGGAGGAATTAATTAAATAAATAAATCTTTAAAAAAAAAAGATTTCAGGGTCTGAAATCATGGTTACTTTTTGCTTGATTTCAGGGGCTAAATAAATAACTACTTGTTGCTGGATTTCAGGGTCTGAACTCTTGGTTACTCTTTGGTTAGTTTCAGGCTCCACATTCATGGATTCTACTTGTTTAATTTCAGGGTTTATATGCATGAGTGCTTCTAGCTTAGATTCAGGGTCTGTATCTATGGGTAATTTTTGTTTAACTTCAGGGCCTGATCTCATGGTTACTTCTTGCTTGGATTCAGGGTCTGTGCACATGGGAACTTCTTGTTTGGATTCTGGGTCTGTGCATATGAGAACTTCTTGTTTGGAGTCAGGATCTGTACACATGGATACTTCTTGCTTGGATTCAGGCTCTGTGCAAATGGGAACTTCTTGCTTGGATTCAGGATCTATACACATGGGAACTTCTTGCTCAGATTCAAGGTCTACACACCTGGAATCTTCTTGCTTGGTTTCAGGATCTGTATGCATGGGAACTTCTAGCTTGGATTCAGGGCCTATATGCATGGGAACATCTTGTTTACATGCAGTGTCTGTACATGTGGAAACTAGTTGCTTGTATTCAGGGTCTGTACATGTGAGAACTTCGTGCTTGGATTCTGGGTGTATACATGTAGGAACTTCATGCTTGTATTCAGGGTCTGTACATGTGGGAACAACTTGCTTGTATTCAGGGTCTATACACACGTGAACTTCATGCTTGGATGCAGGGTCTGCATATGTGGGAACTTCTTGCTTAGATTCAGGTTCTGTATGCATGGGCACATCTTGCTTGGATTTAGGGTCCATACGTATGGGAACTATCTTGGATTTAATGTTAGGATGTATCTGAAGTCCTAGTCTGGATTTAGGGTCAGTACGCATGAAAACTATCTTGGATTTAATGTTAGGACACACAGGAAGTTCTAGCTTAGATTTAGGGAAAGGGTGTGTGGGAATTTCATGCTTGGATTTAGGATCAGTATACATGGGAACTTCTTGCTTGGAATTAGGGTCAGTACACATGGGAACTTGCTTGGATTCAGGGTCTGAACTCATGGATGCTACTTGCTTGTCCAAAGTTATTGTACCTCTGAGTTTCTGGAAAAACCATGGAGATTTCTGTCCTGGCAAAAGATATGATGCCACTCCTTTATAAAAAAGAGCTTTGTTTGGTCCCAAAGGTAAAATCTCCTCTAATTTTTTCTCACCTTGATGCAAGTGAAGAACTTTAGATATATGATCTGCTACAGCTAGGATAATGTTACCTTTTTTGTTAAGGTTGTCTCTTATAGAGGTGTAGGAATACAAGCATTTGTACCGAAAACTTTCAAACATGCCTTCTGGGATTATATCATTGCCAAGTAGGCAGGCCAAAAGAGGAAGATCTGTTATATTGAGATTCAGACTCTCGCAAAGTTTCTCTCTATGGAGCATAACAGTGTCTAGACTTTCCAAGCAGAGCTCACTAATTGAAAAATAGGGACAAGTGTCATAAATTAAATAATCAGTATCTTCTCCAAGAATTCCAAGACAGTTATTTTGGAGCCCATAAGAAGCCACTTCATAGTCTGCTTCCTGTAATGTACACAAAGTTTTCTGACCCAGTGTCTTTAAAGCAAATCGTGTAAATATGGCCAGCCCTGAGGGAATGAAAAACATATTTCTGCCTGGCTGCTTCCTGTGTGAATTGATATAATGAAAAATTCTGGATATCTCCCTGTTGTTCTTGAGTCTTTGTTTCACCCATTCATCTCTCTTATCCTGCTCCACCATGCCATCAAAAAAGAATATCAACTTGATGCCAACTGCTGTGAAAGTTTTAACAAGATCTCTGAAAGCAGAATAGTATTCTTGCCATTGGCCACCACAGATCCAAGATTGTGGAGTATACCAGTATCTGAGACAACACATGGCATCAACCACTATGGTCAGAGTACATCCAGGATACTTGCTTCAGTGTTGTTCTGCCAGTTCTTTGAAATTTACTACTGTGCATATATGCGGACAGATACTTTCCACAAATCCCTGCAAGCCTCTAACACCCATAACTGAACTCCTGGAAAGGATCTGAAAAGAAAAATAAATCTGGAATTTGTAATGATGGTATTAGCACTAGACATATGGCACTTTTTCAAAGTAAACATATGACAATATTTAAATGCACTCTCTATTTCCCAAGAAACTCTTGCCAACAAGGTAACATGATATGCCAGTTAAATGCCTAAAAAGTTTCCAATTAAAATACATGAGGAAGTTAATCTAAATATAAGGTGAGTGAGACTTGTACAAGGACAATATAGAGTAGCAATCTTAAGATTTTCACTAAGACTAAGATTCAAATGATTCCTGAACCAAATTAAAAATCTAGGTAACAGTTTTCAAAGAATTAATATTTCCCATGTAGGAACTCAAATAGAAGTGAAATTTAAAATCCTAAGACATAAATTGATACATGCAACATGGACAAGCCTCAAAATAATTTGCTGAAAGAAGCCAGATCAAATCTAATAGTCTACATTATATAATTTCATTTTTATAAAACTCTAGTTAATCTAAAATTAAGCTAATCTGTAGCATAAGAATAGTTGTCTGGGGAGAGAGGGGTGAATGGAAAGGGGGACTTATGAAAGGGAAACTTTTGGGGGTCATGGATATGTGCACTACCTTGATTGTGGTGATAGTTTCACAGGTGTAGATGTATGTTATGTTTATCAAACTGCACACTTCAAATCTGTATAGTTTACTTTATGTCGTGTATACCTCAAAGATATCCCAAAAAGCATACATAAAAATTCACTATGCCAGATATTTCTAACATTGGAGACAGTGGCTGACTGGAAAACAGACCATTCTCCAATTTAAACAGATCAAAGTAGTTCAAAGAGCTAGATTTTGAAATTTGGGAAAAACCTAAGCCAAGTATTTATTCCATGGCCATTCTTCAAGTAGATAACAACATCCATCAACGATCAGAAAAAATCCCACTCCCTTACAGTGATGACACCCTTTATGTTAGCGGTCTGTTCATTTCACTCTTATCTTCAGGGTTTTAAAAAAGGATGTCTTTTTGAGAAAATAAAACAAACAAAAAAATCCTTACTATCCGAGAGGAACACAAGAACAAATGATACCTCTCCCAGAATTAGCACTGATAACAGTTAGCAAAACCATAAAATTAAAAACAGCTATTACATTAAGAGTGAACTGACTACCTACCAGGCAGAACTAGGCACTTTAAAGAATCATCTATTCATCTTAGAAACAAGGCTGACAGTGTGGAGCTGGTGTAGCTCGGGAGCTGAGCGCCTGCTCTGCAGGAATGAGGTCCTGGATTCAATCCCTGGTACTGCCAAGAAACCCTACAACCCTGACAAGTAAGTATCATTCGCTCTATTTTGACAAATGAAAAAAACTGTAAATAAGTTACCAGATTGAGAAAAGGCACCCTCACAGGATTAGCTTTAAGAATTCACTGAATTGTTAATGAGCACCTAATAGATACAATCTGTTTAATAGCCATTGCTAAGGAAAAGATAGGAAAGTTGTATGGATATAAATAGCACACATTTTATGTTGAAATTTGGAGAAGTCTTGTTATTAAGTACAATTAAATACATGAATACACACACCCCAAATTACTACAGAGTTATTGTTACATAACATTTAACTTGGAAACATAGCCAAGGTGTTTCAGTTTTTGAAACAGAAACCAGACCTCATAACACGGTTATTTCAACAATGTTCTTCTTGGTTCTACAGTTTGGTTCCCTGGGCAGGGATCCCCCAGGAAGCACACTCTCTTTGTATCTACCCCTTTCCTTTGCAGGAACCACTTTTTCCTAGTGCTGCAAATCTTCACATAACTTCAAGTGTTTGGATAAGCAACTTCACATTTATGATGCTGTGCCAGAGATTCATTCATAGAGATTTCCTGTTTTACTTTGTGTGTTTTTTTTAAACCAGGCCGCGTGGGCCAGAGAGCAGCTGCGGGCAGCTCGTCCCGGGTTTAAGCGCAGTGCGGGGCCCCGCCGGGGGCGGCGGTAGTGAGCACTGCGCTGCGCTCCGGCCCCCTTTCCCGCCGAGGTTTCTCTGGGCCCCTGGGAGTTTTTGGATCCCGGGCTCTGCCCACCCGCCCGCCGCTGCCGCCCGCTGCTCAGGTCCCCGCATCAGCAGCCTTGGCAGTCTGAGGCGGTGACCCCCCAGCAATATCCAAAGTATCTGGCCATTTTATTAATTATGACCCGAATTTGAACTTTGTTCCAATGATCTCAATGGAAAGTTGACCAAAACACTCCATCACCTCGTTGATTTCTTGTTTTATCAGTTGATTAGGCCTCGTCGGTTATTGATTCTTTTTTTTTTCCTTTCTTATTTTTCGGGGGGGACTGATGTGGGCTCCTTTCTTGATTAAAGTGAGATTCTGTAGGTGGCTGTTATATCTCATTTAAGACTCTTGGAGTGAGGATGCAAGAGAATAAAGGAGAAAATTTATGTAACATTCACACTAACTGTAGATAAAACAATAAATGTCAAAGCTTATTCAGGCTGAAAACTTTCATCGAATTAAAAGTGAATGGATGGAGTGGATGTGGCTCAAGCGGTTGGGTGCTGACCTCCCACACGGAAGGGCCCAGTTCCGTTCCTGGTGCTTCCTAGGAAAGAAGACGAGGGGACACGGGGAGCAGACAGACAAGGGAGCCACCTCGGGGAAAATAAGTGAATGGGATTTCTTTAATATGATAGGAAGCATCTACTAAAACACACAAACAAAACCATTCTATTTCTGGATGCTGAGTATATTACCAAAGGACCAACTCTAATCATTATAAACTCTAGAAAATATGAATGCCTAACTGAAGGCACTATAGAGCAATGATCAAATAAATATATTATTGAAGATGTTGATGTTTGGAGGGATGAGATGTCAATGACTGATTTTCCCAATTTTAAATCTTGCATCCTGATGACAACATTGAACCTACACCATGGGAAGAAACTTAAAGTAACTGCACTTAAGGTATAGATATCACCTTCATGTTATTATTTACCTATGTAAGACTTGACGTATATACAAGACCTTTCTGTGGATAAGAAAGATTATTTGAAATATATGTAAATTATATACATTGATGGTAAATTTAAAACAATATAGATATAGATAAAGATCTATAGATAGATGATGTAGATACAACACAAACCAAAAGCTGCTGTGGCTCTACTGCTGCATTTTAGTTTGCTAAGGTGCTCAGGCAGACACTATAAAATGGGGTTGGCCGTTAACAATAGAACATTATTAGTTCACAAGCTTGCAGTTCTGAGGCTGAGAAAAATGTCCAAATCAAGGCATCACGGGGAGATGTTTCTCTGGGAAGCCTGGCTGCCAGCCATCCTGGACTAGGCCGTGTGACACAGCACATGTCAGTATCTGCTGGTGTCTCCCTTCTTTTCCAGGTATAATTCCTTCCAGTTTCTTGATTCTGTGTTTTTTCTCCTTTGACTTCATATTCATCCTGAATCACATTCGTACTTTATGAAGGACTCCATTAAAAGGATTAAGACTTGCATTGGACTAAGCCTGAACTGAAGCAACCTAATCAAAATACGCTATTTACAACAGGTTTACATGCAGAGGAATGGGTTAGCTTTTAGAACATGATTTTCTAGGGTGCATATAAGTTGAAAACATCAAAGGCTACCTTCTTATCAAACAGTGTACACCTGAAGGCAAGATGTATGGCTCAAGATTAAGATTATTTTGCATCATGGTAGACGAACAATGCTAAATTTATATTCACCTATTATCATGGCTTCCAAATACATAATGCCCAACACATTGTATCACAAAGGACAACTTAAAATATCCCATATTATACCTGGATATGTAAAAACAATTCAGACAGTGTGATCATCATGAGACAGCCATCAGGAAAGGTATACTCCTAATGGTGTAGAAAGTGCATTCAAGTGTATGTTAAGTAGTTTGAAATTAAAAAGTGTATACTTGAGGCAGGGCAAGATGGAGTCTGAGTGAGTGCACCTCATATCTCTCCTGCAAAGAAGTGGCTGAGTAGGGTTGGAGTCCTGTTGGACCAGGCTGTTTCGGGTGCTTGCAGTGCAGGAGGTGATTGGACGTCGATTTAGTGGGACGGTGACAGAGGAGATTTTTACAAGAGGTTGAATTTTGGGTCTCTTTCATGGAGGTTGGGGTTGTGAGCGGGACCCTTCCCCCTGGGGCTGACAGCCCGGCGGCGGCGATTCCTGAAGGCTTTGCGCACTAGGGAGTTCCCAATCCCTGAGTGGGCTGTTTTGGGGCTTGCAGGGCTGGAGGTATCTGGATGTTGATTTGGTGAGACAGTGACAGAAGAGACACTCGTGAAAGGTGGTATTTTGGGTTTCTGACATGGAGGTCAGAGGGTGTGGGCGGGACCACTCCCCCTAGGGCTGGTGCCCAGCTGCGGGGATCCCTGAAGGCTGTGTTGTGCTGCAGTGCTCCCAGGCCCCCTGTTAACCGGACACATGGTTCCCAGGTCTGAGTTCCCTAAACTCTGGTGGCCCACGCTCCAGAGACTCACTACCTTGAGTGTTCAGTGTCACAGACATCCCATCCCTGAATCCACCGCACCCTGAGGTCCATTTGAGGTCCTTGATTATACTAGCCCTTGGCATTTGTATTTTTTTTTTTTCTTTTTTTTTTTCTTGTCTTGGTTGCTAATATTGCATTGTCTCCTGGTCTTTTCTCCTGTTTTATCCCCCAAGGTCCTTCTTCATTTATTTAGTTTTTTTCCTCCTTTTCTTTTTCTTGCTTGTTTCCTCCCCTTTTCTTTGCCCACCCCCTTTATCTCTCCTCTTTTTTTTCTTTATTTTCTTTTTCTTCTTATTTTGTTTTATTTTCTTTATATAATAGCTGCTGCAAGGAGTGCTTCACACTTGCTGTGTTTCCTAATCCTCCATTTCCTCTTTTCTGTGTGAAATGATTTTGGCCACCTATACTATTCTCTTTCCCCCACATCTTTCTATCCTCCATCATCTACTGTTTCTCTTATATTCCACGTCCCTTTCTTTGGCCCCCAAATTGTCTGACTTTTAATTTCTAATACCTTTGTTTTGTTTTCTGTCTTTTATCCACTCTTGATATTATTTTCTTTCTTTTCTCTTTCCCTCTCTCATGAAAACACTGGCTTTTTAATTCATACTATATTCCTCCCCATATTCAGTTGAATGTCTCATTATACATACTCTACTTACTGCTATAACCCTACACAACTTACATGAGTCTAATACCCATTCTCCCAGATCTCACATTGTTGCTCTGTTAACATTTATTACCAACACTACTTTATACATTTTCTTTTCTTACTCATTTTGCTTTCCCGGGCCCTAATATTTTCCTTTAAAGTGAACTTACCCAGCAACAAGAAAATAGAGTAAGAAGAACAAAGTGACAAAGAGAAGACATAACACTTATGCACCAATAACAACTAATTAATCCCCAAGAATAGACAAAGAAGCTAAGGAACTGATTAAACCCATCAAGATAAAATGATGACCAGACTTCAACAAAAAACCACAAACCAAACCAATAATCAGGAAAACATGGCAGAATCCAGTGAACAAACTAAAAACCAGGAAGGGGAGCAGAACATTGGACAAGTAATTAAAGATCTCAAACCATATATTAGAGACCAACTTAATGAAGTAAAGGAAGAGATTAATAATATGAAGAAAACAATTGGAGAGGAAATTGCAGACATATGCAAAAAGATAACAGATATGTTGGGAATGAACACCACAGTTCAAGAAATCAAAAATACACTCTCAGCAATTTGCAGAAGATTAGAAGAGGCAGAGGAGAGAATTAGTGACATGGAAGACAGTACATCTGAAATCAAACAGATAGTAGAACTGATCGATAAAAAGAAAAAAATCCAACTAGGACTTAGGGACCTGAATAACAATGCAAAATGCACAAACTTATGTATTATAGGCATCTCAGAAGGAGAAGAGAAGGGAAAGGGAACAGAAGGTGTGTTGGAGAAAATAATGGCTGAAAACTTCCCAAATCTACTGAGAGAGATGAATGTACATGTCCAGGAAGCACAACACACCCCAAACACAATAAATCCCAACAGGCCCACCCCAAGATATATACTTGTCAAATTATCCAATGCTCATGGGAAACAGACTTGGCCCAGTGGTTAGGGCATCCATCTACCACATGGGAGGTCCGCGGTTCAAACCCCGGGCCTCCTTGACCCCTGTGGAGCTGGCCCATGTGCAGTGCTGATGCGTGCAAGGAGTGCCGTGCCGTACAGAGTTGTCCCCTGCATAGGGGAGCCCCACGCGCAAGGAGTGTGCCCCGTAAGGAGAGCCGCCCAGCCCGAAAGAAAGTGCAGCCTGCCCAGGAATAGCACCACCCACAATTCCCATGCCGCTGATGACAACAGAAGCGGACAAAGAAACAAGCCGCAGCAAATAGACACAGAGAACAGACAACCAGGGAGGGGGTAGAAATAAATAAATAAATAAAATCTTAAAACACACACACACACACACACATTATTCAATGCTCAAGACAAAGAATTCTAAAATCAACAAGAGAAAAGAAAACTATTACATACAAGGGAGGCTCCATAAGATTAAGTGCTGATTTCTCATCTGAAACTATGGAGTAAGAAGGCAGTGGTATGATATGGTCAAGGTACTAAAAGAAAAAAATTTCCAACCAAGAATACTCTACCCGGCTAAACTAGCATTCAAAAATGATGGAGAGTTCAAAATATTCACAGATAAGCAGAAATTGAAAGAGTATACCAACAAGAAACCTCCCCTTCAAGAAATATTAAAGGGAGTTCTGCAGGAAGAAAAGAAAAAATAGGAGAGGCAGAGTTAGAGGAGAGTGTAAGAGCAACAAAAAAGACAAAAAGAGAAGGAAAAAAACAAATAAAATATGACAAACAAAAGTCCAAACAAAATATGGCTAACATAAATAATTCCTTGAAAGTAATAACACTGTATGTTGATGGATTAAACTCACCTGTCAAAAGATTCAGACTGGGAGGTTGGATAAGGAAATATGACCCATCTATATGCTGTCTACAAGAAACACATCTTAGACCCAGGTATTCATGGAATTTGAAAGTGAATGGCTGGGAAACAATCTTACAAGCAAATAATAATCCAAAAAAGGCAGGAGTAGCTATATTAATATCAGACAAAATAGACTTTAAATGTGAAACAATTGTGAGAGACAAAGAAAGATACTACATATTAGTGAAAAGGACAATCTTTCAAGAAGATAAAACAATCATAAATATGTATGCTCCTAACAAGGGTGCCTCCAAATATGTGAGGCAAACACTGGAAAAACTAAGTGAAAGAATAGATGCCTCTACAATTATAGTGGGAGACTTATATACCCCACTATCAACTTTGGACAGAAGATCTCAAAAGAGAATCAATAAAGAAACAAAAACTTTGAACAGCATATTAGAGGAGCTGGATCTAATAGACATATACAGATAGATCATTACACCCCAATACAGCAGGATATATATTTCTCTCAGTGCACATGGATCATTCTCCAAGATAGACCTTATGTTAGGTCACAAAGAAAGGTTCAATGAATTCAGAAAGATCAAAATCATACAAAGTAATATCTGACCACAGTGGAATGAAGCTGGAAATCTGCAAGGGCCAGAAGCACAGATCTCACACCAAGATATGGAAATTAAACAGCACACTCTTAGAAAAACAATGGGTCAAAGAAGAAATCTCTAAAGAAATTAATAACTACCTTGAAACTAATGAAAATGATAACACAACATAACAAAACTTATGGGATGCAGCAAAAGCAGTATCAAGAGGGAAATTTATAGCCATAAATTCATACATCAAAAAAGAAGAAAGTGCAAAAATTGAAGAACTAACTGCACTTTTGGAGGAATTAGTAAAAAAACAACAAAGTAAACCCACAGGAAGAAGAAAGAAATAACACAGATAAGAGCAGAACTAAATGAAATAGAAAATAAGAAAGCACTTGAAAAGATAAACAAAACCAGGAGCTGGTTCTTTGAGAAGATCAATAAAATTGACAAACCCTTAGCGAGACTAACAAAGAAAAAAAGAGAGAAGATGCAAATACACAAAATAAGAAATGAGAAAGGAGATATCACCACTGACCCCACAGAAATAAAGACTATCATAAGAGGATACTTTGAAAAACTATATTCCAACAAAAATGACAATTCAGAGGAAATGGACAAATTCCTAGAAATGCATAAGCAGCCTATATTGATGAAAGAAGAAATTGATGATCTCAACAAACCAATCACAAGTAAAGAGATGGAATCAGTCATTAAAAACCTACCAACTAAAAGAGCCATGGCCAGACGGTTTCACAGGTGAATTCTACATAACATTCCAGAAAGAACTAACACCAATCCTGGTGAAACTCTTCCAAAAAATTGAAACAGAAGGAACATTACCTAACTCATTCTATGATGACAGCATTACCCTAGTACCAAAGCCAAACAAAGACACCACAAGAAAGGAAAATTACAGACCAATTTCTGTAATGAACATAGACACAGAAATCCTCAACTAAATACTTACTAACCATATTCAACAACACATTAAGCAAATTATACACCATGACCAAGTGGAATTCATTCCAGGTATGCAAGGATGGTTCAACATAAGAAAATCAATCAATGTAATGCACAATATAAACAGATTGAAGGAAAAAAATCACATGATTATATCTATAGATACAGAAAAAGCATTTGACAAAATACAGCACCCTTTCTTGATAAAACACTGCAAAAGATCAGAATACAAGGAAATTTTATGAACATGGTAAAGAGTATATATGAAAACCCCACAGCCAACATTGTTTAAATGGTGAAATCCTAAAATCCTTCCCAGTAAGATCAGGAAAAAGAAAAGGATGCCCACTCTCACCTCTTCTATTTAACACTGTCTTAGAAGTACTTGCTCAAGCACTAGGCAAGAACCAGATATAAAAGGCATTCAAATTGGAAAGGAAGAAGTCAAAATTTCATTATTTGCAGATGATATGATGTTATACATAGAAAACCCTGAGGGTCTACAACAAGCTTCTAGAACTCATAAATCAGTTTAGTTAAGTTGCAGGTTATAAGATCAATGCATAAAAATCAGTAACATTTCTGTACACCATTAATGAGCAAGCTCAGGAGGATATCAAGAAACAAATACCATTTACAATAGTCAATAAAAAATCAAATATCTAGGAATAAATTTAACTAAAGATGTAAAAAACTTATACACAGAGAACTACACAAGACTGTTCAAGGAAATCAAAGGTGACCAAAATAAATGCAAGAATATTCCCTGTTCATGGATAGGAAGACTAAATATTATTAAGATGTCTATCCTACCAAAACTGATCTACACATTGAATGCAATCCCAATAAAAACCAACACAGCATTCTTTAAGGAACTAGAAAAACTAACTATGAAATTTATTTGGAAAGGAAAGAGACCCCAAATAGTCAAAGACATATTGAAAAAGAAAAATGAAACTGGAGGAATCACACTACCTGACTTCAAAACATACTGCAAAGCTACACTAGCTAAAACAGCCTGGTATTGGCACAAGGAGAGACACACAGACCAATGGAACCGAATTGAGAGTTCTGATATAGATCCTCATATATATAGTCATATAATATTCGATAAAGTCACCAAACCCTCTCAACTGGGAGAGAATGACCTATTCAATAAATGGTGCCTGGAGAACTGGATATCCATATGTAAAAGAATGAAAGAGGATTACCATCTCACACCTTATATAAAAATCAACTCAAGATGGATCAAGACCTAAATATAAGAGCCACGATCATAAAGACTTTGGAAAGCAGTGTAGGGAAGCATATACAAGACCTTGTAATAGGAAATGGTTTCATGAACTTCATACCAAAAGCCCGAGCAGCAAAGGAACAAATAGATAAATGGGACTTCCTCAAAATTAAAGCCTTCTGCAACTCAAAGGAGTTTGTCAAGAAAGTGAAAAGAGAACCTACACAATGGGAGAAAATATTTGGTAACCATATATCTGATAGGAGACTTATAACCTGCATATATAAAGAACTCCTATATCTTGAAAATAAAAAGATAAACAACCCATTTAAAAAATGGGAAAAAGATTTAAACAGACACTTCTCCAAAGAAGAAATACAAATGGCTAAAAAACACATGAAAAAATGCTCCAAATCTCTAGCTATCAGGGAAAAGCAAACCAAAACTACAGTGAGATACCATCTTACTCCCATAAGATTGGCAGCTATGAAAAAAACAGAAGAATACAAATGCTGGAGAGGATGTGGAGGAATGGGAACACTCATCCATTGCTGGTGGGAATGCAGAAGGATCCAGCCATTCTAGAGGACAGTTTGGTGGTTTCTCAAAAAAACTTGCCATAGATTTGCCATATGACCCAGCAATTCCACTGCTGGGTATATACCCAGTAGAACTGGAAACAAGGACACAAACCGATATACGCACCCGAATGTGCATAGCAGCATTGTTCACTATTGCCAAAAGTTGGAATCAACCCAAATACCCAACAACAGATGAATGGATAAATAAAATGTGTTATATACATACAGTGGAATAATACTTGGCTTTAAGAACGAATACACTACAAACACACGTGATAACATTGATGAATCTTGAGAACCTTATGTTGAGTGAAGCAACATAAGGCATTGAAGGACAAATAGTACATGACCTCAATGATATGAAATAAGTAAACCAAGCTCCCTTAGAAAGCTAGAGACTGGATGATAGGCTTACAGGAAAATGGGGGGTAGAGGAAGGATGTAAGCTGACACCTACATGGGTGAAATCTATGATAAGCTGTAGATAAGTATGTGTACAAGGAAGGGATAAAATGGGGGCATAGGGTTACCTTTGGGTGTGGCTTTGTGGGCTTGAGGGGGGCTAGGGAAGGGAGGATGAGTAATATTGCCCAAGAAATTGGGGGGAGGGTGGGGCATCATATGAACATAGGAGATTGTCATGTATTTGGTTGAGAGTATAATGCTGAGAAAACTTCTTAAAAAATATAATAAGGATGGTTACCTGTTTAAGATGTTTAAAGGGTATAATCTGACACAGGACAGGCTCCTAGGGAATATGTGAATGCTCATTTTGCCAAAGTGGATTATATCATTGGATAGAGACCCATATAATGAGAGTGAAGTTATACCCACATCCTGGGGAGGACTGATGCCCTCAAATAGAGGGAACTGTATCTCTCAAGAGAAAGGGTGGCTCCCAGGGCATTAGGGCAGTTGAGCATGTCAAGCCCTCAACACCGTTGCAAGTATCTCTGAACATGGCCCTTCAAGCAATAAAGATTGACTGTTACTGTGGGCCCTGAGGGGAGGGGGAAAGAGGTATTGAATAGATGGAACCAATGTAACTGTGTGGGCAATAGAAGTGTTCCACAAGAATATGCATGGATGGATATAAGACATGTAAAATTACACCAAAAATATATAGGGGCTGATAGGCTAAAATGTAAATCATAATGTAAAACATAAGATAACTAAACATTTAGAAATCATATAGTCTAAAATATAAACCACAGTGTAAACCCAAATGTTACCTTGTTTGAAAGCTCTTGTCTCAATAACTGTACATCAGTTTGAGTAAATATAACATGAATATGTAAAAAGATTATTGCTGTTGAAGGGAAAAGGTTTTATGTTGGATATGTGGGAGTACTGTATATTGTATATATGAACTACTGTGATCTAAAACTTGTGAAGATAAGCTTAATAATTAGAAAAATAAAAGGAAAAGATAGGACGTAGACACTGAGGAAAAGACGTAAGTAGTTGCCTTGCCAATTTGCATATAGGGCAACATTTATTGCAGTGATGGAAGGCAAAACATCAAATACAAAGCTTTTGCATTTTTAAATTTTTTGATGCCCCAATTTATTTTTACCTTAATTTTTCTAAATTAATATGCATTCTATATATCTAACCTTTAAACTTATTGCTATATTCCATTTTACTATTAAAGGAACCTGGAAATATATTGGACTTCACTTTTCAGGAAGTTTTGGATCACAGAGAGGTTCAACAATGGTAGGGGAGGAATACTGGTGTGGAATGTTATTGAGAGGGGACACAAGGTTGGCAGGGAGTTCTATAGGGCATATATCCAGGGAACATAAAAATGTTTGGATATTTTCATAGTGGATACAATTAAGAACAACAACTGAGGGAGTGTGAAGTTCCTAGCCAGGGAGCTCTTTCACAGTCCCTAAAGGAACAGCAACAATCCCCCAAGTGCAACAGCAAAGACCAAAAAAGAAGGAAGGCCCAACAATGAACCCTTTATACTAATAACTGTGCTTGTTAACCTGTGCACCTGAAATAAGAACAATGCCTAGAGCTGTAGGGTGCCTAAGAGTTCCCTCCTGAGAGCCTCTGTGTTGCTCAAATGTGGCCAGTCTTGAAGCCAAACTCAGCATGTAAATGCGTTGCCTTTCCCCCAGCATGGGACATGACTCCCGGGGATGAGCCTCCCTGGCACCAAGGGATTACTGCCAAGTACCAGCTGATGATGTAACTAGAAAATGATCTTGAGTAAAAGGGTCAACTCGGACCAGCAGAATATCTCAATCTACATATAATACCAGGAGTTAAAAATGCTTTTTGACCTGAATCAAGGGGGAAATGGAAAGGACAAATGAGTTTAGATGGCTACAAGTCTCCAAAAAGAGCCAGAAGTTTATCAGAGGGGTTGCCCTTATGCACACCTCAGCAGAGTCCCAGAGATAGATAAAGTAGATACAACCCTGGTATTGGTTCTTCTGAGGGCTACAGAGACAAACAGGTTCTATGGTCATGGCAGATGGAGTTCAGTGCCATGTCAGTTGGCCCTACTTTGGAGTTTGTGTTTCTGTGTGATGGAGCTGGACTCAGATGTAATCTTTGTTCACAAGCCTCTCTTGTTACTTTTACCAGAACTGTAGTTGGTGCTGGTGTTTAATATATATCCAGGGGACCTGAATCTCTGGATTGACCATGTGATAGCCAGGCCCTGAGCCTCAACAGACTTCAGCTCTCCTACACTCTGGTTTATTGGACTTACCCCACTCAGCTAACATGGAGGTGAAAAAGGTCAACCACCACACCAGGGAGTCAAGACTGCCTACAACTGAATGCAAGAGGATTGCATCCAGCATCCATGTGGAATCTAAGCCCCCTCTTGTTACAGATGTGGAGTGGAGACAACCATTCCAAGGTTCACAGGATGGAAGAATACAGTATGGATTAGAGTGGACTTATCTATTCATGAACTATTGTGATTAATAATTGAAGAAAATGTGGCATTGGTGTGGAGAAAGTGGCCATGGTGGCTGCTGGGGGTAGGGAGTGGGAGGAAGAGATGAAATGTGGAGGCTTTTTCGGGACTTGGAGCTGTCCTGGATGATGCTGTAGGGACCGTTACCAGACATTGTATGTCTCCCATGGCCCACTGGGTGGAACGTGGTAGGGTATGGACTATGATGTGGACCATTGACCATGAGGTGCAGTGGTGGTCTGAGATGTATTCAACAAATGCAATGAATGTCTCATGATGATGGAGGAGATTGTTGTTATCAGGGGAGAAGTAGGGTGAGGGGGATGGGGGGTATATGGGGACCTCATATTTTTTTAATGTAATAGTATAAAAATAAAGACAAAAAAGTGTATATTGTTTACTTACATTTGAATTATACTGGAAATCAATGACAGAAAGGTCCATAGCACTTCTAAGAAACATATTGAGACTTTCTACTTCCCTAACATGATAAAAATGACCCACTTATTTCATGATTGTGAAGACTGAACAGTTATTGTAGTGCTTCCTAATATGTTTGCACTTTGTGCCGGGTACTAGTCTAAGTGGTTACATTCTCCATTTAGTCCTACCCTCCGATGGCACATGAGGGTGGACACCGTTGTTAATATGCTAACCTGTTGAGCTACTGAGTTATCAGAGATAAAGCAACGTGATGAAGATCATCCAGCTCACAGGCCGCTGTGCTGGGCTTTGGCACCAGGCTCATATGTGCTTTGGACAATTTCAGAAACACTGTTTTGTCATCCTTAAAAATACCGTGAGTTTGTTTGGACTAGAGAAAATCACTCTGTTCCTAAGAGGAAAACCCTCAGGATGAGCAGGAAACCTCAGTGTCCTGGGACTGGGCCGAGGCCAGGCTCTGGGTCTTCCCTGCTCCTTGGTCCCTCAGATCCGCAGGCATTTCACCCTAAGAGCACTGAGAATATTAGGAGAACTGTGGTTTTCTTTATGATTAGCCATTTAATCTACACCATTTTCTACATTCGAATACACTATTGTCTTCTCCACAAGTGCTGTTCATGGACAGATTTTACTTGGGTCCTATTCCCTAACCTTTACAACCAATTATCTCTTTGAAATTACCCGTGGGCACTGGCTATTATTGGTGCCAAAGCCTGGGCTCCTGGGGTTTTCTATGATGCCATTGGAGACCCTTGTTTGGATATAAAACTTTACACAAAAGCTCTTATTACAAAAGAAAGTTTCCAGACAGGATGTCAGTGACCTCTACCAAATATGCCCATTCATTCTTGTCCCCAGGTAGACCCTTATCAGAAATCTTGATGTGGCTATCCAGTGTAAGTAATAAATGAAATCAACTTTTGAGACTTTGATGTTAGCTCTTTTCTTTCTCTCTTCTTTCTGTTCCCTCCAAAAATCACCTGCATTTCTTTCCTGCACTGCTTAGTTGCTTTTTTAAGAGAAACTGTCAAGGGGTCTATGAAAGGTACTCACACAGTGAAATAAACCACTTCTTTTTTATTCAATGAAATAAACTCACAGTTCAAGCAGTGTTAGCAGAATTGATAGCTGTTCCTGGAAGCAAAGAGTGAGCTGGTTGCAACACCAGACAGAGCAGGGGCAGGAGCTGCTCAGCACACTGACCAGAGCTCCAGTATGCAGAATGCTAATTTAAGTTTATACTTAAACAGATCTAATTCTGATTGATGTGTTTTATCTTAAAAGAATATAAACTTTGATTTATGTGTATTATTGCAAATCAATTAATTTCAATGATTATTTTCACATTTTTTTTTCCCCAGCACTCTGTTATATTCATTCCGTAGTACATAATGAGTAAGTCAGTCCTTGTCATAAAAATGAATAGTGCACATGGCTCCTTATACTTCACGTGTAATTCTGGGAGTTTCTAATAACATATTGTGAAACCCATGTAAGCATTGTTTATAATTGAGTTCCACAGCTTCCAGACAAATGCCTGCACATAATTCACCCCAAAATATGTTTAAAGGTACATATTGTAAATGAACATTACAAGGATTGTCTAAATCAATAAATACACAAATTAATATATTAATTACCAAAATATGTCATCTAAATTTTTTAGGTCTTTGCAGAAAAGGCAAGCAGTCATTTGCTTTTACAATTTTATGTATAGGAACATCTCTGCAATAACTTAGTTATCCCAGGAGACATTACTTTGTGAGTTATCTTCCTGTAATCTGTATACTATTTAAGAATAGTCATGGTTAACAATCTGTATTTACATGTGCATAACCTTTATGATGTACTTCTTTTAAAAGAAAATTGCTTTATCAAATTCAGAGTACTAGCATTCCTTTGCTTCTTTGTTTGCTTCTGAAAAAAATAAGAGTAATATGAATTTGAGATGGAAGAAATGTAGTGCTTAAACCCCCTTTTAGAAATTTTAGTACATATTCATTTATTTTTCATTAACATTGCTACCATTATGAGAATCTCTAATTACTTTTAAAAATATTAAATTCATGAACTTGGCATTTTTACACATTTTATCAAAAAAGAAACTGAAAGTCAAAGATAAATATGAAGATCTACATACATAGAAATAAATGGCAGAGTCAAGATATAAAATATATCTTCTTCTGTAGTCTGCAAAAATTCACCTCTGTCCTGCTGACATGTTATAAATTTAAGCTAGAAATGTATAATTGGTGATTGTGAAATAATAAAATATGTTCACTTTATGTTTCAACTGTGAGATCCCATTGTGTTTTTGTAATAAAGTAGAAGTCTGATACGGAATTCAGTGAGGAAAAAATTAAGCAATTATTTTTAATGATCTCAATTCTGCATGAGGCTAGTTTAAATAGGTTAGAACTACTTATGAATAGTTGAAGTTAGCAATTTTCAATCAGATTCATCATACAATACTATCATACGTTTTCAGTAAACTTGTTGGTATAAAACAAGAACAACTACTTATTGAAGTAGCTTTTTGAAGATTTCTGAAATAAAGAGGAGCAGAGATAGAAAGCTTTTACTCTTGAGCTCAGAAGGTCAGTCTGAAAGTGACAGGTGTCCTGTCTTCTAACAGTGAGCAGAGTTTCTCTAGAAGTAGTTACATTTGTCAGGAGAAAAAGGGACACAGAGCAGGAAGGTGAAGTGCATTAGCACTGAGGGTTAGAGAGGCTGGATAAAGCAAGTCTGAAAGGTACATTCTGCGGTTTCAAGGCAACAAGGAAAGCCATTCCCATTTCAGTGGCATGAGTTAAAATATGACTCAAAGCTAAAGGAACTTCAGAAGAAATCATTCTGCACTTGAGGGTTGAGTAAGTGTCGCTGAGTGCTGAGAGTGAATATGAAAAAGAACTTTATGAAGGAATCATGTGTGAGTACAACAACAAGTAATGACTCACACTCAAGCAATGTCTTTCCATATTAGCTTCTTCAAGTTCTGAAGTATGTTCAAGTTGTATTGAAAAAACATAACAGTATTTGACAAAAACAGAAGAATAAACATTTTAAATTTAGAGACCCTGATAGTATCAATATATAAATAGTTTCACCACAGGTAATACCTACATATCAAGAGTTGTAAGTGATTCTTTTCAACAGAGAAAGCTAAGCACCTATGTACATTCAAGGAGTACATGGAGAAGCATGAGAAATGTATGGTGGCATTTAATGGGAATGATTTAGTGGTCATGGAATGGATTATAATTGATTATAATATATTGATAAGCTCTGAATAAATAGTACCCTCCAATCTCTATTCAGATTCAACAAGGTTATCACATTATCATAAATATTAACACACACGAAACCTGACTAATGAGATGGGGATGAATAGAAATTACTTATATTAAATCTTTTTTTAATCTTCTGGGCAAATACTTAACTTCCAGTAGATACATTTTATAAGTAGTAAATGATAGAAATAGATGCAAACATATGCACAAGCTAGTAAATATTACATTTTACTGCTACCCCAATTCTGAAGACAAGTGTAAAAAGCAGGGAGCCCAAAGGAGAATGGGAAGTATGTTATAACCTGACCAAAACATTGTAATAGAATATAAATGTATTAATGTGAGGCAATATATGAGCTTAGATTAATTCCTTCCACATGTGAATCTTCCATGTTTCTTAGGGATTATTTGCCTGACTCTTCATGGCCAAGGGAAATTTTCCTAAGATGCCCAACTCCACCACAGTGACTGAATTCCTGCTTACAAGGTTTTCTGATGTGTGGGAGCTCAGAGTCTTACATGCCTTGCTGTTATTACTGATGTACTTGGCAACCCTGGTGGGGAATCTTCTCATTGTCATACTAATCACCTTCGATTGGAAACTTCACACCCCCATGTATTTCTTCATTAGGAATCTGTCTGTTTTAGACATGTGCTACATTTCCGTCACAGTCCCCAAGGCATGTGTCATCTTCCTGCTTGACAGCACGGCAATCTCCATGGCTGGATGTGCAGCTCAGCTCTTCCTTGTGGTCGCATTTGTGACAGTAGAGCTGCTGTTCGTCACAATCATGGCTCGTGACCGCTATGTGGCCATCTGCCAGCCCCTGCACTACTCTGTGATCATGAACCCTCGGGTCTGTGTTCAGATGACTCTGGCCTCTGTACTCAGTGGTCTGGTCCACTCTGGATTCCAAACTGGCAACACATTCAGGCTGTCCTTCTGTCAGTCCAACGTGGTCCATCAGTTCTTCTGTGACCTGTCCTCTCTTCTGAAGCTCTCCTGCACTGACACTTTAAACAATGAAATTTTAATTTTCATCTCTTCAGTTGTGATTGCTGGTGGCAGCTTTGCCTTCATCATCATGTCTTATATTCACATATTTTCTACTGTGCTCAAGTTTCCAACCAGGGGTGAGCGAGGAAAGGCTTTTTCCACCTGTGTCCCTCACATCATTGTGTTAACAATTTTTGTCAGCTCAGGTGCTGCTGTGTATGTGAAGCCAGTCTCCAGCTCTCCCACATTTCAGGATACACTCTCTTCTGTGTTCTATTCTATAGTCCCTCCTTTCTTGAATCCAATCATCTACAGTCTTAGAAACAAGCAGATAAAGGAAGCTGTAAAGAGAGTTATGAGGAGAAAGCTTTACTCAGGAAAAAGATAGCATAATTGTTTGAAGCTGAATTTTTCAATCATAAAAAAAAATCAATTCTCAGACTAGCATTTCAGGGAATTTCTGTTTACCTGGGATTCATTAGTGCTCCCCTTGATCACAAAGTAGGTCTTTCCCTCCCAGTGTTTATGTCTGCTTATCTTTGATCTTTCTTTTTTTAAGATTTATTTATTTATTTCTCTTCCCTTCCCCCCCACCCTGGTTGTCTGTTCTCTGTGTCTATTTGCTGCGTCTTTGTCCACTTCTGTTGTTGTCAGTCACACAGGAATCTGTGTTTCTTTTTGTTGCATCATCTTGCTGTGTCAGCTCTCCGTGTGGGCAGTGCCATTCCTGGGCAGGCAGCACTTTCTTTTGTGCTGAGCGGCTCTCCTTATGGGGTGCACTCCTTGTGCATGGGGTTCCTCTACGTGGGGGACACCCCTGCGTGGCAGGGCACTCCTTGCGCACATCAGCACTGTTCATGGGCCAGCTCCACATGGGTCAAGGAGGCCCGGGGTTTGAACCGCAGACCTCCCATGTGGTAGGTGGACGCCCTAACCACTGGGCCAAGTCTGCCACCTCTTTGATCTTTTTAAAAACACTTTTTGTAAAGCAATCTGAACTCTAACCTAATCAGGGTATGTACCACTGTTGATGATTTATCACAAAGGGACTTAATAGATAATCAGTCAGTAGCCAAGTAAAGAAAATTGTGTCATTTTTAAAAGTCTTTTCTTTTGTGTGATGTTTTGAAATGGAATCAGTCACTAAAGAACTGTGTGAGCTGTGTGACAACCAGAAGAACAAAACACATATAGTAGGTGACCTAGGAGACACTTATCTCCAGATGTTGCTTTGCATATACATTTTCACATTTGTTGTCTGGGTTGGCTGTATATTGGGCTTCAGTGTGAAGCTTTTAATATGTATCATAAATCAAAAATATTGTCAATGAGGTTGAATCATGTGAGGCTTGGCAAGTGTGTGAAAATCAAGTCTGCTTGAATTTCATCCTCTTCTTTCAATGCAACTTTTATATGAAATAAAATAATGGTTCTCAATAAAAACCTTCTTCTTAAGTTTCAAGAATAATTTCAATATTATTGTATCTGAATTTTTGTTCACACATGAAAATGTTTCTGCAATAAATAATTTGGTAAAAACTGAAAATAGATTTTACATATTTGTAAATATCACCAATTAGCTTTATCAAAATGATGGCAAATTTATACTTCTGCCAACAAAATTCTATTCACATACCTACTTTCCTGTATATGATATGGTTATTTACTAATTCTTATTAAAATTATGGGCAAACCATCTCATTGTTGATGCAATTTGTAGGTCCATTATTTCTAGAGATGTAGAGAATTAGTTCACCACATATGGAATTGAAATATATTTGACAATATCAGGATGTAGGAGCTAAACTGCATTAGAATAAAAAAATGGCAGTAAATGGAAACAAAAATTCACAGGAACAAATGCAGGTAATCAGAAATGTTAAATAAGAAGGTTAATAAAATAAACACCACAAATATATATATCTCTCTTTTTGGAGTAATGGAAACATTGAAAGGATGATAGCACAAGTCTGATGAAACTGAGAGCCACTGAGTATATATATATATAGTTTGTTTGATTGTTTGTTTGTTTGTTTGAATCATACATTTTTCTTTACAAAGAAGAATGAAAAGATCTGGTTAATATCAGAGTAGGCAGGACTATGCGCTTTTCTACAGAAACTTTATGTCTGCCCTAAGGAGCTTGATAAATTACACTTACAAATTATTCTACTCATGCTACAAATTTCCCTTGATTATACATTTATTTCTTTTTTTCTTCTTTATTTTCTTTGAAATGTTACATTCAAAAAATATGAGGACAAATGTATCCCCCACCCCCCCACCCCACTCCTCCCATATCAACAACCTCTTCCATCATCATGGCACATTCACTGCACCTGGTGAATACATTTTGGAGCACTGCTGCACCACATGGACAGTGGTCTATGTTGTAGTCTACACTCTCCCCCAATCCACCCAGTGGGCCATGGCAGGACACACAATGTCCAGCATCTGTCTCTGCAGCTCCATCCAGGACAACTCCAAATCCTGGAAATGCACCCATATCATATCTCTTCTTCCCTCTTCCTACTCTCAGCAGCTACCGTGGCCACTTCTTCCACATGATATTACAATTTCTTCTCTTATGAATCACAATAGTTCCCCAGCAGAACACCAGTAAGTCCACTCTAATCTATATTCTATTCCTTCATCCCGTGGACCCTGGGATGGTTAAGTCCAGTCCCCCTCTACATCAAGAGGGGGCTTAGATTCCACATGGATGATGGATGCAATTCTCCTGCTTGCGGTTGTAGGCACTCTTGGCTCCCTGGTGTGGTGGCTGATCTTCTTCACCTCCTTGTTATCTGGCCAGAGTAAGTCCAATAAAACAGAGGGTAGGAGTTGCAAGTCTGCTGAGGCTCAGAGCCTGGCTGTCAAATGGATAATCCAGAAATTCAGGTCTCCTGAGTATACACCAAACCAAACACCAACAACAGGTCTGGTAAAAGTAACAGAAGAGGCATGTGTAGAAATGTCATATCTGAGTCCAACTCCATCACACTCAGGAACACAAGTTCCACTGAGTATATATTTTTGATGAATTGTACAAGGCATGGAACTGTATCACAGAGTGAACCATGTGGTCAGTGAGAGACTATGGTTACTAGCACAAATATGAGAGAGTTCTCTCCTGAAATACAACAAATGTATAATACTAATAACATGGTGTTAATAATAGGGAAGTTTATGGAAAAAATAGACCAAATGTAACCCGTGGATCATAGTTGGAAGTAATATTTTGATGATGTTCTTTCAAAATCTGCAACAAATTTTCCAAAACATTGCAAGGTGAAGGTGAAGGGGTGATGTATGGCAGTGCTGCACACTATGCATGATTGTTTTGTGAGCTCACAACTTCTTTAATAAAAAAAATTAAAAAATTCCTACAATTCCACACAATAGAACAAAGTACCAAATTAAAATGTGGGCAAAGGACTTTAACAGACATTTCTCCAGAGAACATATACAAATGGTCAGTAAAGACATGAAAATATGCTCAATATAATTAGCCATTTAAGAACTGCAAATCAAAATCACAGTGAGATACACCTTTCCAATGACTCAGATGGCTATGACTTTCAAAATGCAAAATGACAAGTTTTGACGATGCTGCTGAGAAGCTGAAATACATTACATTGTTGGTTGAAAGGTGAAATTATATTAAAACTGAGGAAAATGGTTCAGCGTTTTCTCAATAATCTAAACAAAGAATTACCACATGACCTGGCACTTCCACTCCTAGATATATATCCCCAAATTTGAAAACAAGAATCATATATTTGGGTATCAAAGTTTATAGAAGCATTACTTGCAATAACCAAAAGTTAAAAATAATTCATATCCATCAACAAATAAATGGATAAACAATGGAATATTATTCCTCAGTAAAAGGAGTGAAATTTGATAAATGGTCAGCATGAATGGATCTTGAAAACAGTTCACTAAGCAAAATAATGCAGACAAAAAGCACAATTATTGTATTATTTATTTATATTAAATATATAGAGTAAAATCATTCATAGGGACAGAAAGTAGATTTGAGATAACCTGGGCATGGCAGGAGGGGGGCAATGGATATTTTTGCTTAAAGGGGACAGGTATCTATTTAAAATGATGAAAACCTTTTGTTAATATATGCTGGTGATGACAGCACAGAATGATGATGTAATGTCCTTAACCGTAATGCAAAAATGTAGAAATAACAAATAAAAAATAAGTTAAAATAATGAGTTCCCTTCATAATAGCATTAAAAACAATTGATAGTTCAGAAATAGTTCCATAAATTAACACAGTTATTCTCCACAAGGGACCCAAGACAAATCAATTGGTAAAATAATAGTCTTTTCAACAAATGGTGCTGGAAAAAATGAATACCTAAAGGCAAGCAAAATAATTTGGTCTCTGTTATCACATCCAACACAAAAATTAACTGAAAATGGATCATAACACTCTGTATATGGGATACAACTAGAAATACTAGAAATGTTGTAAGAGAGATATCTAATGACCACATATTAACCATGGGATTCTTAGATATAACACCATAAGCAGAAAAAACAAAAACAAAAATAGAACTTTTAGAATCAAACCAAAATAAAACTTACATGGTCAAATGACATTACCAAGAATGTGACAAAGCACTTTGTTAAAAGGTAGAACATATTGCAGGTCATATCTAGAATACAGTTCAATCTAAAATACACAAATACACTGGCATTGACTTACTGATATAATATATAAAAGTCTCTTACAACTCAATGATCATCTTTTAACATAGCTGATATTGTTTTCTTCTCTCTAGTTTATACACATAATTGTAAAAAGACATACATGCAATATCACCAACATTCATATTTTACATGAGTTTTCACAGTGTTATACAATCCCTAGTTACATTTTTTAGCTTTCCTTCTAGTAATATATATGTACTTAAGCTTTCCCTTTCAACCACTCTAATAGCCATACAATATCTCTGCTAGTCACAAACAGAATGATACGCTCTCGCCATTTCCATGCATTTTCAAAGATTTGCAAACTACCTTTTAACCAGTTCTGCACAGATTAATCATTAGCTTCCATTCTCTAACCTCATTCAGTTTGCTGGTAACCTATATTCTAATTATTAACTCCATGAGTTTACATAATATATTTATTCCATAATAGTGCAATCATACAGTATCTGCCCGTTCGTGTCTGGCTTTCTTCATTCAACATATTGACCTTCAAGTTAGTCCATGTTGTCAAATGCTTCATGATGCCATTTCTTCTGACAGCTAAATAATATTCCATCATGTGTATACACCACAATTTATTTACCCATTCATCAGTTGATGGACAGTCTGGATTGTTTCCAACTTTTGGCTATCGTAAATAACACCACTATGAACATTGTGCAGATGTCTATTCATGTCACTGCTCTCAGTTCTCTGAATATATACCTAGTTATGGTATTTCTGGGTCATATGACAAGTCTGTATTTAACTTCTTTAGGAACTGTCAAACAGTTTTCCACAGTGGTTGTACCATCTTACATTCCCAACAGCAATGAATAAACATTTCCATCTTTCCTGTCCTCTCCAACATTTACAGTTTTCCAACTTTTTAATAGTGGCCAGCTTAATAAGTGTGAAATGATATCTTATTGTAGTTTTGATTTGCATTTCCTTAATTGCTAGTGATGTTGAACATTTTTTTCATGTGTTTCTTTGCCATTTGTTCTTCTTCCTTGGACAACTGTCTTTTCAAGTCTTTGGCCCATTTTTTAATTTAAGTAGTTTGTCTTTTTATAATAGTATGATCTCCTTACATGTCATCAATACTAATCCCATATGGGATATGTAATTCCCAAATATTTTCTACCATTGAGTCAGCAGCCTTTTAATCCTCTTGACAAAGTCCTTTGAGGTACAAAAGAGTTTTAATTTTCAGAAGGTCCAATTTACCTTTTTTTTTTTTTTACTTTGTTGTTCAAGCTTTTAGTGCAAGGTTTTAGAACACCTTGAAGATGTTTTCCAACATTTTCTTCCAAGAGTTTTATGGCTCTCACTTGTATATTTAGGTCCTTTATCCATTTTGAGTTATTTTTAAAATAATGTGTGAGATATCGGTCCTCTTTCTTGTAGATATGGCTACCCATTACTCCCAGCACCATTTGTTGAATAGACTCTTCTGGCCCTCTTGGGAGGGCTTGACAGCCTTGTCAAAAATCCCTTGACTTTGATGTTAGGGTCTATTTCTGAGTTCTCAATTTGGTTCCATTGGTCAATGTGTCTGTCTTTATGCCAGGACCAAGCTGCTTTTAACACTGTAGGTAAGTAATATGCTTTAAAGTCTGGAAATGAGAATCTTCCACCTTTGTTCTTTTTAAAGGGCTTTTTGGCTATTCAGGGCCCTTACTCTTCAAAATAAGTTTGATAATTGGTTTTTCCATTTCTGCAAAAATGCTGTTAGGATTTTTATTGGGATTGTGTTTAATCTGTAAATCAGTTTGGATAGAATTGATGTCTTAAATATATTTAACTTTCCAATCCATGAACACGGAATATCCCTTCCTTTATTTATGTTTTCTTTTGTTTCTTTTAGCCATGGTTTGTAGTTTTCTAATAACAGGGCCTTTATGCCTTGGGTAAGTTTATTCCTAAATATTTAATCTTTTTAGTTGCTATTATAAATGGAATTATTTTTCTTATCCATTCTCAGAAAGCACACTAGTGCTACCAAATGTTATCAAATTTTTGGTATTAATCTTGTGTCCTGCCACATTGCTGAATTCATCTGTTAGTTCCAGTGGTCTTTTTGTGGACTTTTCAGGATTTCCTAGATATACGATCATATCATCAGCAAATAGTGCAAGTTTTTTTTCTTCCTTTCCTACTTGGGTGCCTTTTTGATTTTTATCTAATTACTCTAGCTAGAATTTCTAGCACAATATTAATTAATAATGTGGACAGTGGGCATTCTGGTCTTGTTCCTGATCTCAGCAGGAAAGTTTTCATTCTTTCACCATTGAGTACAATGCTAGCTGTCGTTTTTGCATATATGTACTTTACCATGTTGAGAAAACCTCCTTTATACCTATCTTTTGAAATTGTTTTATTTAAGGCAGGGTGCTATATTTTATCAAATGCTTTTTCTGCATCAGTCAAGAGGATAATGTGATTTTTCTTCTTCAATTTATCTTTGTGGTTTATTACACTAATTGATTTCCTTGTGTTGACCTGTCATTGCATACCTGGGTAAAATTCAACTTGAACATAACGTTTAATTATTTTAATGTTCTTTTGGATTCAATTTGCAAGTATTTCATTGAGGATTTTTGCATCTATATTCATTAGGGATATTGTCTGTAATTTTCTTCTTTCATCGTATTCATATCTGGTTTTGATATTGGGGTGATGTTGGCTACATAGAATGAGTTTCGTACCATAGTTTCCTGTTCATTGTTTTGGAAGAGCTTGAGCAATGATCTCTGAATGATGAGTAGAATTCACTTGTGAAGCCATCTGGTTCCAGATTTTTTAACTGTAGGAGGTTTTTGATGACTATTTCAATCTCTTCCTTTGTGATTGTTTTGTTGAGGTCTTCTAGGGTCAGTGGTTCTTGTGTTTCCAGGAATTTGTCTATCTCATCTACAAAGTCTGTTTTTTTGGCTTAGAGTTATTCATAGTGTCTTTCTTATTTCTGCTGCATCTGTGGTAATGTCCCCCTATCATTTCTGATTTTATTTATTTATATCTTCTCTCTTTGTCAGTATAGCTAAGTGCTTGTAGAATTTGATGATGTTCTCAAAGAGCCAATTTTTGGTTTGTTGATTCACTCTGTTTCTTGTTTGTCCTACTTTTCATTTATTTCTATTCTAATCTTTACTATTTCTTTCCTTCATCTTCATTTGTAATTAGTTTGCTATTCTTTTTCTAGTACCTCCAGGTGTTCAATTAGATCTTCAAATTTAGCTCTTTCTCCTTTTATAGTGTAAAAATAGAGGTCTATAATTTTCCATCTCAGCAATGCCTTTGTGGTGTCCCAAAGGATTTAATATGTGGTGTTGTCATTTTCATTCATCTCAAAATATTTCCTGAATTCGCTTGGAATTTCTTCTTTGACCTACTGATTAAGAGTGTGTGGTTTATAATTATCAATTCATCAATTTTCTCTTTTTCCATTCATTATTGATCAGGGAAAGATTTTTGTATAATTTTAATCTTTTTATATTTATTGAAATTTGCCTTGTGACCCAAATATGTTATATCTCAGAGCAGTATCCATAAGAAGTTGAAAAGAATATATATCCTGCTGTTTTGGGAGGTAATGCTCTATAGATAACATTTAGGTCTAATTCACTTATATTATTTAAGTTTTCAGTGTCTTTATTTATCTTCTGTCCAGAAGCTCCATCCAATAGAAGGCATGGTGTATTGAAGACTCCAACTATTATTGTACAGGCATCTATTTCTCCTTTCAGCTTTACCAGTGTGTGCCTCATATATTTTGAGGCACACAGGTTGGGTGCATAAATATTTAGTTTAATTATTCTTTCTTGGTGAATTGCCTCTTTTATTAATATATAATGGCCTTCTTCATCCCTTATAACAGTTTTGTATTTAAAAACTATTTTGTCTGATAGTAGTATCATTACTCCAGCTCTTTTTTGGTTATTATTTCATGGAATATCTTTTTCTAGTCTTTCACTTTTAGTCTGGTTATTTCTGTACATCTGAGGCGAGTCTCTTATAGACAACATAGAGATGGTGCATATTTTCTCATCCATTCTATTAGTCTATGTCTTTTGACTGGAGAGTTTAAGCCATTAACATTCAGTGTTTTTTATTTAGGTTGGTGCAAAAGGAATTGTGGTTTTGCATTTTGAATTTGCCATTTGATTTTGGAATATATTTTTAGATAAATGTGGTTATGTTAAACATAATTTTAATGTGCATTTCTTGCTTTATGTTTTTTTTTTTTTGGTCAATGATTTATTTACTTGCTGTTTATTTTATATTTATTTTAGACTATGGAAATGATGATAGACAAAAAGCAAATTTAAGTGATTTTCTTATTTTAGTTCAAATTGGGTCATAAAGCAGCAGAGACAACTCATAACATCATTTGCCCCAGGAACTGCTAATGAATGTACAGTGCAGGGGTTGTTCAATAAGTTTTCCAAAGGAGATGAGAGCCTTGAAGATGAGGAGCATAGTGGCTGGCCATTGGAAGTTGACAATAACTAATTGACAGCAATCACTGAAGCTGATACTCCTGTAAATACATGAGAAGTTGCTGAAAAGCTCAACATTGACCATTCTATGGTCATTCTACATTTGAAACAAATTGGGAAGGTGAAAAAACTAGAGAAGTAGGTGTCTTATGTGCTGACTTAAAATTAAAAATCATTTGGAAGTGTTGTCTTCTCTTCTTCTACACAGCAACAATGAACCATTTCTTGATCAGATTGTGATGGGCCATGAAAAGTGGATTTTGTACAACTGGTGACAACCAGCTCAGTGGTTGGACAGAGAGGGAGCTCTAAAGCACTTTCCAAAGCCAAACTTGCACACACAAAAAGTTCATGGACACTGTTTGGTGGTCTGCTGCCACTCTGATCCACTATAACTTTCTGAATCCTGGTGAAACCATTACATCTGAGAATTATGCTCAGCAAACCAATGAGATACACTGAAAATTGCAACACTGGCAGCCAGCATTGGTCAAAAGAAAGGGCCCAATTCTTCTCCGTGACAATGCCTGACTGCACATCACATGTCCAATGCTTCAAAAGTTGAATGAATTGGGCTTAAAAGTTTTGCCTGACCCACCATATTCACCTGCCCTCTTGTCAACTGACTACCACTTCTTCAAGCATCTCAACAACTATTTTTTCTGTTTTTACTATTCATTTTTATTGTCTTTTTTGTTTAAAGATACATAGATTACAAAAAATGTTACATTAAAAAATGTAAGATGTTCCCATATACCCACACCCCACCTTCCCACTCCTCCCACATCAACAACTTCTTTCATCATTGTGGCATATTCATTGCATTTCATGAATACATTTGGAGTATTGCTGTACCATATGGATTATAGTTTACATTGAGGTTTACACTCTCCCCCAGTCCTTTCAGTGTGTTATGGCAGGATATATAATGCCCAAGACCTGTCCCTGCAATATCATTTAAGGTAATTCTAAGTCCTGAAAATGTTCCCACATCACATCTTTTCTTCCCTCTCCCTGCCCTCAGCAACTACTGTGGCCAATCAATGATACAATTTCTTCCATTGTTAGAGTCACTATATTTCTATAGTAGAACACTGGTGAGTTCACTCTAATTCATATTTTATTCCTCCATTCTGTGGACCCTGGGATGGTTATGTCCAATGCACCTCTAAATCAGAAGGGGCTTAGATCCCACATGGCTGATGGATGTGATTTTCCTGCTTGAAGTTGTAGGCACTCTTGGTAATTTGGTGTGGTGGTTGGCCATCTTCCCCTCCATATTACCTGACTTGGGTAAGTCTAATGAACCAGAGAGTAGGAGCTGGAATTCTGCTGAGGCTCAGAGCCCAGTTGGCACATGGCTAGTCCAGAGATTCAAGTCTCCTGAGCATACACCAATCCCAGCACCAATCACAGGTTTAATAAAAGTGACAGAAGAGGCATGTTCAGAAAGGTTACATCTGAGTCCAACCCAATCACACTCAGAAACACAAATTCCAAATTAGGGCCCACTAACAAGGCAGTGAACTCCAGAGCCAACTGCCATTACCATAGAACCTGTGTGTCTCCTTAGCCCTCAGGAATACCAGTACCTGGGGTTGGATCTACTTCGGCTGTTTCTGGGATCCTGCTGAGATGTGTGTAAGCATGCCACCTCCAGTTACCTCCTGACTAATTTTGAAGTCTCTTAGCCATATATACTCATTTGTATTTACCACTTCCCCCTTTTATTCAAGGTCTTTTTCTACGTTGATTATCAGCTGGTGATTGGTAGTAATCCCTCGGCATCAGGGAAACTCATCCCGGGAATCATGTCCCATGCTGGGGGGAAGGTAATGTATTTACATGCTGAGTTTGTCTTAGAAATTGGCTACATTTGAGCAACATGGAGGCTCTCAGGAGGTAACTCTTAGGCACCTGCAGCTCTAGGCCTAGCTGAAATTTCAGGCACATAGGCTCATAAGCATAATCATCAGTATGAAAGGCTCATCATTGGACCATCCTTCTTCATTGGTCTTTGCCCTTGCACTTGGGGGATTGCTGCTATTCCTTTGGAGAGCATGTCAGAACTCCCCTGGCTAGGAACTCAGCACCTGAGTTGTCATTTATAACTCTAACTGCTATGAAAATACCCAACATGTATTCAAACATTTTATGTATCCAAACATTTTATGCATACCCTAGAGAACTCCCTCCCAACCATGTGTCCCCCATCAATAACACCCCACACAAACATTCCTCCCCTACCATAGATGAACCCCTATGTGGTCCAAAACTTCTTAAAAAATGAAGCCTAATATATTGCTAAATTCAATTATTAGGAAAATGAAATATTAATGATAGCTTTAAAGATTAGAAATAGAATGCATACTAATTTAGAAAAACTAAAATAAATAAAAAATAAATTGGGGTATTAAAAATGAAAAAATATCACAAAACTTTGATTTTGATGTTTTGCCTTTTAATTACTCTAATAGGTGTTGCCTTGTATGTACAGTGGCAAGCCAATTTCTTTCATTCCTTCCTCAGTGTCTACATCCTTTTTTTTTTATTTTTAATTTTGCCTTCAAAAAAGTTTTAGATCACATTAAAGTCAGCTATACAATAGAGGGACTCCCATATATCCAACATCAAACCCTTTTCCCCCTTCTCCAGCAATGATTTTTACATGTTCATGTTATATTTGCTGCAGCTGATGAACAGATATTGAAACATAGCTACTAATAATGGTTTCATTTTGGTTTGCATTATGGTTTCTATTTTAGACAGTTCACTTTTCTAAATTTTAGTTGCATTATGGTTTACATTATCATTTACATTTTAGACTCTGAACTTTTATAAATTTTTGGTGAAATTTAACATGTTCTGTATCTATCATTGCATGATCTTGTGCAACACTTCCATTGCCCCCCCCCCCATTTACCCCTGCTTCCATCTGTTCTATTCCTCTCTCCCTCCCCTCTGGGCCCACAGTGATAACCAAGCTTCACTTCTTGAAGGACTAGATTCACAGATATTTGCAACAATGCTGAGGGCTTGACATACTAGACTGTCCTCCTCCATTGAGAGCCACCAATTCTCTCTCGAGACACCCTTCCCTATGTTTGAGAATATCAGGCCTCTCCAGGAAGGGGGTGCACTTTCCCACTCATTGTATGGGTCTCCACCCAATGATATAACACACTATGACAAGATGAGCACTCACACACTCTATAGAAGCCTGCCCCTGTGCCAGATGCCCCACATTAAGCACCTTAAAAAAGTCATTCTTCCTTATAATATTTTCTAAAGCATTTTCTCAATATTATAGTTTCAACCACATACTGACATTCTCCCATGTTCATCTGCTTCCTCCCACTCTCCCCCCAATTCCTTGGCCAATCTGACCCATCCTCCCAACCCTAGCTCCCATCAAGCAAAGCCTCACCCAATAGTATCCCTTTGCCAATGTCTTACCCTTCCCTGTACAACTGCTTATCTCCACTTTATCATAGATTTCACCCAATTAGGCATCAGCTTACAACCTTCCTCCGCCCCCTCCCCCCCAATTTCCTATAAGCCTAGATCTGGTCTCTAGCTCTCTGAGACAGCTTGGTTTGCTTATTTCATATCAAAGAAGTCATGGTGTAGTTGTCCTGCAATGCCTGGCTTGCTTCACTCAGCATAACGTTCTCAAGATTCATCCATGTTATCCTACGTGTTTGTACTATATATATTCCTTCTCTCAGCTGAGCAGCAGTCCATTGTATGCTTCCACAACCAACAGGATGCAGAAAATGCTTTTCAAGTGTTTGTCAAACCCCAAAGCATGGATTTTGACCTATAGGAATAAAAAAACTTATCTCTTGTTGGCAAAAATGTGTTGATTGTAATGGTTCCTATTTTGGTTAATAAAGATGTGTTTGAGCCTATTTAAAATGATTTAAAATTCATTGCCTGAAACTGCAGTTCCTTTTACACCAACCTAATACTATAAAGGCATTACATACTTCATCCATTTTGTCCTTTGGCTTTCTCTTTACATATCATACTATTGTCTGTTGTGTTTTTTTTTTTTTTTTTTTTTTACCATTTAATTTACCCTTCTTAATAATCTTCATTTCTACAAACTTCTCCAACTCCCTCACCCTTGTTTTTCCTTTCAGACTGTAGCACTCCCTTTTATATTTCTTGTAAATCTGTATTTTGACAACCTACTCTCAATTTTTGTTTGTTGGTGAAGACTTTGAACTCACCTCATTTTTGAAGTACAGATTTACTGGATACAGAATTCTTGGCTGGCAGTTTTTCTCTTTCATTACCTTAAATACATCATACAATTTTCTTCTCTTCTCCACTGTTTCTGATGAGAGGCTGGCACTTCATCTTGTTGAGTTTTCCCTTTATGTGATTCTTTGCTTTTCTTTTGCTCCTTTCAGCATCCTATCTTTATCTATGATATTTGTAATACTTAATAGAAGGTGTCTTGGGGTAGTTCTGTTTGGATTTATTCTGTTTGAGGTGAGATGCCCTTCTTGGATTTGATATTTATGTTCTTCGTAGGGACTGGGAAGTTCTCAGTCATTATTTCCAAAAATAGTCTTTCTACCCCTTCTGGAACATCAATAATGCATATGGTTGTGCATTTTGCTTTGTCATTCAAATCTCTTCCATTGTTTCCTTTCTCTTCTTTTTCTGTTCTCCTGTATTTTCCAGTTCAGATGTTCTGCCTTCAAAATCACTAATTCTGTCTTTGCACACTTCCAATCTGCACTTACATGCCTCTAATATGTTATTAATCTCATCCAACTTGACTTTCATTCCCTTAACATCTGTTACTTTTCTTCTCAGGCTTTCAAATTGTTCTTTATGACTACCTGTGTCTTGTTAATACCCTTCATCTCTTTAAAGATATTTTCTTTTAATTCTTTGAACTGATTTAGGAGATCTGTGTTATTAACATTGATTAATTGTCTTCAATTCTGATTGTCTTCAGGAAATTTCTTTTTTCTTTGTTTGGATGGCCTATCTCTTCCTGTGTCCTAGTATGTCCTAAAATTCTGTTGATGTCTAGGCATTTGAGTATGTTGGTGACTTTCCACTGATTCTTCCCTCTTGCCAACTTTTTTTTTTACAGCTTTTCTTTGATATTTGGTTTGAATTATTCTAACTTTTTAAAATTGCCCAGCTTATGTTATCAAAACCAAACCAGGGACTCACTAATGGGGTGCAGATTTTCTCCCAGAGGTTAGAGTACAGAGTACCAACAGCCGTTTTTGTCCATGCTATTTCTGTAATGGCCAGTAGATGATACTTGTTGGTGAACCTTTACACAACAGTATATCTCTCTCTCTTTTCCTTTCTTTTGGTATGACAAGAACTGTGATTCAAAATGGGCTATGCTGGCAATATTCACAGAATTAAAACTTGTCAACTCCCCCACCCCTTTCCCTGGTAATAGTTAACAGGAGTAATATATCTGTTCCTCTTTTTGTCAGCTGCAGTGAGCCAGGGGTTTTACCCAAGCTTAATATCTTAGGAGTGGAGGAGGGGATCCCTTCCTGGCTGCTAAGGAGGCTTCATAACTCACATTTGTTCTTTTGGGTTTTTTGACTCTCAGTCCCTCACCCTTCTGGGAGTTGTGAAACACTATCCTGGTCTGCTGACCCCCAAACCAGGTCCCACTGCTCTATCTCTGTTCTTTTTGTGAGAGTTGAGCACTGCATATCTAATCTGCTGATATGTTCCCACTCTATCTCTGTTCTTTTTGTGAGAGTTGAGCACTGCATATCTAATCTGTTGATATCTTCCCACAATTTCTGATAAAATTTTAATTACCAAAATTAAATTGGGCCAACAATTGAATATCAAAAGCATAACCAACAAGAATGTAAAAAAATTCTCAACATCATTATTCATTAGGGAAATACAAATCAAATGCACAAGACAGTATCACATCACATCTGCTATAATGGCTTTAATAAAAAGAATATCAAGTGTCAGTGAGAATATGGAGAAATTAGATCCTCATTCACAGCTAAGAGGGATGTAACATGATCAGCAACTTTTTAAAATAGTTTTGCATTAACTCAGTATGTTAAACATAGAGTTACAGTATGATCCAGCAATTCATTTCTGGGTACATGCCAAAAATGATAAAGACGTAAGTCTAATCAGTAAAGGATAAATTATATTCAAAGTAATTTTCTTAATAAATAAAAAATGGGGAAAACTACTATGTCCATTGACTTATGAATAGTGAATACAATTTGAAATATCTATACAATGGAATATTATTTGGCAATAAAAATAAATAAAATCCTAGTACATGCTACAACACATTGAACATTGAAAACATTATGCTAAGTGAAAGAAACCAGTCTACAAATATTGCAACACTCAATTTTCTTGAAATATCCAGAATAGGCAAGTGATAGAAATTAGAGTACTGGAGGTTCAGGACTCAGGTAGTGGGTTTCAGTTGGAGGAGTTGGGAATGACTGCCAACAATCATGGAGTTTCCTTTTGGAGTGAGGAGGAAGTTCTAAACTTATATACTGACAATGGTTGCAGAAAACTGTGAATAAATAAAACATTGTCAAGCAGTACATTTTAAATTGATGAATTATATTATATGAGAATTATATCTTAACAAAATGATAAGAAATTGGTAGGGAAAAAACAGAGGAAAAATTAAAGGATATAGAAAACATATACAGAATAAAATAAGGAAGAATGTTTGAAATGGCTGCAATTCTCTTTTCTGCAAATGGCCATTTGTCCATGTTCTTTATAATACTTTCTTCAACTCTTCCTTTTGTCCTCACACAAACAGGCATCAGTCATTGGGGGAAACTTTATTAGTAGAACAACACAAGCCATCATTATGAAGGTGTCTTAAACTTTAATAATATTTTCTGTGTAGGGGTTTTATAGCTTTCTGTTAATTATTTCATATTTTGTGCCACATGAGGATAATGGGAGGTGCTTCAGAAGATCTCCCTAAGATATACATATACCTGACTTCATGCACCACCAATACTTCTATTTTCACTTGATATTTGGAAGCAATCATTAAAAATAGCATAAGTTAAAACTTTATTTTGGTTCAGAAGTATGGCACTCAGACCGAGAAAATGGCAATCTTAATTAATGCTTCAATTGTACTATACATATTCTCTTTGTGGAAGAATTCTTATAAGTATGAAAGCTCTATTAAAGCAATGTGAAAGGTTACAAATTTGAGAGGCATGAACTAATTTCTGAATTTGCTAAATGAAAAGCATAATCAACTACCTACATAAACTTGAATTGATATAATTATACATCATGGCTAGATAAAAAATAAACAGATATATACATTAAGTTCCATACATTGACTTTTCCTTGTTTAGTGTGGCAATAAACATTGGAAAATACATAAAATAAGACAGACATACTCCAAGTCCCGAAAACGCCCCCACGTTGTGATCATTGACCATGAGGTGCAGCGGTGCTCAGAGATGTATTCACCAAATGCAATGAATGTCTCATGATGATGGAGGAGATTGTGGTTATGGGGGGACAAGTGGGGTGAGGGGGGTGGGGGGTATATGGGGACCTCATTTTTTTTAATGTAATATTAAAAAATAAATAAAGACAAAAAAAGACAGACATAATTTAAAGATACACAATATGAGTGAAGATATTGAGGAAATATTAAGAAAAAAAAGACTAACAAAAACGTTGAGGAAAACTATAATTGCATTTAAATATGATGTAAAAGCAACAATTTCACATTTATAAAATCACCAGTTTCTTATATACTTCAACTTAACATCAATTTCATTTGTGCTTATATTTCATTTGAGCTTAAATTTCATTTGAGAAATAAAAATATATATATGACTTACATAAACTTAAAGAAAATATGGCTAGTATAACTAATTCCTCAACAGGAATGTTAATGGATTAAACTCTCCAATCAAGAGACACAGATTGGAAGAATGGGTAAGGAAATATGACCCATCTATATGTGTTCTACAAGAAGCTCACCTTAGATCCAGGTATGCAAGGAGCTAAAGTGAATGGTTGAAAACAACAAAAAACAAAAAAGGGAATGAGTAGCTATACTAATATCAGAAAAAATAGACTTTAAATGCAAAACTATTATAAGAGAGACAGATAAGGTCACTATGTATTAATAAAAGGGAAATACATTAAGAAGAAAGAAAAATCATAAACATTTATGCACCTAAACAGGGCAACTCAACAATACATAAGGCAATACTGCAAAAACTAAGTGGAGAAATAGATGTCTCCACTAGAATAATGGGAAATTTAAAACAACATTATCACCATGAGACAGAATATATCAACAGAGAATAAATGAAGAAGCAAAGACCTTAAAGAACACATTAGAGGATCTGGACCTAATAGATATATACAGAACATTATACCCAAATGCAGTGGGATATACATTTTTTTCTCGAGGGCACACAGATCACTTTCTAGGATAGACCACATACTAGGCCACAGAACAACTCTTAATGAATTTAGAAATATTGAAATTATACAAAGCAATTTCACTGGCCACAATTGAATGAAAGCTGGAAAGTAGTAAGGGGCAGCAAAGAAGATGAGCAACAAAGATATGGAAGTTAAACAACACACACTTAAACAATCAGTAGGCCAAGGAGGAAATCACAAAAGAAATCAATAACTGCCTTGAAACAAATGAAAAAGACAAGACCATGTATCAAATCCAATAGTATGTCAAAATATTACTACTAAACAAAGTATTTCCCCCCAGCCCACCCTATTATTATTATCTTTATATCATTTATATATGAACACAAACAATTAGTGTCTAGTAAAATTGTGAACTTACAAAGCAAACATGCATAACATCATACAGGGGTCCCATACATCAACCCTCCACCAACACCTTGCATTGGACAATGCTTTTTAATCATTAGTTAAAAATGTTTAAAAACAATGCAAGGTATAGGTGGTAAGGAGACTTATGAGAGTCCCATATGATGTTATGTATGATTGTTTTGTAAGTTCACAGCTATTACTATACACTTATTGTTTATGTATGTATAAGTCATATATTTCAATAAATTTTTTAAAAACCTGCACACAAAAAAACCCTGTGAGATGCAACAAAAGCTGTACTAATAATATAGCCTGTGCATGAATTTGAAATTATCTAATTCTGTATCCAAGTGTGCCTAGTCTCTAGAAATCCGGTTAAGTGATATAGGCCTATAGGCTTTGAATGTTCAGAAAGGATTAAGTCTGAAGGTGTATTCAAAGTTTCATCCAAACAGAATGTGGGTGAGATGTTAATTCAAACTTACCTGGAATGTGGGGGATATGTTAATTCAAGACCTATCTGGTACTCAGACAATCACTTGACTAACAAAGAAAAGTCATTTTCCTTCATAAAAGCACCATTTGACTCCCCACCTTTATATTGTCTGTACAAAAAGGATCCAAAACTCTATTCCAGTCTTGGTTTTTATCACAACAGGAGTTGGGGGAGTCTGGCCGGTTGAAATAAATCATCTTCCTTCTCAGAGTTCTTGCGTCCTGGCCTTCAACACCACGTACACCTGACTTCTCTGCTACTACACTAACAGAGAAATTTATAGCCATAAATGCCTTTATTAAAAAAGAAGAAAGAGCTAAAATCAAAGACCTAACTGCACACCTGGAGAAACTGGAAAATGACAGCAAATTAACCCCCAAGGAAGTAGAAAGAGAGAAATGACAAAGGTTAGAGCAGAGCTAAATGAAATTGAAATTCAGAAAGTGCTAGAAAAAATAAACAAAACCAAAAGCTGGATCTTTGAGAAGATTAATAAAAGTGAGAAGCCATTAGCTGGACTAACAAAGGAAAAAAGAGAGAAGGTGCAAATACATAAAGTAAAAAATGAGGAAGGGGATATCAACCCTGGCCCAACTGAAATAAGAGCATCATAAGAGGATTTTTTGAAAACCTGTATGCCAACAAGAAGGATAATTTAGATATGGACAAATTCCTAGAAACACACAAGCAGTCTATGTTGACAAAAGAAGTATTTGATGACTTAAACAGACCAATCACAAGTAATGAGACTGAATTAGTCATCAAAAATCTTCCAACTAAGAAGGGCCCAAGACCAGATGGCTGCACAGATGAATTCTACCAAACATTCCAGAAGGAACTAACACCAGTCCTGCTTAAACTCTTCCAAAAAATAGAAATGGAGGTGACATTGCCTAACTCATTCTATGGTGCCAACATCACCCTAATAGCAAAGACAAATAAAGATGCTACAAGAAAGGAAAACTATAAAACAATCTCTCTAATAAACCTAGATGCTAAAATCCTCAACAAAATACTTGCAAATTGTATTCAACAACACATCAAATGATATCATACACCATGACCAAGTAGGCTTCATCCCTCATATGTAAGGAAGGTTCAACATAAGAAAATCGATCAATGTAATACCCCATATAAACATAAGAAAAGAAAAAAAAATCACATAATATCCATGGTTACTGAAAAAGCATTTGACAAAATTTCCCACTAAAAACACTTCAAAAGTTAGGAATAGAAGGAAACTTTCTCAACATGATAAAGGATATACATGAAAAACCTACAACTAACATAATATTCAATGGTGAAATCCTAAAAGCTTTCCCTTTAAGATCTGGAATGAGACAAGGATGCCCACTGTTACCACTCTTATTTAACATTGTGTTAGAAGTACTTGCTTGAGCACTTAGGCAGGAAAAAGATATAAGAGGCATTCAAATTGGAAAGGAAGAAGTCAAAATTTCACTATTTGAAGATGACACAATCCTATACCTTGAAATCCCTAAGAAATCTACAACAAAGCTTCTACAGCTTATAAACAAGTCCAATAAAGTGGCAGGTTATAAATTTATTGTGCAAAAATCAGTAGCATTTCTGTACACCAATAATAAGCAATCTGAGGAGGAAATACAGAAAAATCATATTTACAATAGCAACTAAAAAATCAAATACATAGGAATAAATTTAACTAAAGATGTGAAAGACTTATAAACAGGAAATTACACAACACTGTTAAAGGAAATCAAAGAAGACCTAAATAAATGGAATAATATTTCCTGTTCATGGATAGGAAAACTAAACATCATTAAAATGTCTATCCTACTCAAATTGACTTATAGATTTAATGCAATTCCAGTAAAAATTACTCCAGCATTTTTTCACAGAATTGGAAAAGCTAACTATGAAATTTCTTGGAAGGGCAAAACATATTGAAAAAGAAAAATGAAATGGAAGGCATCACACTATGTGACTTTAAAACACACTACAAAGCTACAGTGGTCAAAACTGCATGATAATGGCACAAGGACAGATGTATTGACCAATAGAACTGAATTGAGTGTTCTGAAATAGATCATCACATATATAGTCAACTGATATTTGACAAGGTCACTAAGCCCATTCAATCGAGAGAGAATAGCCTCTTCACCAAATGGTGTTTGGAGAACTGGATACACATATCCAAAAGAATGAGAGAAAAATATCATCTCACACCTTATAAAAAAATTAACTCAAGATGGATTGAAGATCTAAATGTAAGAGCCAAAACCATTATCTTGGAAGAGAATAAAGGGAAGCATCTACAGAATCTTGTATTAGGAAATGTTTTCTTGAAATTTACACCCAAAGCTCAAGCAACAAAAGTTAAAATAGATAAATGGGACTTCCTCAAAATGAAAACCTTTTACACTTGAAAGGAGTTCATCAAGAAAATGAAAGGGCAGCCTACTCAATGGATGAAAATATTTGGTAAACATTTATCTGATAGGGGCCTAATATCCAGCATATATACAGAAATCCTACACCTTGAAAATAAAAAGACAAAGAACTAATTTTTAAAATGTACAAATGATTTGAATAGACACTTCTCCAAAAAATAAATACAAATGACTAAAAAAGCTCATGAAAAGTAGATCAACATCACTAGCTATTAGGTAAGTGCAAAACTATAATGACATATCTTCTTGCACCCCTTAGAATGGCAGCTATTTTAAAAAAAGAGGAGTATAAATGTTGGGGAGGATGTGGAGGAATGGGAAGACTTACCCACTGCTGGTGGAAATGTAGACTATTGCAGCCATTGTGGAGGACAGTTTGGCAATTCCTCAGGAAGCTAACTATAGAACTGCCATTTGATCCAGCAATCCTACTGCTGGGTAAATACCAAGAAGAATTGAAAGCAAGGACAAGAACATATGCACACTAATGTTCATAGCAGCATTATTCTCTGTTGCCAAAAGTTGGAAACAACTCAAATGTCCATCAACAGATGAATGGATAAACTAACTGTGGTATATACAAACAATGGAATAGTACTCAGCTGTAAGAAGGAATGCAGGATTAACACACAGGATAACATGAATGAATCTTGAAGACCTTATGTTGAGTGAAGTAAATTAGACACTGAAGGACATATATTACATGATCTCTCTGATATGAATTAAGCAAATTTAGCAGACTCACAGAATTAGAGTCTGGAAGATAAGTTTATAGGAGATAGAAAGGGAGAAGGTTGTGCCCCAGTGCCCATAAGGGTAAAATCTAGGATAATGCTGAAGTGTGTACTTGTGCAATGGTTGGGCATGAAAGTAGTGCAATGATACTATTGGGTTGGGCAGTGCTGGTTTTTGAGGGGGGTAGCCTGGGGCAGTTGGGTTGGACTGTCCATCAACCTGAGATTAGGGTTGGGGGAGGGACCAGTTGAACACTCAGGATTTATGGGTATGTGGTTGGAAACTACAATGTTGGGAATGGTCTTTTGGCAATATGGCAGGGGAAGGTTACTGGTTTAGGGTGTTGGATATGGGATCATTTGGGACAGGGTGCATTGGGTTTGTAGGGAGTGTGTGTATTCATCTTTTCATATAAGGTGTTATCAGTGCATGGAGACCCACATAATGAGTGGGAAGGTGTTGGACTCCCATCCTGGGGAGTCCCGCTATGGTCTCAAAATAGAGGGGCAGGAGTCTTTCAAGAGCATAGGCACTGCCTAATAGAGGAGGATAGATCAGTTTGACAAGCCCTCAATGTTTTTTTAAGTAACTATGAATTCGTTCTCAAGGGGTAAAGCTTGGTGGTTGACATAGGTCCTGAGGGAAGTGGAGGGAGGAATAGAATAGATGGAACATAGGGCATTTTGGGGGTGATGCAAGTTTTCTACATGATCTTGCAATGGTGGTCCAGGCCATGTTAAATTTCATCAAAACTTATAAAAGTCTATGGTCCAAAATGGAAACCATAATGTAACTCATTGAACATGGTTAGTAGATGTTTCAATATTTATACATCTACTGTAGTAAGTGTGTCATTTACATGAAAAAAAGTTATTAATAGGGGTAAGGGAAAAGGGGAGCATAATTGGTTTATGAGAATCCCCTATAGTCTACATGTGACTTTTTTGTAGCCTAAAGCTTCTTTGAAGACAAAATGAAAGAAATAAGACATTGGGGTAATAAACAGAAGAAAATTACACTGTACACAAGATCACAAGTCTTACAGTGATGAAAGACATAATATCAAAGAATTTAATTTATAATTTTAATTATTTTTTTACTATTACAAATATTTTTAATTTTTGGTATTTTATTCATTTTTAAAACTATCATTATTTCATTTTCTTATTAATACTGTTGGTTATTTTCTTAGCTTCATTTTTGAAGAAGTTTTGGATCACAGAAGGGTTACAACTGTGGCAGGGGAGAATCAATGGTGCAGATTTCAGTGATGGGTGATGTATGAGGGGAGGTTCACCTGGGCATATGTGCAAGGCATATAAATGTGTTCAAGTGCTCATGGGGCATAGTCATGGTGGGTAGAGATTCACACAATAACTGAAAGAATATTGAATTCCCAACCCAGGGAGCTCTATCACATTCTCTAACTGGACAGCAAAAATCCCCCATGTACAGGGATAGTGACTAGTGAAGGATAGACAATTGACAGGTCCTTAATATTGATGAATGTACCTATGAATCTTTACTTTTCTAAAATATATTTTTATTTTTAAAAGATACACAGATCACACAAAATACTACATTAAAAAATATAGGAGGTTCCCATATGCCCCACTCCACACACCCCCACCTTGTTCACATATCAACAACTTCTTTCATTAGTGTTTCATATTTATTGTAATTGATGAATACATTTTGGAGTACTGCTACACAGCATGAATTATAGTTTACCTTGTAGTTTACACTCTCTCCCAGTCCATTCAGTGGATTATGGCGGTATATATATATGCCAGCATCTGTCCCTGCAATATCACTGAGGACAACTACAAGTCCCAAAAATGCCCCTGCCCCTATAACACACCTCCTTTTCCTTTTCAATGCCTTCAGCAACTCCTGTGGCCACTATCTGCACATCAATGATATAATTTCTTCCATGCTAGAGTCACAATAATTCTATAGTAGAAATACCAGTAAGTCCACTCTAATCCATATTTTATTCCTCCATTCTGAGGTCCCCGGGGTGGCGAGGCCCACTCCACCTGTCAACTGAGAGAGGACTTCAATCCCACATGGCTAGTGGATGGGACTCTCATGCCCACACCTGAAGATTCTCTCAGTTCCTTGTTGTGGTGGTTGTCCATCCTCACCTCCTTGTCAGCTGACCTGGCTAAATCCAATGAACTGGAGAGTAGGTGTTGCAACACTGCTGAGACTCAGAGCCCAGCTGGCACATGGACAGTCCAGAGATTCAAGTCTCCTGAGGCATGCATCAACCCCAGCACAAACACAGTGAACCCTTACTTTTGAAATGGAAACTAAGCCTAGTACTATAGGGTGCCTAAAATTTACCTCCTGAGAACCTCCTACTTGCTCATTTGTGACCTCTCTCTAAGTCAAACTTAGAATGTAAATGCATTACTTTCCCCCTAATGTGGGACATGACTCCGGGGGATGTGCCTCCTTAGCACCAAGGGATTACTACCAAGCACCAACTAGCAATGCAACTGAAAAACAACATTGACCAAAAGGGGAGAAATTATAAAAGCAAATGAGTTTATATGACTAAGATACTTGAAAGTTAATCAGGTCATTCCAAAAGTTAGCTTATGCATATCTCAACAGGATTTTATTGAAGGCCAAAGTAAATATTGTATCAAATAGTTGAGACAATCAGACACTATAGTCAGAGCAAAGAGCTCAGGACTTTGATGAGCGGGCCCTACTTAGGAATTTATGCTCCCCAGTGTGACAGAGTTAGACTCAGTTGTAGTTTCCCCATACCTGGCCCTTTTGCCCCTTATATTTCAACATATACTTGGTGCTAGAGTTGATAGGCGTATGTCCAAGTCTTTAATATTTGTGCTGCCCATTTGCCAGCTGGGCTCTGAATTTCCTCAGAGTTGCAACACCTACTCTCCAGTTCATTGGACTCACCCAGCACAACAAACAACAAGGTGATGATCGACAATGAACATCCCAATAACCAGAGAGAGTCTTCATCAGCAAGCAAGATAGTCTCATCCATCTAACCCATGGGATCTAAGCCCCCTCTCAATTAGAAGTAGGGTTGGCAACATCATTACGGAATCTTCAAAATTGTGGAATGAATGATGAACTAGATTAGATTTACTGATATCCTAGTATAGGATAATTGTGATTCTAGCAATGGAAGAACTTTTATCATTGATGTGGTGGCCGTGGTCCCTGGAGGTTCTGAGGGGAGAGAGAGGGAAATACAAGTATAATATGGGGGCATTTTCAGGACTTGGGAATTATCCAGAATGACATTGCAATGACAGATATAGGTCATTTTATATCTTGTCATAACTTACAAAATTGGGTGGAAGAAAATGTAAACTACTGTGCAAACTATAATCCATACTTAGTGGCAGTGCTCCAAAACGTGCTCATCAATTGTAACAAATGTACCACACTAATGAAGGATGTTATTAATGTGGGAAAATATGGAAGCAGTAGGGAGCATGGCATATAGGAATCCCCTATATTTTTAAAATAACATTTATGTAATCTGAGTATCTTAAAAACAAACAAAAAATAATGAAGATGAGAAAAAAACAGACATAATGGATAATTTTGAATTGCATCATACTATGAGAAATATATATTTCAGACTAGATAGAGCTAGAGTATTAGGTACTATTAAATATGTCTATACAAAAAATTTCTAATATTAAAATTTCATTTTGTATGTTTTAAGAAATCTTGAAAATTATTCCTCATTATATATATTTATAATTAAAATATGTTGAAAATATGGTAAGAGTAAACGATCATCCTAATCCTGAGATGAAAATTAAATTGGTGATTAAATATAATGAAAATCAAATCCAAAGGAAAATTCCTGAAAGGAATTGAAAATTTAATATTCTGATTAATATGGTGAACTACTTGCTGGGCACAAAAAAATTAAATAACACGCTCAAAAATATCAAAAATGAACATAATACAGTACTAAATTATATGAAGAAAATGAAATAGAATTAGAAAGTATTCAATTTTTATGAGTTTCCCTTGATAATTAGAAGATAATTGATCCAAATATTCAATATCTAGAGGGAAATAATTTGGACAAATATTCTACATGTGAATATTATTTAAATGTGCATTACAGATATAAAATATAATGATATTCACACATGCAATGATTCAGAACGGTAAAATCTAATATTTTTTAAGGTTGTTACTTGAATATAAAGTCAGTTAGTGGTGCCTTTATCCAGGAAACAACTGTGAAGAAACAGGTAGGAACAAGTAAGTCTCAATAAGAAATATGATGAATTTTTCAATTGCCGAAACATTGTAATATAACTATTATAATATAGTATATCTTTCAGGCATTGCATGAATATGAGCAAAGACCAGATTTTTACTAAGATTATTAGTTTTTTTTTTTTTTTTAATTTTTTAATTTTTTATTGACTTTGTAATAATATTACATTAAAAATATATATGTGAGGTCCCATTCAACCCCACCCCCCCACCCCCCCCTCTCCCCCCCCCCCCCAACAACACTCGTTCCCATCATCATGACACATCCATTGGATTTGGTAAGTACATCTTTGGGCACCTCTGCATCTCATATACATTGGTTCACATCATGGCCCATACTCTCCTCTATTCCATCATGTAGGCCCTGTGAGGATTTACAATGTCCGGTGATTACCTCTGAAGCACCATCCAGGGCAGCTCCATGTCCCGAAGACGCCTCCACCTCTCATCTCTTCCTGCCTTTCCCCATACCCTTTGTCCATTATGTCCACTTTTCCCAATCCAATGCCACCTCTTCTATGTGGACACTGGATTGGTTGTGTCCATTGCACCTTTATGTCAAGAGGAGGCTCAGATTCCACCTGGATGCTGGATGCAATCCTCCCATTTTCAGTTGTAATCACTCTAGGCTCCATGGTGTGGTGGTTGTCCTTCTTCACCTCCATCTTAGCTGAGTGTGGTAAGTCCAATAAATCAGATTGTAGGTGCTGGAGTCTGTTGAGGCTCAGGATCTGGCTATCACATTGTCAGTCCAGAGATTCAAATCCCCTAAATATATCTTAAACCCCAACATTAACTGCACCTCCAGCACATTAGCATGAAAGTCTTATGAAGGGAGATCCCATCTGAGTCCAGATTCATCACACATAAACACCATTTCCAAAGAGGGGCCATCTGCCCTGGTAGTTAACCCCATCGGCCATGACTATAACTCCCATGGGTCTCTTTAGCCCTCAAAGGAACCAATATCTGGGGGTTGTATCTGCTTTATCTGTCTCTCTGACTCTGCTCAGTTGTGCATGAGGGCAAACCTTCTGCCAGCCTCCAGACTCTTTTTTAGAAACCCGTAGCCATATAAACTCATTTCTCCTTTCCATTTCCCCCTTACTTTAGGTCAAACAGCATTTTAAAGTCATGGTATTTTATGTAGACATGGATATTCTGCTGATCCGCATTGAACCTTCCGTATAAGGTCATTTTCCAGTTGCATCATCAGTTGGTAGTTGATAGTGGTCCCTCGTTGCCAGGGAGGCTCATCCCCGGGTGTCATGTCCCACGCTGGGGGGAAGGCATTGCATTTACATGCTGAGTTTGGCTTCGAGACTGGCCACATTTGAGTAACATGAAGGCTGACAGAAGGAAATTCCCAGGCACAAAGTTGCTCTAGGCCTTGTTATTATTTTGGGTTTATCAGCTCACAAGCATAGTCATTAGTATCAGGGGCTCACTGTTGAACCCTCACTCCCTCCCGGTCCCCACCACTGTACCTGGGAGACTGTCGCTGCTCCCCTAGGGACCACGACAGAGCACCACTGGCCAGGAACCCAGTACCCCCCCTACTGTGGTTTTTAATTGTTGCCACTATGAGTATATCCAAACATTGCCATGCACCCTGGACATATGTTCTGTACCGCTCCCTGTCAGTCATATATCACCTGTCATTGGTATCCCATACCAGTATCCCTCCATTGCCATTGTTGAAACACTCTGTGATCCAGAACTCCCCGAAATTTGAAGCCCAATATAATGTCATGGTCCCTTACTAGGGAATGGCATATAGCGATGAGTTTAAAGGATAGATAAAGAACTTGGATAAAGTTAGATAAAGAACTTAGATAAAGAATGTTGACTTGAAAAAATTCCACATCCTATTTTTTTCTTTTTTTTTCTTTTCCCCCCCCCCCCCCCTAATTATTCAGCTTTTCTTCACAGGAGTCCTAGACCACAGCAATGTATATATATAATATACAGCACTCCCACACATCCACCAGAAAACCTTTTCCCTTACACAGTGATACTCTTACGCCCTATTCATATCATATTTACTTAAAGTGATGTACAGAGTCTGAGACATTAGCTTTCTAACAAGGTGACATCTGTGTTTACATTATGGTGCATACTTTAGGATACACAGTTCTTTACATTTTTAGTTATCCTATGTTTTACATTATGGTTTACATTATCAGTCTGTCATCTCCTATATTAAGATTATTAGTTTTGATTTTAGGACGGTTGTGTTCATCATTAACTCCTTTCCACTAATATAATAAAACTGATCCATAATGAGACTCTTTTCAAATTGAACAAAGTATAGCTGAATATAAATGAGCATAAGTGCCTAAGAAAATATTCTCTAGATGGGACACTGGAGCTAAAGAGGAAGTCTTCAAAGAATTAAATTCTAAGACATAAAAAGGCTAACATATCCTTAGGCTATAAGAAGTCTGACTAATCTTTGAGGAATCAGAAAAATTAAGCCCAATCTGTGGGTGATAACTTTTCTATCTCACTTTCGGAAAAAGTGAATCACGGGAAGCAGGTGAGACTCAAGCAGCTGGGTGTCAGACTACCACACAGGAGGTCACAGGTTCAGTGCCTGGTGCCTCCTGAAAAAAAAAAAGATGAGCACACAATGAACAGACACAGAGAGCAGAGAGCAAGCACAAAACAATGAGGGGAGGAGAAAAAATAAAATAAAAAATAAATCCTAAAAAAACAGTGAATCACATAGAATTAGCAAGACTGTTGCTCTACAGGCCAATGCTTCACTCCATTCTATACTAAGGAATCTTGTTCCTAATCATGCAGAAGCTTGTATGAAACAAGGGCAGCACACATCTTTCATAGAGAGTTGAGGAAAGAGCTAAAACTTGCAAACTACATTCTGTGTAGGTCAGGATTTTTTATAGCCCCCTTTTGAACAACACCTCAAGAGTTCCAACATTAGCAGAGTTCTAAGTGCTATAGCCATATAGAATCCTCAATTCCATAGTTGTCTTACTTCTAATCACTTTATTATTAGACCAGGCACATGTACATGAGTGAATGCAAGAACAGGAATTTTAAAAGAATGCTGATCCAACCCAAAAGACTCAATATTTACTTCCAGGGTAGATGTATCTTTTACCATGAAATTATGTAAAAAGTATAGGCATCAGTTTAGCTACTGATATACAAGGCATAGTCTTCTTATATAATGCCATACATTATTTTTACCTTTAAACCATCATAATAATTTTACAAAACATTTTGACAGTATAGAAAGCCTTTTAAGGAAGAATACATGAGTTACACAAATATAGAACAGAGTATGGAACACTATGACACAGAGATATATAGCTGACTGCCATGTATATAAGGCAAAACATAACTAGACAGGAGAACTCTAGATATTTTACCAGGAAAGATTCAAACCTAAGAATGTACATCAAATATAAATGACACCTCTTTCAAAATTTGCTTTTGCGTATTTTTAAAATCACAGATAACCCTGGTTGGGAACTCAAAACACCTGTTGAACACTCTGCCGAGCGCAGTGTTAATCTCTCTCTTCTGGAGACACTAGATGAGGGGGTTGATGAACGGGGGCACCATGGTGTAGAACATGCCTGTGAGCAGACTAAGAGATGCTTTATCTGCAATGGGACCTAAGGCAGCAATAATTCCAGAAATCGTAAATATAAGTAGGACTGCCAACTGTGGAGTGCAGGTGGATAAGGCTTTATTCCGGGCTTCCATGGAATGCATGCTAAGCACCATTGAAAATATACGAACGTATGATAGAAACAACAAAGCAGAACAAGTGAAGCCCATGCATACATTCATAGCTAGGAAAACATGCTCAGAAAAACAAACGTCTAAAGATGAGATCCTCAAAATTTGAGGTACATCACAGAAATACTGAAGGATTACATTCGACCCTGTGAAGGGAAGCTTGAATAAGATTCCTGTATGGATGGTAGAATTGACCAACCCACTTGCCCAGGAGCCACCAGCTGCCTGTGTGCGCATATGTAGGGTGATGGTGAGTCCGTAGTGCAGAGGGTGGCAAATGGCAACATAACGATCATAGGACATCACCACAAGGAAGGAAAGCTCTGTGGATGCAAAGAGGATAAACAGGAAAATTTGAGCAGCACATGCTGTGAAAGAAATTGATTTATAGCCTGACAGAGAATTCACAACCAATTTGGGAACCGTAACTGAAATGTAGCAAAGATCTATCAGAGATAAATTGCCTATAAAGAAATACATTGGAGAGTGTAGACGTGGGCTGGTCACTATGACAGTAATAGTCAGAAGATTCCCAGTCCATGCTCCCAGATAAATCACTAAGAACAGCAGACCTTGCACAACTTGCAGCTCCCGGGAGCCTGAGATATTCATGAGGATGAATTGTGTGATGATGGTGAGGTTGCGCATATCTTGTTACATGCTACAGTTCCTGGGAGACAAAGCATAAAATTTTAAGGTAACACAAAAATAAAGAAGATCCACAATATTGCCAAATAATATGCGAATTTTGACATCAAGGAAAGGCTTCTAACCTGGAAATTAGGATATAGGAAATCAACAAAAGGCATTCTGTAAAAATCAATCATGGCACATATCATTTTCATCTTGGGCCTCTATATTTCAGCATTCACAGGATAAAAGAATCTAGGCAAATAAACGTTTTTAATACGAGATCAAGGTCCAGCAACCTTTCAATCATTCAGCCACGTTTCCTAGTATTCAGTTGATCCTTTCATTTAAACTGTTTATTAGACTGGTTTCATAATGCCAACAATTTAAATGTTAAAACCCTCAAAATAAAATATACAGGTAAAATCTTAAATATTATATGGTATTTGAATATCTAAATGAGCTGCCACTACATACTACTTTTAAAATGGACAAGATAATGTGAAGTACTCTTATCTATAGGGTAATCACCACAATTTACAATTATATATTTACGCTTGTTTTATCATCTAGGAACTAATTATGTTTGTTCACTAGCTGTGCAGTCTTTTCTGCCTGCCCCCTTCAAATCTACTTTCCACATTGCCTTCTGGCTTATATTTGGGTTCAACCAATAGGAGCACCAGCAAGTGATCAGAGGATAGAAAAGAATGAGTGTATTCCCCCAGCATCTTAATTTACAAAAGGTATGGAGGAAAATTACATACTGATTGTATCTTGTCACAGAGTCAAGTTTAATATATTTACTACTAAAAAATATTCATGTAAAGTTGATAGTAATACTCTTGCTATTACTCAAATTAAGTAACTTTCATAGGGTCCCCACCTTATTTTTAGGTCACATTATTTGGAGAAAATTCCCTTCTCATTAAAAAAAAAAAAACAAAAAAGCCAACAATGCATAATTAAGTAAAAGACAGATTTAGTTCCCCATATCCTCAAAGTTAGCTTGCTTTCCCAGTACAGAAATGGTAGTAAACTTGACAAAACTGTATACACCAAAAAGGTATTTCTCTCTAAGCTTAACCAAATAAAACAATTAAAATTTTTTCATGTCTTATTGGGAATAATCCAGTTTTTTCTGTCAAATAAAGTAGGTCTTTTTCATTTTTTTTTAAAGGACTCCTTGTAAAAGTACTTGACAAGGTCATTCCAAATTAACAAGAGGCTTTAACCCTGTTCATAACTGATAAACTACTGGATAATATTTGCAGTTTCAACTCAGGAGAAACTATTCTATTGAGAACCTACTATAAAACAAACAAAAATATTAAAAATGACAACAAAAATCACTGCCTACTGGTTTAGAAAATGACTATCACTTTTTACCAAGTACCCAACTCTCCAGGGCGTAGAACTCAGGGAATGAGAATCAATTTTAGACCCCATTCCACAGTATTTCAATTTCTGAACTACCAAAAAGAACTTATTTCACCTATAGGGAGTTTCCAAAGAATGGAAAATAACAAAATGCATCTTCAGTGCAGGTGACATAAAAGGTGTATATACAGATTCATCATAAAATAAAATTTTAGTTTAAAGCATGACCACTAAGTATGGGATTTTTCTGAGGTTTCCTAATAGTTACACTTGGCTCTTTACTGTGTTAATATCATGCATACATACAGGAAGCTAGTAAAAGTTTAATTTGCTGGTCAATAGACAACATAGTCCCACATTAATGTTCATTAAAAACTGACATAAATAGACAAAACCTATACCAAAAAAAATTGCCCAGATCACTTATCACTGAAACGCTAATCTCGAGAGACACTGTCATCTAGGAGGCCCTCTTTACCACGTCCTCTTCCTCTCGCTCAGCCTCTTCCTCCTCCTGCAACAGCTTCCCTTCTCCTGGGTTTCCCTTTAGGTCCAGCGTCCACAAGGAGCGTACCCAGAGGCACGCTGTCTGGCGGCCTGAAATAGCGAATAGTGTTTCCTCTAATGCTCCGTTTCCAGCCGCGCAGGCTCTTCAGGGTCCTCTCCACAGCTTTAGGACGTGTATTCATGCTGACGTCCACACCCGGGGCCGCTCCATGGACCTGTGTTCCATTCTTCAACTCAGTGGTTACGGCTTCACGGCTCAATCTCATGGAAAATCTCACGAGCTTAATCCTGGCGGTCCTTCCGCTCCGACTGTGCACAACATTGACCAAGGACAGATGGACTGGGAGTGAGAATGGCCGGAAACACTTAGTCCCGGCGTCCAGACGTCAAACACATTTTAAAACTCTGCCTGAACATATGCAGTTATTATTTTCTCATTTTCTGTAACATCAAAAGCTAAATAGGACAGGCTCTCTAAGAAAGCTCCTGTATCAGCTTATGCGTTTGAACACTGCACAGCAGGTAACGATTCTCCTCACGTACCAGGGACCTAGGGTGACTTCTAGTATCTCCCCACTGGTGGCAGAAAGACCTAGAAATTTTTTTCTGTTTTAAAGTTAATGACTAGTTCAAGGATCTTCTGAGAATGGTTTTATTCCAAATGAGACCACATATAATTCCTCACCTTTCTTTAATTGTACTTGCTTAATAAGTATGCATATGAGTTCTTTCTCTCCTCCTTTATAGCAATTGCCGAAAAAGTTACATTTAAGAATCTAATCATTTCATTTTCTTCATGGCCGTGTGAATAAAGAGTTCCTTTGCTGTCATTCTAGTTAACCTTCTCTCAAACGCACAGTATCTAAGAAAAGCATTCCACCTGTCATTTCTCCTTCATAAAGCATGCTTTCTTCAACAGGCATAAATTCCAATATTTAGTGAAGGGTTAACATACCTCCTGGTTCTCCCACATAAACGCTTTTCTAGGTTGTAGTAATCTCCTCATTCATAAATAATTGTGCTAACGTTATTTAATCGTGCTTTCCTGAAGCATTTCAGAGATTAAAGATATCTCATTTCATATTATTATTTTAATGATAAAATTAGTTATGTCAAAGTGGATTTTTAGTACTATTTAATTTTCATTTGTGGGAAGTCTAGAATTAAAGACTGTAAGTATAAAATATAGAATTTGTATTTTATTAATATTTTATTTATGTATAATCCCTTTGTCTTCACAAAGATATTTTAAAATTTTAACAATTTTAATAAATAGTAATATTGTTGATTTGCTTATGTTGTTTATATCCAGATGAATTTCTATTGTATTGAAAAATATTTTGTCCAAATTCATATTTATAATATCCTTTCTATTATATGTGTTTTCTTGTAATATCCACATTTTTTCATTACATTAGGCAGATTATTTTATTAACTACTGAAACTTTACTGTGGTTAATATGATAAACATCACCAATGGTGCATATTACTGAATTGACAAACACTGAAAACTATTGTTTTCTAATATTTGCTTTACCAGAATCATGCGTTAACACTGGATCATGAAAGTATCCTTCCTATCTTCCATCTCTTCAGATTTCATCTCCTCTTCAGTCTACAGAAATTCACAACTTTCACTATGCTAAATTTACCATGGTGTATTCTTCAAAATATGCCATGAAGGTTAAATGAATATTTGGCCACAAGAGAAATCTCAAGGTTTTTCCTCTATTTTTTTTTTACAAACTCTTGGATATTTAGAAAGTATTCACTTTACAATTTTAAAATGTGGACACTAACATAAAGAGCGGTGTTGGTAATTCCTCGTCTATGGTTAAAAAGCTATAAACGGTATCACATTAAAATGATCAGCATAGAGCAATGCTGCATCAGAAAATCAAGCAAATAAATATCAGAAATTGTTCATTGTAAGCAGTACATTGGAACTCTTTATATTCATTGGATGTTTAAATGACTTTTATTTACATTGATAGATTTCCAAGAAATTATATCATAACTTTCATTTGTCTGTAAATTTCATAGGTCTCATTTAGAAGCTAGCTCTAGAAATTTTCTTTTTTCTTCCAACACTTCAATTTCAAGGAATTTTGGTATCAGTGTATTTCCAGTCTTTTCAGTCAAACTGTGGATTCATAGACAGATCTTTAGGTACCATTTTAAAACATGAATAACATTTAAATCAGAAAAAATTCAGCCTACCTTATGAGCTAAAATATGTCATATGGGGAAGTTATAATTAATTATGCAAATGACCTTGAAGCATATCAGTGCTGTTTCAGAGAATTATTCATTGGTAATATCGAAGAAACAAATCGAATATAATGTACAAATATGCCTGAAAGGTGAGATAAGTGATATTTCCTAGCATGACTACACCTTTTGAAATATTTAAATGATTAACAAAAGTCATGATCCTGCCACTTCCTTCACCAGTAAAACTCATGGAGTCTCTTCTCAGTGAGATATAATCTTAATAACCAGTCTACCTCTGGATTCTTTATAAACATGTTTTTTTTCTTTAGAATGGACATATATGGATCTTACCTCTCATGAGCCCTGGTTAACTATCAAGGTCAACCTCAAGAGGCCAGCTTTCCTGCAACTGCTGCTTGGTAAGAATCCTTCCCTGTACACTTGAGATTAATTAAATTTGTAGTGGTGTTTCTTTAAAGAAAAAAGGGGGATTTTTGCTTGTTAAATTTAAAAAAGAAATATTCACTAATGTTTACCACTTCACAGGAGATTTAATATATTCTTGGTTTTGTAACAGATTGTAAATGGACTTTATTTACATATAGAAAATCCATAAAATTGTGTTACCCCTAATAAAATACATTTTCTGAAGATTTTGGACTAAACTTATGGCATCGAGGAAATTCATATGCTGTTTAAATTAGACTAAAAAATTAAAAACTAATAATTGACCAGCAGCTACTAAGCTAAAAATAAATGAATAAATAAAGCCAGTGTTCAAGAATAGATTTTAAAAGGTAAAGAAATTTTTTAAAAAAGAGCTTTAGCACAGTGTGAGACTTATTCAAAAAAACCTGATTGAATAGACTTTCACACAGGGGATGTGAGCAATAAAGTTTGGTTGCATTTAGACTCAATTTTTACCCCTCAAAAGAAATTCTTAGTAAAGAAGACAATTGAAAGTTATTCTGAAATTTTCATTAATGACTGCCCATCTGGAAAAAGGCATAATTTGGGTGAGGCTAAGAAGCTCCAAGAAAATCCTGGAAATGAAGCCTCAAAATTAGAAGACTCTACTTACCACTACAGGATTTTAACATAGTTATAAAATTCAGCTGAGAAGTTTGGTGAGTGGAGATAACCAGTCAAATATTTTGAAGCAGGAATTCTCTTTTACATTTTGAACATCTCTTTAATGTCTGGATTAATAGAACACATCTGAATTCTCAAATCATGTTTTGTCTTTCAAACTTTTGCAACATGGTTTGCTAGCTAAAGTATATGGACAAAATATGGCTTCACACAAAAGGAATCTTTAAAAAATGGTTGCCAGAGGAAAGAAGCACATGAATCACACTTTCAGGTAACCAATGTTATTCTTTTGGGATTCTAAACCAAAATTCAACAAATGGTGATTTCTTTTTTTTTTTTTAATGAAAGTTAATAGATAACAGGAATGTTACATTAAAAAAACATAAAAAAAACAAAAAAAAGTAAGAGGTTCCCATATATCCCACTCCCCACCCTCATCACATCATCTTTGTAAATTGTACTTTTTTGAAGACATATACATCACAAAAAATATAAGAGGTTCCTGTATACTAGCCCCCCCCCCCAACAACCTCCCTTATCATTGTGGCACACACATCACACTCGGTGAACACATTTTGGGGCCCTGCTGCTCTACACAGATAACAGTTTAGCCTATAGTTCGCACTCTCCCCCAGTACATTCAGTGGGTTATGGCAAGATATAGAAAGTCCAGCATCTGACCCTGCAATATCATTAAGGACAACTCAAAATCCCAAAAGTACCCCACATCACATCTCTTCTACCCTCTCCCTGCCCTCAGCAACTAGTGTGGCCACTTTCTCCACCCCAATGTTACAATTTCTTCTATTACTTGTCACAATAGTTTTGTAGTAGAATACCAGTACATCCACTCTAGTCCATATTTTATTCCTCCATTCTGTGGACCCTGGGATGATGATGCCCTCTCCACCTCTAGATCAAGAGGGGGCTTAGATTCCACATGGATGATGATGTAATTCCTCTGCTTACAGTTGTAAGCACTCTTGATACCCTGGTGTGGTGGTTGACTATCTTCACCTCCCTGTTAGCTGACCTGGGTAAGACCAATGAACCAGAGAGTAGGAGTTGTCACTCTTCTGAGGCTCAGGGTCCAGCTGGCACATGGGCAGTCCAGAGATTCAAGTCCCCTGAGTATGGACCATCCCTAGCACCAACCACAGATTCAGTAAAAGTGACAGAAGAAACATGTGTAGAAAAGTCACATCTCAGTCCAGCTCTGTCACACTCAAGAGCACAAATTCCAAAGTAGGGTCCTCTGACATGACACAGAGCTCCAAATCCATCTGCCATGACTGTATACCCTGTGGATCTCTGTAGCCTTCAGGAGAACCAGTATCTAGGTTTGGATTCACTTTGACTTTTTCTGGGGTCCTGCTGAGGTGTGCATAAACGCGACCCCTCGGATGACCTCCCAACTCTTTTTAGAAGACTCTTAGCCATATCAACTCATTTACCTCATTTCTCCTTTTTATTCAAGGTCAAAGAGCAGTTTTTAACACTTGATCCAACATGTAGGCTGAGATATTCTGCTGGTCTGAGTTGACCCTTTTATTCAAGGTCCCTTTCTACTTGCTTCTCCAGTTAGTGATTGGTAGTAATCCCTCGGGGCTAGGAAGGCTCATCCCCAGGGGTCATGTCCCATGTTGAGGGAAGGTAATGCATTTATATACTGAGTTTGGCTTAGAGAGTGGCCACATTTGAGCAACATGGAGGCTCTCAGGAGGTAACTCTTAGGCATCCTACAGCTCTAGACCTAGTTCGTATTTCAGGCACACAGGCTCCTAAGCATAGTCATCAGTATCAAGGGCTCATTATTGGACCATCCTTCCTTGTTGATCTTTGCCATTGCACTTGGGGGATTATTGTTGTTCTATTGGAGAATGTGACAGAGCTCCCCTGGGTGGGAACTCAGCTCTCCCTCAGTTGACGTTTGTAACTGTAACTACTATAAAAATATTCAACATATACCCTATCATATTTATGTTCCCTACATACATGCCCTGGAGAACTCCCCACCACCCACGTGCCCCCCATCAATAAGACCCCACACCAGAGTTCCTCCCTTGCCATAGTTGAACCTCTCTGTAGTCCAAAACTTCTTCAACAATGAATCATATTATATTGCCAAATTCAATTAATAGGAAATTGAAATACAGTGATGGGTTTAAATTTAAGAAATAGAATATATAGTAATTAGAAATACTAAAAGTAAAAATAAATTGGTGTATTAATAAAATGAAAAATATCATAAAGATTTGTTTCTAACGTTTTGCCTTTCATCACTGTAATAGGTATTGCCCTGACGTTTTTGAAGACAAAATTAAAAATTAGAAAAAAAAGAAAGGATGCAGACACTGATGAAGAAATGAAAGTGCCTTGCCATTGTACATACAGGGCAATACCTATTACAGTGGCAAGGCACTTTCATTTCTTCATCAGTGTCTGCCTCCTTTCTTTTTTTTCTGATTTTTAATTTTGTCTTCAAAAAAGTTTTAGATCACAGTAATTCACATGCACAATACAGGGGACTCTCAAATATCCAACATCAAACTCTTTACCCCTTTCCCAGCAATGATCTCTTCACATGTTCATGTTATATTTGCTGCAGCTGATGTACAAATTTTGAAACATAGCTATCAAACATGGTTCCATTTTGGTCTACATTATTGTTTATATTTTAGACTGTACAGATTTCTAAATTTTTAGTTCCCTTATGTTTTACATTATAGTTTACACTTTAGTTTATGGACTTTTATACACTTTAGATGTAAATTGACATGTCCATCATTGCATGAACTTCTGGAGCACTTCCATTGCCCCCCAGTTGCCCTGCTTCCATTTATGCTATACCTCTCTCCCCCTTCCCTCAGGGCACACTGTGACACTCAATCTTCACTCTTTGAGGAGTGCTATTTACAGATACTGCAACAATGCTGAGAGCTTGACATACTAGACAGTCCTAACTAACTGGGAGCCAGTGATCCTCTCAAGAGACACAATTCCCTTTCTTTGAAAATATCAGGTCTCCCCAGGATGTGGGTACACCTTCACAGTCATTGTATGGGTCTCCATCCAATGATATAACCCATGTGAGGTTGTTACAATTAAAGGGGTCTGATCCAGATAGAATTATCTGTGATCTTTCTCATGAAGAAATTCACTGGCAAATTGCTATTAGTAATTTTCAAGGCATTTATGATAATCATTATCCTAATTCCAAACTGTTAACATTTTTATGAAGAACCACTTGGATTTTACCAAAAATTGTGAAAACTGTTCCTATTGAAAATGCATGTACAGTATTTACTGATGGTAGTAGTAATGGAAAAGCAGCATATATTACCTCTCAAAAAGAACAGGTTTGGCAGACTCCTTATTCATCTGCTCAATGCACAGAGCTTTCAGCCGTCATTAAAGTTTTACAAATGTTTCAAGAGTCCTTGAATATTGTCTCTGACTCCGAATATGTATGTTTAACTGTAGATTATATTGAAACAACTCATTTTTTATTACTGATGAATTGTCTCAACATTTTGCCAACCTTCAAGCCCTCATTCGGCAAAGAAGTAAGCCCATATATTACTCATATCCAGTCTCATTCTTCCCGTCCTGGTCCTCTAGCTACCCAAAATGCAAGAGCTGATTTATTAGTAGGATGTTTGCAAGATGCCAGTAAATATCATGCATTGACTCATATTAATACTAAGGGACATAGACATAAATTTCCTCAATTAACAAAACATCAAGCTCAAGAAATTATTCGTGCCTGTCCCACCTGTGGACCCTTAACCACAGTGCCTTTTCAGGCTGGGACTAATCCCAGAGGCCTGGCTCCTAATCAGTTGTGGCAGATGGATGTTACTCACATACCATCATTTGGTAAACTGTGATATGGCCATGTCCGTATTGATACTTACTCTCATTTTTTGTGGGCTACTGCACAAAGTGGTGAACATTTTCATTATGTTCATTCCCATTTATGGTCTGCTTTTGCTGTGATGGGATGTCCCTTGAAAATTAAAACTGATAATGGTCCTTCTTACACCAGTAAGTCTTTTGCTTCTTTTTGTTCTATGTATGCTATTGAGCATGTTATGGGCATTCCTTACAATCCTACAGGTCAAGCCATAGTTGAATGCAGCCATCATACCCTAAAAACTATGCTTTTACCATGCGCAGTGCTGATGCGTGCAAGCAGTGCCCTGCCATGCAGGGGTGTCCCCCGGGTAGGGGAGCCCCACACACAAGGAGTGCACCCCATAAGGAGAGCTGCCCAGTGCGAAAGAAAGTGCAGCCTGCCCAGGAATGGTGCTGCCCACACTTCCCATGCCGCTGACGACAACAGAAGCGGACAAAGAAACAAGATGCAGCAAATAGACACAGAGAACAGACAACCGGGGGAGGGGGAGAATTAAATAAAATAAATAAATCTTAAAAAAAAAAAACTATGCTTTTAAAACAAAAAGGGGGAGATGATGGTATTATAACACCAAAAGATCAATTGGCAAAAGCTTTATTTACTTTAAATTTTCTTAACGTTTATAAATCATCGCACCTGCAGAATTTCACTTTGGAAAATGTCAAACATCTACAGTGGATGTACGAAATGAAGATCAACCAATATTCTGGAAAGATATTTTAAGCAATGAATGGAAAAAAAAGGCGGGATTAAAGTATGGGGGTGAGGCTATGCTCTTGTCATTTCAGAAAATGGAGAACAAATTTGGCTACCTGCGAAGAGGATTAAACCTCGGAATGAAGAGATGGGGTCTCCTACAACTTCTGATGATGGTGATCATAAGTAATGAGGAAGCTGCAGGTAATTACACTTATTGGGCCTATATACCTGACCCCCCGTTACTTAGCGTGTTAACCTGGAAAGATCCATTGTTTCCTATTTATCTGAATAAGAACCATATATTCCTTGGACCAATTGATGATTGGTTACCAATTAAACCCCATGAGGAAGGACCAAAAATCTATCATCTCATATTACCATTTGATTATTGACCCTTATGCATTGGTAACCATCCTTCCTGTATGTATGTTAAAAATTGGACCATGATTATTTTCGAAAATAATAATACTCATCCTATTGTGACATTATTTCCCTCTAATATTTTATGATGACTAAAAATCCACTTATATGGGCCTGAAATAAGAACAAGGCCTAGAGCAGCATTGTGCCTGGGAATTTCCTCCTGTCAGCCTTCATGTTACTCAAATGTGGCCAGTCTCGAAGCCAAACTCGGCATGTAAATGCAATGCCTTCCCCCCAGCGTGGGACATGACACCTGGGGATGAGCCTCCCTGGCACCGAGGGACCACTATCAACTACCAACTGATGATGCAACTGGAAAATGACCTTATACAGAAGGTTCAATGCGGATCAGCAGAATATCCCTGTCTACATAAAATAACATGACTTTAAAATGCTGTTTGACCTAATGTAAGGGGGAAATGGAAAGGAGAAATGAGTTTATATGGCTACGAGTCTCTAAAAAAGAGTCTGGAGGCTGTCAGAAGGATTGCCCTTGTGCACAACTGAGCAGGGTCTGAGAGACAGATAGAGCAGATACAACCCCCAGGTATTGGTTCCTTTGAGGGCTAAAGAGACCCATGGGAGTTATGGTCATGGCCGATGGGGTTAACTACCAGGTCAGATGGCCCCTCTTTGGAAATGGCGTTTATGTGTGATGAATCTGGACTCAGATGGGATTTCTCTTCATGGGACTTTCATGCTAATGTGCTGGAGGTGCAGTTGGTGTTGGGGTTTGGGATATATTTGGGGGATTTGAATCTCTGGACTGACAGTGTGATGGCCAGATCCTGAGCCTCAGCAGACTCCAGCACCTACAGTCTGATTCATTGGACTCACCACACTCAGCTAAGATGGAGTTGAAGAAGGACAACCACCACACCATGGAGCCTAGAGTGATTACAACTGAAAGTGGGAGGATTGCATCCAGCATCCATGTGGAATCTGAGCCTCCTCTTGACATAGAGGTGCAATGGACACAACCAATCCAGTGTCCACATAGAAAAGGTGGCATTGGATTGGGAAAAGTGGACATGGTGGCTGATGGGTATGGGGAAAGGCGGGAGGAGATGAGAAGTGGAGGCGTCTTTGGGACATGGAGCTGCCCTGGATGGTGCTTCAGGGGCAGTCACCGGACAGTGTAAAACCTCACAGGGTCCACTAGATGGAATGGGGGAGAGTATGGGCCATGATGTGAACCATTGACCATGAGGTGCAGAGGTGCCCAGGGATGTGCTTACCAAGTGCAATGGATGTGTCATGATGATGGGAATGAGTGTTGCTGGGGGGGTGGAGAGGTGGGGTGGAGGTGGTGGGGTTGAATGGGACCTCATATATATATATATTTTTATTTTTATTTTTATTTTTTATTTATTTATTTATTTATTTATTTATTTATTTATTTATTTATTATTTATTTAATTTCCCCCCCTCCCCTGGTTGTCTGTTCTTGGTGTCTATTTGCTGTGTCTTGTTTCTTTGTCTGCTTCTGTTGTCGTCAGCGGCATGGGAAGTGTGGGCGGCGCCATTCCTGGGCAGGCTGCTCTTTCTTTTCATGCTGTGCGGCTCTCCTCACGGGCGCACTCCTTGCCCGTGGGGTGCACTCCTTGCGCGTGGGGCTCCCCCACGCGGGGGACACCCTTGCGTGGCACGGCACTCCTTGTGTGCATCAGCGCTGCACATGGCCAGCTCCACACGGGTCAAGGAGGCCCGGGGTTTGAACCGCGGACCTCCTATATGGTAGATGGACACCCTAACCACTGGGCCAAAGTCCGTTTCCCTATATATATTTTTAATGTAATATTATTACAAAGTCAATAAAAAATAAATAAATTAAAAAAACAAAAATCCACTTATGATTGTCCACAAAAAGATAGTAGGGGTAAAGAAGGATGGCAAGAGTGCCATATAGGAAGAGGATCTGTTGTTTTTAATGAGTCCTATGGAATAGTGTGGGAAAGTGCCCCCATGGGGAGTCCCACTAAATATAATGGCAGATTTATTTGGTATGGGTTAAATAGTAAAGGACAGCAAGTTAGTAATGTGCAATATCCCTTTCATGAATCCCTTGAATTGGATGAAAGAATAATTTTTACTAAAATAATAGTGTTTGGAAATATAAAGGGAAATGGATCCCTTCTCCATGGTGCAACATTACCTCTATACATAAACAGAAGAATTCGTGGAAAGTTTTTCTAGGAAAAGCTCCTACTATAGAATGGATTGGGAATAATATTAAGAATGGTCAATATCTGCATTTAGATCAAACTCATCATTTTCAATCATGTGTAAGAGATCCTTATGTGTTTGTGGTCGGAAAATTAACTATAACCGAGAATACTCTATTTTATAAAAGTGGGGCCTTGCATACCTGTTTGTCTGAGAACATTTTACAGAATGGAGATTTCATTACATTGGCTTGAAGGTGGTGGGGAGTGTGGATTCCAGTGCGACTGAACCAAATTTGGCAATCATCACCTGAGAGTCAATTGCTGTTCCATATGACTCAAGTAATCCTGAAGTGCTTGAAGTGATTTGTGGGACTGCTAATAGCTGGCATATTAGGACTGATTGGTGTCATTGCAGCTGCTGCTACAGCTACCGTGGCCTTGCATGAGACTGTGCAAACTCAACAATATGTACATGATTGGCATAAAAATGCTAGTGATTTATGGCATAGTCAAGAACATATTGATGAAGACTTAAACAGTAGAGTTAATGATTTAGAATCGGCAGTTTTACATCTTGAAGATCAAGTATATAACTGAAATCTACTTAGGGGACTAAAATGTGATTGGAATGAAAGTAACTTTTATATTACTCCTCTTTCTTATAATAATTCTATATTTGACTGGGAAAAGATTAAAAATCATTTGATAGCTCATAAAGGTAATATGTCATTAAAATATAAGAATTACAGAAAAAGATATTAGAAATGTCTCATAATCAGATTTATGTAACTAATGATAAGGATATCTTTAATGATTTGATTTCTCATTTCAATAAGTTTAATCCAATAAATTGGTGGAAATCTCATCATTTTTTATCAGCATTAGGAATAGGACTTTGTTGCTCATTATTGCTTGCCTGGGAGGAGAAGTATGCCGAAGACTGTTGATGTGATGGGACAACCTAATAATTTGGTACTTGCAAAAAACCTGATATAGTTCCCCATGGTCATAGTGCTTGGTTGGTAGCCAATGATGGGTAAGACTCTCAGAGGAGGGCAACCTAAGACAGGCACAGCCACCCTGACTAAAACAAAAAGGGGAAAATGTGGGAAACAAAGGCATGTTGTTTCCATAATAGCAAGTTACTTCCTTGACCACTGGGTCATGCTGTCCCTAGAGGTATACGTGCAGGCCACAAATCTCCCAGGGAGATGTAACATTCTGGTGGAACCAGGATGTGATAGAATGGAACAACCTGGGCAACAAGACTTATGAGCACAATTGTTTCAATAACATAATAGAACATTGTGAGCTTTGGTTATTATCTAATTCATTGTGTTAGTAAGAATGAGATAATTGTAATAGTTATCTAGAATAGTTCCTACTTCTCACAATCAATTGGGGTGTATAAGGAAGCCCCTGAGATCAATAAATTCATCTGATGAGCTTGAGGCTTTAATGCTCTCAGATCCCCTGATCCCAATCTCTCTCTGCCTTTCATTCCCAATACCCTTCGGGTCCAACAACCTAGGCCACTTTCTCCAGATCAATGCTATAGTTTCTTCCATTATTAATCACATCTATAGTAGAATACCAGTAAGTTCATGCTCATGCATATTTTATTCCTCCATTCTGTGGACCCTGGGATGATGATATCCGCTCCACCTCTATATCAAGAGGGGGCTTAGAATCATGGTTGATGGATGTGATTTTCCTGCTTGGAGTTCGGCACTCTTGGTTCCCTGGTGTGGTGGTTGACCATCTTCACCTCCCTGTTAGCCAACCTCTGAAACTTCTTATTCACTAGTTGTAGCTCTTTCTAACATGCATGTAAAGATTTTGTGACCTTAAAAACTTTATTTCCAATCATAGTCAATTATGCATTACATTATTGTTACACCAATAATTAGCTATGATGGACTATACAAAATGGTTCCTTGGTTTTGCTTATGTGTATTCTTCTTCCTATATTATTCAACAGCTCCTTCTTTCTACAGATAGAATGAAATTCTGTCTTCATTAACCTACAGTGATTTAAACCCTTTTTCATATTTCCTATGGTCACAAGTTGAGTGATTAGTAACTTACTTTAGGTACCTATACAATTCCATATGCAAACAAAAACATACACACATATTTTTAGCATTTTGCCCTTAGATGACATTCTACGTGGGTCATGCCTCTCCCTATTACAATTATCAATGATGTTTCATGTCAGGAAATTGTTTTACTCACTTTGGAACATAAGTATTTAGAAGAGTAGCACAGACATGTGGTTAAACTATTTGATAAAGGAGTAAATGAATTAGTGAATGAATGAAAAAATGAACAAAATAAAAAAGAAAAGGAAAAATTAGATCTGTTCTAATTCTGGCACTTTTATAGAAAAGCAAAATTGATAAATTTAAATATCTTTCTGGAAAAGAATTCCAAATGAATACTCTGCACATTACATTAGAAAACTGAAATATAATATTGTTTTAACATATATTCATGAAGAGTCTGGACTTGAAGAGATACAGATATCCCATAGGTTTTAATTTGATAGATTCAGAAATAACATCCAAAATGAATAAGTGGGTCCTGTTGGCAAGATTTGAGCCAGGGAACTGCATGTGATACCAACCATGAAGGGATTTTTATATTTATACTTTCTATTGAGTTAGAGTTGAAGAGAAGTGGTTTCAGCTCAATTCCTTCCTTCCTCATTTCAACCACAGACATTGATCATTTCAAGAAATCATATACAGAAAATATGGATTATGAAAAATTATCCACATTAGGTTTGATTTACATATAGAACACAGTTTACCCACTTGTGGTTTTCCAAGAATTTCATTTTCTTCCAGATATGACTTAATACAGTGCTAATCATTGTGCATTTCTATAACACCTCCAATCCACATGCAGTCATTCCATATCTGACTTTATATTGTTTCAAATTGCAGAATCACTCAATTGACTGGTAATTTCATGTTTTATTTTTAACTCTGCAAATGAATTTTATATCATTTATAAGCATTAATCTGACTTAATATGTTCTCCCTACTACACAAAATGTCAAGGAAAGAGTAAAAATAAAATATAGGGTCAATTCCGTAGTGTTGGACAGATTCAGTTTGGAAGGCATCGAGTTATTCCCATATGTTTTTAAATTAGGGAAGCTCTACAAATAGTTCATTACAAGAACAGAAAAACTATTTCCACTAAAATAAGAGGAAAATAGCTCCATAAATTATTTTAATTAATTTAGTTCTAGCTAATGATCATTTGTCTTTGTTTAATAGAGATGTTGTAAGAAAGTACCACAAACAGGATTATTTAAAACAACAGAAATTTATTGTTTCACTGTTTTGGATGGTAGAAGTGAAAATCAAGTTTCCAGCAGGGAATGATTCCACTGAGACCCATATGGTAAGAAACCTGTCTTGCCTTGTCCTTGTTTCTTGCAGTTTGCTGTCAATTCTTAGTGTGCATTGACTTGGCATAACCTCAATCTCTGCCTTAGAAATCGTAATGGACTAAGGCTCTCCCTACTCCAATTTGGCTTCATTTTATCTAATAATATCTTCAAAGATTTTTATCCAAATAAGGTCATTGTCACATGACTGGTGGTAAGGACATCAATTTATGTTATGTTTCCCAATATACCAATGCTTTGATATTATATCAGATGCTTCCAAAATATTCAATAACTCACTCATTCATCTCTAGGACTTTCTGGATATTAAATCAGGCATTCCTATATATTATAATAATACTCACATTTCTCATCAGAAGTGTACAGATACTAAGCCTGTACCTTCATCTGTCACTGGAAGTTTCCCAGCATTACATCAGTGTCCCATTATCTCAACAAAAGATATTTCTTTTCTGTATTAGAAAAGATGTTAGTTTACAGAACACTCATTGATGAAACATAGGATTCCCAAATACCACCCTCTTATTAACACCTGTTACCATTTGACATTTTGTGACTCCCAGAAAATGTAATGTTCTTGGAACTAACCCATTCTTGTGGGTGTCGGACCTTCTGATTGCTTTAGATTCACTTAAGGGAACTTTTGATAAGATCATTTTGACTGGATTGTTTTAGGTCAATGAGGCAAGGCCCACATTAGATCTCCACCCTCTGTCAGAGTCTTATATAAACTGAGAACTAAAAATAGAAACAGAAACACAGCTACCATTTCACCCTGCCATGTGAGAGAAGACTCCATGATCAACTATAGTTGCAGAAGACAAGGAAGCTTCTGTCTTTCTTGTCTTCTGCTAAGATCCCAGATGCCAGAGACTGGAAACAGGGAAGCACAGAGGCATGGAAAGAGGTCTTCAGGAGACTAAGCCACAGAGCAGCTTAAAGCTGTCAGAGAAAGCAGCCTGTGGGAGAAGGTAGAGATCCAGATGGAGAGCTGCCATTTTGTCTTGCCACATGGCACAGTCCAAGATCTACCAGCTTCCAACCTTGATGAGACAGCATCTCTGATGATGTCTTGATTTGGATACAAGAAACGTAAGATTTTACCACAAATAAATTCTCACTATAAAAGCCAAATAATTTCTGATATTTTGCTCCCAGCAGCATTAGCAAACTAAAACACCATAGATTTGTGTAGAATATATGTTAAAATTGATGATACCACATTATTATTATATATTATTACATAATTGTTACTATTGTCTTTATTATTATACCATGTTTTAATTTATAGTTTAGTGTTTGTAGTAGTATAGCACCATGATTTTTTAAAAAATTTATTAAGTTAGCATATATACCTTCTAACATTTTCCCTTTTAATCTTATTAATAAACGCATTTCAGTGCTGTAAATTTAATTCACAATTGTTGTACTATCGTAACCACCATCCATTACTAAAACATTTCCACCATTTCACACAGGAGCTCTATACAGTTTAAGCCATAACTTCAGCCTTCCCTACCCCCATCCAATTACCTGGTAATCTGTATTGTAAATGCTATGAGTTTGCTTATTAGAATTGTTTCAAATCAGTGAGATCATACCATATTTGTCCTTTTCTGTCTGGTTTATTTAACTCAACATTATGTCTTTAAGTTTCAACCATGTTGTTGCACATATCAGGACTTGATTCCTTTTTACAACAATGATATTCAATTGGATTTGTCCAGCACATTTTATTTATCCATTCATCATTTAATGGACACTTGGGTTGCTTCCTTATTTGGCAAACATAAATTAAATGCTGCTGTGAGCACAGATGTGAAAATATGTTTGAGTTCCTGCTTTCAATGTTTTTGGGAATTTACCAAATAGTGGGATTGATGGCTCAAATGGCAGTTCTAAACTCAGCTGTTTGAGGAACTGCAAAATTGTTTTCCACAGCCACTGCACCATTTTATATTTCCACTAGCATGAATGAATGTTCCTATTTCTCTGCATCTTCTACACCATTGTTATTCTCTGTTTTGTTGTTGTTGTTTTTTTTTTAATAGCAGCCATTCCTATGGGTGAAAAATAGTCTGTCATTGTGGTTTTGGTATAAATTTACCTGAGGGCTAAGGATGTTGTATATCTCTTCTTGTGCTTTCTGGCCATTTGTATACCTTCTTTGGAAAGATCTCTTCAAGTCTTTTGTCCATTTTCCCCTTCCCCTCCCCGTCCTTCTTCTCCTCCCCTCTCTCTGATGTTTTAGCTGTACGTGTCCATTTGCTGTGTGATCTTCTGTATCTATTTCTCTTTTTGTCTTCTCTTCTTGTTTTTTTTCCTCTAGGATTCACCAGGATTCAATCCTGAGGACCTCAGATGTGGAGATTTCCTTGTCAAGTTCCTGGTTTCTGCTGCACTTCACCTTGACTCTTTGCTTCATCTCTTTTGTTGCATCATCATCTTGCTGCTTGACTCACTTGTGCAGGCAGTGACTCACCATGCTGGCAATTGGCTTGCCACATGGGCATTTGTGTGGGCAATTGACTTGCTGCACAGGCTTTTGGCTCACCACTTGCACACCTATGCAGGCACTCAGCTCACCACACAGGCACTCAGCTTGCTGCATGTGCACTGGCTCATCATGCAGGCATACTTTTTCCATTTTTTAAACCAGGAGGCCCCAGGGATCACACCCAGGTCCTCCCATATGGTAGGAAGAAGCCCTATCACTTGAGTCAAATCCACTTTGCAGTCCATTTTTTAATTGGGTTATTTGTCATTTTTGTTATGTTAAAGAATTTCCTTATATATTCTGGATATTAGATCTTTATTGGTTATGTGGTTTCAAATATTTACCCATTGTGTAAGTTGCTGTTATTCTTTTATGAGAAAATGCTTTGAGGTGGAATTTTTAAAAAATGTAATGAGGTACCATTTATCTCTTGTAACTGTACCCCATTCCTCAGTGAAAATAACCCTTTGCAGTATAAATTACATGCTGAAAAATGCAGAATATTATAGCATTGACTCTATTTCTCATCAGAAGTTTCCCAATATTATATGTCAGGTCTCTCATTTTATATCAGATGTTCCTTAATATTAAATGAGTGGGTTTCCTTCTATGTAGAATTTTTATCAATATTATATGAATGCCCCAATTCCTAATTGAAAGCAATGTAATACAGTGTTAGCTCCCTATTCCTCCTTTGAGTGCCCCCAAATTATACCAATATTATCATTTCTCATTAAAAATTTTCTAATATTTTACCTGTTCCCACCTTCCTTATTTTAATTCCCCAATATTTTGGCAGTGATCCAATTCTAATCAAAATCTTTACAATATTATTCCAGAGTTCCTATTCTTAATCAAATGTTTCCCAATTATTACACAGCACTACCTCTACACACAGGGAATTTGTCAATAATATACAAGTAACTGATTTCCTCATAAGAATATTAATAGTATTCCATTATCCCTATCCTCATCAAAATTATTCTTTGTTGTAATAATGAAGCCATTCTCCCAGATTTTTCTGGTATTTTATCATTGCCCAAATTCCTCACCAGGTATTTCTCCATACTGCACCATATCTCATCCTTATCAGAAGTTTCCACATGATATACAATTGCCAATTACTTATATAAAGTTTCAGACTATTACATTATTGCTACCATTCTTGTCAGAAGATTCCCAATATTATATTAGGGCACTGTCCCCCCTAGGAAGTTTCAAAATATTTTACCAGTGTCAAATTCTTTTTGTTTTCTTTATTTTTATTTTGAAATAAATTAATGTTAGAAGGCAATTAACAAATAATACAAAACCTATACAGAGAGCTTCTATATAATCCCTCTAAATAATCAGATTTACCAATATTAACATGGTACCACATTTGGAATTTCTTCCTCCCTCCCTTCCTCCCCCTTCCTTCCTTCCTTCCTTCCTTCCTTCCTTCCTTCCTTCCTTCCTTCCTTCCTTCCTTCCTTCCTTCCTTCCTTCCTTCCTTCCTTCCTAATTGATCTATATTCTCAATGTTTGAGAATGGACTGAATTCATTATTCTCCTTGAACACATTACATACTCTTACAATTCCTAAGAATACTGGTATTCAATTAAGTAACCATCAAGGGTGCAGGTATCAATTTAAGAAATTTAACATTTATGTAATGTTTACAGCATCTATTCCAGATTTTTGTATGTCAACAATAATGTGCAGAAGAGGTGGGACAAGATGGCATCCCAGTGAGTGCACCCTCATCATCTCTCCTGCAAAAAACCAGCTGAGTAGGGACAGAATCCTGCCTGAGTGAGCAGTTTTGGGATCTCACAAAGCATGTGGTTTCTGGACATGGACCTGGAGAGAGTGTGACAAAAGGAGTACTTGCTCAAGGTAAAACCATGGGTTTCTGACACTAGAACCAGAAGCTGCGGGAAGGCTAAAACCTTACCCTAGGACTGATAGCCACAGCATTCCCTGAACACTGCAGGTCCCACAGCAATGTTCCTGAGCTCCTTGTGTTCCCTGAACAAAGCACTCCCAAGACCCCGGCATTCCCCTAGCCCTCTGATCGTGGACAAAAGCCTAGAGTGAGAGGGTTTTGATGAGGTATGAAGATGGGGTCCAAGGAGTGCAGATTAAATTGTCTATTCCCCTCTTTTTCTGAGCTTGGAGGATCATGCCAGTTGGCTTGGGGAGAGTCTAGGAAGAGAGGAGAGGTGAATCTGCTGAGAGACCATAATTTACCTAAGCATGCTGAATTAGGGAAACATGGTGTAGGAAAAGGTGGGAGCAGGCAATTAACTAGTCCTGCACATCACACCCAAGGGAAGGGGATGATGTGCTTGGTAGCTTCCTATAGCATATTTAGGATTCTTAGCAAGGTGTGGGTACTCTCTCTCAAAGAACCTAAGAGTCATTATTTTCTGTGGTGAGTTGGTTCACCAGGGTCCCATTTGAATCTCAGAGAGGAGTTCTCACATGGCCTTCCTGCTGCCCTGGAAAAGAGGGAAGTGAGGAAGAGAGAAAGGGGGAAGGATAGACTCCTAAGCAGTTTATTCAATTGCAAAGAGGATTCCTTGCCTGAGGCCTTGTCTGGTCTTTTTTGTTTGTTTGTTTTCTTGTCTTTCCTTCCTCCTTATCCCTCCATGGCCATTTTTTCATGTTTTTCATTTTCCTTTTATTTTTTCCCCTTTCTTTCCCCCTTCTTTTCTAATAGGTGCTGCAAGCAGTGTTTCTTGTTTTCTGTGCTTTTCGTCCTCGAGTTCCTCTTTTCTGTGTGTACTTATTTTGGCTTCCAATGCTCTCCCCTTTAATCTTTCTGTCTTCTGTCATCTATTGTTTCTCTTACATTCCACCTCTCTTTGTTTAGCCCCCAATGTTTCTGCCTTTTTATTTCTAACACCTCCATTCTGTTTCTATCTTTTATTCACTCTTTATGTTATTGTCCTTACTTTTCTCTTTCCCTCTCTCCTACCGCACTGGTATTTTAATTCATACTATATTCTTCTCCATATTCAGTTTACAATCACATTGTAGATACTCCAATTTTTAATTTTATAACTCTTCACAGCTTACATGAGTGTAACATCCATTCTCCTAAGAGTCACATGGTTCTTCTGCTAAAATTTTCTATTAATACTACTATTATACTATTTCTTTTCTTAAGTCTTTTGCTTTCCCTGGTCCTAATATTTTCCTAAAGGGAACTTAAAAAAAAAGGAAATAGAATAAGAAGAATAAAATGTCAGAGAGAAGACTTAACACACACACACACAAACAGCACCTAAATAAACCCCATGACTAGATGGGGAAGCTAATCAACTGAACAAACACATCAAGAAAAAAGGATGACCAGACAACAACAAAAAATTACAAACCATACCAATAATCAGGAAGACATGGCCCAATCCAATAAACAAACTAAAAACCAGGAAGAGGAGCAGTACATTGAACAGCTAATCAAAGCTCTCAAAACATATATCAAGGACAAATTTAATGAAGTGAAGGAAGAGATTAAGGGTCTTAAGAAAACACTTGGAGAGCATACAGATGAAATTGGAAACATATGCAAAAAGGTAATGGATATGACGGCAATGAATGACACAATCCAAGAAATCAAAAATACACTTTCAGCAAATAACAGCAGATTTGAAGAGGAAGAGGAAAGAGTGATGTGGAAGACATTACATCTGAAATCAAACAGATAGTAAAATTGATGGATAAAAAGATAGGAAAAATCCAGCAGGGACTTAGGGACCTGAATGACAACACAAAATGCACAAAATACACATTATAGGCATCCCAGAAGGAAAAGACAAGGGAAAGGGGACATAAGAGGTGTTGGAGTAATAAATGACTGAAAACTTCCCAAATCTATTGAGGAAGATAGATGTACATGTTCAGGAAGCACAACATACCCCAGACAACATAAATCCCAAAATGCATACCCCAAGACATATACTTGTCAAATTATCCAATGCTCAAGACAAAGAGAAAATACTGAAGTCAGCAAGAGAAAAGAGAACCATCACATAAAAGGGAAGCTCAAAAAGATTAAGTGCTGATTTCTCATCTGAAACAATGAAAGCAAGATGGCAGTGGTATGACACAGTAAAGGTACTGAAGGAAAAAAAAGTTTCAGCCAAGAACACTCTATCCAGCAAAGCTGGAATCCAAAAATGATGGAGAATTCAAAATATTCACAAACAGAAACTAAGAGAGTATGCCAACAAGAAACCTGCCCTTCAAGAAATACTAAAGGGAGTTCTGCAGGAGGAAAGAAAAAAAACAGAAGAGACAGCGTTGGAGGAGAGTATAAGAACAACTAAAAAGAAAAAAGAAACAGAAAAAAAAACCAACATATGACATACACAAATCCAAAGAAAATATTGCTATTGTAAGTAATTCCTTGAGAGTAATAACACTGAATGTCAATGGATTAAACTCACCTGTCAAAAGACACAGATTGGAAGAAAGGATAAGGAAATATGACCCATCTATATGCTGTCTACAGGAAACACATCTTAGACCCAGGGATTCAAGGAGGTTAAAAGTGAATGGCTGGAAAATGATTTTACAGGCAAACAATAACAAAAGGGGAGGGCAGGAGTAGCTATATTAATCTTGGACAAAATAGACTTTAAATGCAAAACTTTTGTGAGAGACAAAGATATTCACTAGATATTCACATCTTAGTAAATGGGGTAATCTTATAAGAAGAAAGAACAATAAAACACAGTACTACCATAGTACTACCATGGTGCCTCCAAGTACTTGAGGCAAACACTGGAAAAACTAAGTGAAGGCATAGACACTTCTACAATTATCGTGGGGGACTTTAATACACCACTATCATCATTGGACAGAACATCTCAATAGAAAATCAATAGAGAAACAAAGACTTTGAACAATATATTAGAGGAGATGGGCCTAATAGACATATACAGAACATTACATCCAAATACTGCAGGATATACATTCTTCTTTAGTGCACATGGATCATTCTCCAAAGGAGATCACACAGAGAAAGCCTCAATGAAATTGAAAAGATTGAAATCACACAAAATAATTTCTCTGACCACAATGAAATAAGCTGGTAATCTGCAAAGGTTAGAGAACCAGATTACACACCAAGATATGGCAGTTAAACAACACATTCTTAGACAAACATAACAGTGGGTCAAGGAGGAAATCTCAAAAGAAATCAGTGACTATATTGAAATTAAGGAAAATGACAATACAACATGCTAAAACTTATGAGATGCAGCAGAAGCTGTACAGAGAGGGAACTCAAAGTCATAAATTCATACATCAAAAAAGAAGAAAGAGCTAAAATTGAAGACCTAAGTGCACACTTGGAGGACTTGGTAATAAAACAACAAACTAACTCCAAAGGAAGAAGGAAGAAAGAAATAACAAAGATCAGAGCAGAACTAAATGAAATAGAAAAAAAAAAAGGACTATGAAAAATAAACGTAACAAAGAGCTGGTTCTTGGAGAAAATCAATAAAACTGACAAACCCTTAGCTAGACAAATGAAGAAAAAAGGGAGAAGATGCAAATACACAAAAAAGAAATGAGAAAGGGGATATCACCAGTGACACCACAGAAATAAAAACTATCATAAGAGGATACTTTGGAAAACTATATGACAAGAAGGACAATTTAGAGGAAATGGACAAATTCCTAGAGACACATAAACAAGGCTACACTGACAAAAGAAGAAATTGATGATCTCAACAAACCAATCACAAAGAGATAAAATCAGTCAAAAAACCTCCCAACTAAGAAGAGCCCTGGAGAAGATGGCTTCACAGGTGAAATCTAACAAATATTCCAGAAAGAACTAACACCAATCTTGCTTAAAATCTTTCAAAAAATCAAAATAGAAGGAACATTGCCTAACTCATTCTATGATGACAGCATTACCCTAATACCAAAGCCAAACATGACACCACAAGAAAGGAAAATTACAGACAAAACTCTCTAATGAACCTCAATGCTAAAATCCTCAATAAAATATTTGCTAATCATATTCAACAACATATTAAATGAATTATACACCATGAACAAGAGGGTTTCATTCCTGGTATACAAGGATGTTTCAACATAAGAAAATCAATAAATGTAATACATCACATCAACAGATTGATGGGAAAAAATCACATGATCATATCTATAGACACAGAAAAAATGTTTGACAAAATACAACACCATTTATTGATAAAAACATTGCAAAAGAAAGGAATAAAAGGAAACTTTCTGAACATGATAAAAGGTATATATGAAAAACCCACAGCTAACATCATTTACAATGGTGAAATTCTAAAATCTTTCCCTCTAAGATCAGGAATGAGACAAGGATGCCAATTATCACCCCTCCTATTAAAAATTGTGTCAGAAGTATTTGCTTGAGCACTGAGGCAAGAACCAGATATAAAAGACAATCAGATTGGAAAGGAAGAAATCAAAATTTCACTATTTGCAGACGACATGATCCTATATATAGAAAGCCCTGAGAAATCTAGAACAAAGCTTCTAGAACTTATAAATGAATTCATTAATGTCACAGGTTATATGATAAATGTGCAAAAACAGCAGGATTTCTGTACACCAATAATGAGCAATCTGAGCAGGAAATCAAGAAACAAATAACATTTACAACAGTAAATAAAATAATCAAATACCTAAGAATAAATTTTTAAAAATCTGGAAAAGACATACCCAGAAAACTACACTAAACTGTTAAAGGAAATCAAAGAAGACTTAAATAAATGGAAGAATATTCCCTATTCTTGGATAGGAAGACTAAATATTATGAAGATATGTATCCTACCAAAACTGAAATACAGATTCAATGTAATCCCAATAAAAATCAGCACAGCATTTTTTTAATGAGCTAAAAAAACTAAGTATGAAATTTGCAAAGGAAAGAGGCCCCAAATAGCCAAAGACTTATTGAAAAAGAAAAATGAAATTGGAGGAATAATGCTATCTGATTTGATACATAATACAAAGCTACAGTGGGGAAAATGGCATGGTATTGTTACAAGGATAGACATACTGACCAGTGGAACCAAATTGAGAGTTTTGATATAGATCCTCATACATATAGCTATCTGATATTTGACAAGGCCACCGAGCCCACTCAACTGGGAGAGAATGGCTTCTTCAACAAATGGCGCTTGGAGAACAGGATATCCATACCATATGCAAAAGAATGCGAGAGGATTACCATCTCACACGTTATACAAAAATCGACTCAAGATGGATCAAGGACCTAAATATAAGAGCCAAGACCATAAAGACCTTAGAAAACAATGTAGGGAAGCATCTACATGACCTTGTAATAGGAAATGGCTTCATGAAATTCATACCCAAAGCACAAGCAGCAAAAGAAAAAATAGATAAATGGGACTTCCTCAAAATTAAAGCCTTTTGCACCTCAAAGAAGTTTGTCAAGAAACTGAAAAGACAGCCTACGCAATATGAGAAAATACTTGGTAACCATATACCTGATAGGAGACTAATATCCTACATATATAAGGAAATCATATATCTTGAAAATAAAAAGGCAAGTAACCCATTTAAAAAATGGGAAAAAGATTTGAACAGATGCTTCTCCAAAGTAGATACTAATGGCAAAAAAGCACATGAAAAGATACTCAAAATCTCTAGCTATTAGGGAAAAGCAAATATTTGTCCCATAAGACTGGCAGCTATCAGAAAAACAGAAGACTACAAGTGTTAGAGAGGATGTGGAGGAATGGGAACACTCATCCACGGCTGGTGGGAATGCAAAAGGATCCAGTCATTCTGGAAGACAGTATGGCAGTTTCTCAAAAAACTACCTATAGATTTGCCATATGACCCAGCAATTCCTCTGCTGGGTATATACTCAGTAGAACTGAAAGCAAGGACACAAACTGATATATGCATACCAATGTTCATAGCACTTTTCACCATTGCCAAAAGTTGGAATCAACCCAAATGCCCATCAACAGATGAATGGATAAATAAAATGTGGTATATACATACAATGGAATACTACTTAGCTATAAGAATGAATACAGTACAAATGCAAGGGATAACATGGATGAATCTTGAAGACCTTAAGTTGAGTGAAGCAAGCCAGGCACTGAAGAACAAATACTACGTGACCTCTCTGATATGAAATAAGCACACCAAGCTGTCTCAGAGAGGTAGAGACTGGATGATAGGCTTATAGGAAATAGGGGGGAGAGGAAGGTTGTGAGCTGATGCCTACATGGGTGAAATCTATGATAAAGTGGAGGTAAGTATTTGTACAGGGAAGGGATAAGATGGGGCATATGTTTACTATTGAGTAGGCCTTTGAATGCTTGAGTGGGGCTAGTGTTAGAAGGATAGCTTTGAAGGCCCCAGGAATTGGGGAGGTGGGTGTTGGGATAACAGATGCACACGGGAGATTTTCAGGTATGTGGTTGAAACTATAATGATGAGAAAACTCTTTAGAAAATATAATAAGGATGGGTTACCTGTTTAAGGTGCTTAATGAGGGGGCATCTGGCACAGTGGCAGGCTTCTAGGAAGTGTGTAAATGCTCATCTTGTCTAGTGTGTTATATCACTGAGTGGAGACCCATACAATGTGTGGGAATGTGTACCCGCATCCTGGGAAGGCCTGATGTTCTTAAACATAAGGAATTGTGTCTCCCGAGACATTTGCTGGCTCCCAGTGGGGGTAGGACTGTCTAGTGTGTCAAGCCCTCAACATTGTGGCAAGTGTCTGTGAATCTGGTCCTTCAAGCATTGAAGCTTGGTTTTTACTGTGAGCCATGAGGGGGGCAGAAGAATAGAATAGATGGAAGGAGAGCAACTGGGGCACAATGGAAATGTTCTACAAGATCGTGCAATGATGCATATAAGGCCTTAAATTTCAACAAAAATGTATAAAAGTCTATAGGCTAAAATGTAAACCATAATGTAAAAATTTTTTTAATTATACAGTCTAAAATATAAACCATAATGTAAGCCAAAATGGAACCATATTTGGTGCTATGTTTCAATATCTCTACATCAGCTGCAGCAAACATAACATGAACATGTAAAAAGGTCATTGCTGGGGAAAGGGGTAAAGGTTTGATGTTGGATATATGGAAGTCCCCTATATTTTATAGGTTACTTTACTGCGATCTAAACCTTTTTTGAAGAGAAAAAAAAAAGGATTTAGACACTGAGGAAGGAATGAAAGAAATTGTCTTGCCACTGTACATACAGGGCAACACCTATTATAGTGATGAAAGGCAAAATGTCATAAACAAAGTTCTATGATATTTTTCATTTCTAATACCTCAATTTATTTTTCACTTTAAATTAGTTCTTCTAAATTTGTATGTATTCTATTACTAATCTTTAAATCTTTCATTACTATTTAATTTTCTTATTAATTGAATTTGACAATATATTAAGCCTTATTTTAAAGAAGTTCTGGACCACAGAGAGGTTCAAATATGGCAGGGGGGACACTGATGTGGTGTGTTATTGTCAGTTGGCCCTACTTTGGAGTTTGTGTTCCTGAGTGTGATGAAGTTGGACTCAGATATGATCTTTGTTCACAAGCCTTTCCTGTTACTTTTACCAGACCTGTGGTTGGCACTGGGGTTTAGTATATACACAGGGGACCTGAATCTCTGGACTGTCCATGTGATAGCCAGGCCCTGAGCCCCAACAGACTTGCAACTCCTACACTCTGGTTTATTGGACTTACCCCAGCCAGCTAACATGGAGGTGAAGAAGGTCAACCACCACACCAGGGAGTCAAGAGTGCCTACAAGTGAAAGCAGGAGAATTGCATCCATCCTCCATGTGGAATGTAAGCCCCCTCTTGATATAGATGTGGAGTGGACATAACCATTCCAGGGTCCACAGGATGGAGGAATAGAGTATGGGTTAGAGTGGACTTACTGATATTCTATTCATGAACTATTGTGATTAGTAATTGAAGAAAATGTAGCATTGACATGGAGAAAGTAGCCATGGTAGCTGCTGAGGATAAGGAGTGGGAAAAAGAGATGTGATGTGGGGGCATTTTCAGGACTTGGAGTTGTCCTGGGTGGTACCGCAGCAACAGTTACTGGACATTGTATGTCCTCCCATGGCCCACTGGGTGGACTGGGGGAGAGTGTAAATTCTAATGTGGACCATTGACCAGGTGGTGCAGCAGTGCTCAGAGATGTATTCACCAAGTACAAGGAATGTCTCATGATGATGGAGGAGGTTGTTGTTATGGGAGGAGTGGGGTGAGGGGGGTAGGGGGTGTATGGGGATCTCATATTTTTTTAAATATAACATTTTAAAAAATAAAGACAAAAAAATCAGAAAAAAAGAGAAATGATTGCCAGGGACAGAAAAAAATTAAAAAAGTGAAAGATTCCAGTAATAAGGTTAAGACCCATTCTGGCTGAATTAGGGCACTTAACTGAAGTAACCACATCAAATTTCCTAGTTAAAATGGGCCCACACCCACAGGAATGCATTAACTTTAAGAAAATATTTTCTGGGGTACATATATCTCTAAGCCAGCAAACCATGATACCTTAGAATGGCCCTCTAAAAACATACACATACACAAAATTGAGCATATACACACACACTTACACATTTGGGCACACCATACATACTTTCTTGAAGAGATGACTCTTGTTACAGCAGAGTGATGAATTCAGCCCGTGAGAATGATAAAAGAAAAGTTGTCAGAGCCAAACAAGTTTAAGAAATTTGTTAATATATTTCTTAGTTTATGTGTAACCACATAATTTATGATCTAAGAGAGGCACTATTAATGATAAAAAGGGTAGAAATTATAATTTACATAGTCAACAGGTAGGACACAATATTTTTGAGTAATATTCACTCAAAATATTGCTTGCATTAAGTACATATTTTTATTTTCTTAATGGAAACCATGTAATTTCACCCCATTTGTTTCCTTTGCTTATAATCCAGAAAAAAATTGAATTGCAAGCTATTTGTTTTTCCTTAGACATTTTTACCATTGCTGCCTTATTCATATTGAATTTTCCTTCTCCAGAATTTTTCATTTCCCACTAACTTCAAAAATTGAAATGCTACCACTTTCACTGGCATCCTAAATTACCCATCTCCCCATCATACTCTTTCACCCCAACATTGCTTCCTAGAGACTTGGGTTTATTCTCTCATGTGTCTGACACCTCACATTTCTTTATCTCAGACTCTTTATAGCTTACATGATTTTGTAAGATGCTTGGTAAATGTATGGAATAATCCTGAAGTGTAGTGTTCATTCCTGTGCTTTCCAAATAGACTAACAGTTGAATAAATGAATTTTAAAATTTAAATTAGGCACAAATAATACATGCTTATGATGTAAGATTAAGTGAAAGAGAAAAGGATAAATTGTACATATTATTCTACTGAAAAAATAAATGTGTATGTTTATGGAAATGCTGTGTATACTTACCATGAAAATTAAAGTGTTCATGTTTTCAAACTAGAGTAAATTTTTCAATTTATTTCCTTGATTTTTTAATTTTCTATTTGAGGATCTTTATTACTTTCAGTGTGGGAAATGTATAACTTAACACATCGATGATTCTAGAAATCATCACAACAAATATTGAGCTCTGGCAGCATATTGTGAGTAGCAATAGATTATGTGAGGTATGGTTCTTACACATAGATGGATAACATTTATTTGGACATTTAAAAGTAATGCATAAACAAACTAAATACTGTGTAAAAACCTTACTTAAAAGGTAAGATTGTGGGGTTTTGAACTTAGAGAAATGTAGATTGAGTGGGGGAGTGTGCAATGGAGTAGACAGGGAACGCCCTTCTGAGAGGATAGTATTTACTGATGCCTTTAAGAAGACATGGAAAGAAGTCAGAAAGACAATTATGTTTCAATGGATATAAAGGATCAATATGGGAAAATTTTCATAATCTATAATTTTGGAAAATGCGTTGTAAAAATGAGAAAGAACTTAGTTAACATGCGAAGAAAATGATTTAAATAGAGCAACTCTTATTCCCTTCTGCCTCAAAAGAAGGTGTGACAATAAAAATTCCCTCAGAATATTCTTTCTGATTCTATGCTTAGGCAATGATACTTCACAAATATTGCTCACTGGCAGCCAAATGTAACATCTCAACCCTTGTTTTTTCTAATGCTTTTATTGAAATGTGTCTATAAATTGTACAATCAGTGACATTTGCTATAATCACAGAGTTGTGCATTTTTCACTTCAATCAATATGAGAGCATTCACATTACTCGATGATAATACTAAGAAACAACACAAATGTACAACACAAATGTAGTCACCTCTCAATCTCTCTGTCCTTCCCCTGCCATATATAACTGCTAAATTATTTCTTTCTCTCTAATTTAGTTTTATTTATATTTTGTATAAATGGATTCAAACAGTATGTATTATCTATTGTCTACTTACTTTCACTTCATAGTCAATAAGGAAATGTTGAAAGCTTTCACTCTAAGATCTGAAACAAGACAAGGATACCCAGTGTCACCAGTTTCTTATCCTTGTGCTAGAAGTTCTATAAAGCAATTAGACAAGAAGAAGAAATCAAAGGCATCCAAACAGGCAAAGAGGAAGTAAAGTTCTCACTATTGACAGAGGACATGGTCCTATATTTAGAAAATTCTGAAATATCTATGACAAATAAATGAGTTCAACAAAGTGAAAGGATACAAGATGAACATGAAAAATCAGTACTGCTTCTATGCTCTAGTGATGAACAATTTAAGCAGAAAATGAAGGGGAAAAATTCCATTTACAAGAGCAAAAAAAAGTCAAATATCTAGGAATAACTTTAACCAGAGATGTAAGGACCTGCACTCAGAATACTACCAAACACTGATAAAATAAATCAAAGAATACCTAAACAAACGGAAAGAAATTCTGTTTTCATTGATTGGAAGACTAAATATTGTGAAGATGTCAATCTTACTCAAACTGATTTATACATTCAACTCAATCTCAATCAAAATTCCAATGGTCTATTTTTACAGAAATAGAAAAGGAAATTACTACATTTATTTGGAAGGAAAATGAGACCCAAAGAGCAAAAACACGCTAAAGTAGAAGACTGAAATAGGAAGACTCACACTTCCTGGCCAGAACATCATTGTATTTGCATAATGATAGACACTTTGATAGAACAGAATTGAGAGCTCAGAAATAAACCCCCATTTCTATGGTCAACTGGTTTTTGAAAAGCCTACCAAGTCCACTTTACTGGTACAAACAGTCCATTCAACAAATGATGCTAGTAGAACTGGATATCCACAACCAAAAGAATGAAAAAGGACCCATCCCTCAGTTTCTATATAAGAATTGACTTAAATAGATCTAAGATCTAAATATAAAAACCAGGAACATAATACTCATATATAATAATTTAAGGAAACATCTTCAAGAATTTGTGATAGGCGGAGGTCTCTTAAACCTTATATCCAAATCATGAACAATGGAAAAAAATAGACAAATGGAACCTCCTTAAAAATTAAATGCTTTTGTCCCACAAATACTTTGTGAAGAGGGTGAAAAGTCAGTCATCTCAATGGAAGAAAATATTTGGAAACCACATATCCAATAAGTGTTTAATATCCATGATATATAAAGAGATTTTACAACTCAACCATAACAAGACAAATTACCCAATTAAAAAAATAGACAAAAGACTTAATATGACACTTGTCCAAAGAAGAAATAATCTTGATGAAACACTTAAAAAATGTTCAAAATCATTAGCTTTTAGGGAAATGGAAATCAAAGCTACAATAAGATACCATTTCACACCTATTAAAATGGCCACTATTAAAAAGATAGAATACGACAAATGTTGGAAGGGATGTGGAGAGAAAAAGGGTATGGAGAGATAAAAATGCTTACTCACTGTTGGAGAGAATGTAGAATAGTACAGCCACTCTGGAGGACTGTTTGGTGGTCCCTCAGGGAGTTAAATACAGATCTGCCATGCGACTTGGCAATGCCACTGCTAGATACATACCCAGAAGAACTGAGAGCAGGGACATGAATAGACATCTGCACTCGATATTCATAGAGGAATTATTCACCATTGTCAAAAGGTGGAGACAGCCCAGGTGTCCATCAGCTGATGAATGGATAAACAAATTGTGGTATATTCATGCAATAGACTATTATTTAGCTGTAAGTACAAATGAAATCATGAAGCATATGACAATATGGATGAACTGGGAGGACATTATATTGAGTGAAGCAAGGCAGACACAAAAGGCCAAGTATTACATGATTTTTCTTTTATGAACTATAGTGAGTAAACACATGGAGTTAGTAACTAGAATATAGGTCACTAAAAAATAGAATGGGGTTAGAGAATGGAAAGCTGGGGCTTAATCTGATGAGAATTCGTAAAATATTTGCCTGTTTTTTTTTTTTGGAAGTGATTAGAGATGATGAAAGCACATCATAGTGTTTGTAGCTAACAGCACTAATGTTTGTTTATGACAATGGCTGAAAAGAAAGTGTAAGGTCCTGTTTAACAGCAGAAGGAAAGCTAAAAATGAAACATCAACCTGTATAGCATAGCAAAACCTCAAAAGAAAATGAGTATTGGTTATCTGCATATATAAGAATATTTTTTTCTAAAACAGAACAAATATATGTTAAAATTACAAGGTATTAATGTTAGGATGGTATTTGGGCAAAAATACAACCAAAGCAAACTATGGACAGTAAAGTAGTATATTCCTAATATTTAACAGTTATTTTTAAGATTAGTTTTATGAAAATTATAGTTGAATCCACTTCCCCATATACCCTTCAATACTTTGACAACTACCAAACTCCCCAAATCCTTTATTCTTTATTTTCATTAATTTCCAATCCACTATGTGAATTGTCATATATAATGCTCTCCACACACACACACACAAACATACACACACACCCCAAAACAAAACAAAACAAAAAACAAAACAAAACAAAACAAAACATGATACAGATCTTGGTACTCTGAAATGCTAACCAGGATTACTGAAATGCAATTATTGTATTAACTTTTTAATTCAAACTTTCATCAAATATTCCAACCACCTACTGTATCCTAAATGCTGAGTTCTAATATACATAAAGTGAATAAATTATTTATCCTGAATATTTTCACTACTAAATATTTGAGAGGTATAAAAAAAAGTGGAATATAAGCTATGTGCAAAAACCTAAAAGAGGTATGGGTGTAAAATTCCAGCAAACACTGTGGAGAAGAAAGAATAATTAGACTTGCAGTCAGAGAACACAAAGTCTGGAAATTAATATTAGGTCATAAAATTGAATTTCTCCTACTAGAAAAAAGGGCAGAAAAACACCGTGCAATTTCTGGCTGATGAAGAATATAATGCCTAGTTTAAAATAATTGGAAACAAAAGTTGAGAGATGTGCAAAATTAAAATTGATTTAGACCCTACACACCCTCAGGTAGGACAACAGAGAGTGCATAGTGGACCTTAAAGCAAATGAGAAAAATTGCTGCCTATCGAAAATCAGGTACTAAATTGGTTCCCTAAGAAGAATTTATTTAAAATAAAAAGCAAAAAACACCCACCACCTATTGCAAACTCTTCCCAAACTTGTTTGAAGAGTCAGATGGGTTTCAGCTGTTTCCTGTGCCTCCCGAGGGCTCTCTGCCTAGAGGCAAACATGCTTAGCCAGCCTCCTCGCATCATACAAGCCTGAAGTCAGTGAACTGGATAATGTTTGGACAAGAAATCCTCCATATTAATTAAACACATTATGGTGAGAGCATTTTGAAATTTAAACCATATTCACCTACTGAAAACAATTTTTTGAAAGTGTTGTTAATGTGTCTCTGATATTATAGAGCAACTAGCTTAATTGTAGATAAATAAAATCTTATCTTCATCTTTTTTAGATAAGATTGCACAGAAAAAGAATGAGTCATGTTTGTGAAACTCATTATATAATTGGTCATACCATTTGCCCAGGAAATCAAAGTTTTCTGCATTTATTAAATCTCTGAGGAATATACTCATTAAAAAGTTAGTGAACCTTGCAGAGTAAGTGGAAACTTGGCTTGTTCCCACTTAGTTCCCTGAGGAGGCATGAAGTAAAGGCCCTCTTAAAGACTTGTTAGTCTCTGAAAGTCTTTCTCCTTGGCTTCATTTGTACAGTTCAGTTGCCCCATTATATTTTACCCATCTTCAAAAGGGACTTGATTAAATAGATCTTCTGAAAACCTCATTTTCTTCGCACTGAAGCTCAGGCTCAAGGAGAAAAATTGGTGCAAAAATGGGAATGTCCTCAGCTTCATTCTAAGTGAAATCATTTTCCATTGGGTTAGGGTCACATTTTGTAAGGCAAGACTATGGCATGATAGAGGAAAAAGGTTTTCTGTGCTTGTAAAGAAGATGGGACACTTACTGAGAGTATTTCTTAATAAGATTATTAAGAATATGATATACATCAATAGATGTTTCAGATTTCTTTGAAGGTGAGACTACAGAAATTCACTGAGAATTGTTTGATCAGATCTTTATTCAAAAGTTTACAAAAGTTTACTTTGAGTAAATCAGGGATGATTCATTTCAAGGAGAAAGTAATTTGTGCATTCTCATGCATTTTCTTTTGTGACTACTAAGAACTTCATTTCTTCAGTGTTCAACTTCCTCATTACCATCTGTAATCCCCTACCAAACACCTATTCTCAAGGTTTAATCCTAGGCATGTTATCTAAGTGGTGGGTCAAAATTATGTAACTATGTTATAACTATAGTATTTATCTGAGGAACTCTCTCTCTCGATATATATATGTGTGTGTATATATATATTTATATATATTTCTCATAGGGATGCATATGGAATACAATTAAATTATCAATATCATCTTGCATTGTCCTCTCTGGTCACTATAAAACACATTTTGATAGCCTCATTTTTCTGTCCATTTTATATTTGTTTGCACTACTCCAATGTTTCCTATCTCTAGATAGAATTCTTAAAGAGAATTTATTACAGTTTATGTCTCCATTTAAATCTTCTGTGTGAGTTGTTTTTTTTTCCTCTACCATGTTTTCCATGAAGGAAATAAAAATAGTTAAATGTGCTTTTATGAAATTTGGGATATTTAACTTAGTTTTTTCTATATGTATAATATTAATAATGCCCAGTGGTGTGAAATAATATTTAATTCTCTGTTTAAAAATTGACTCTTTGTAATTAGACTTTTTAAGATTTTGTTTAAAATATTTTGTTCACTTCTGAAAAGATTATCATTCTGGCAATTTATTTGGAATTGCACCTTCTTTGTAAATAATTTTGTAATATTGGATAAGTGATATAACCAATTATTCCATTCATACCAATGTGTGAATTTCATACAATTTACTTTCAAAGAGTTGGCCAGAGATATTATTAATACGTATTTTACTTTTTATGTTTTTTGAATCTTTAGAATATAAAAAATATTGCAACAAAGTTTTCATTACTGTTACTTATTTCCACTTCTGCATGTATTTATTATTTCCTTTAGTAAATATGATGTGATAACTAATGTCATGTAGTTTCATGATATTTCAAAATTCACTAGAAATTGTGTTATTTCCCAAAACCAACATCAGCTTTTTTTGACTCATTGTGAATTTTCTGCACTGAAAAATAATTTTCATGCTCTTAATACTACCACACCAACTTTTACTGTTTTTTTTTCCCCCCTGATTTGTTTTTTTACATATGCTTACATTTAATATTTTTGATCCACAATGTTCTGTGTGTTTTCTGGCAAATAGCATATAGCCACATAGAGATTTTTGTTCCTGTTTTAGAACCTTAACTAGGAAGATTAGTTAATTCATGTTTGTTGATAGATTCTTAGTACTGCACATTTATTAACAGGATTACTATTTTCAAAATTGCTCATTTGTTTTTGATAATTTGTTAATTGCAAATTGGTTATATCTACTTCATTTTCCTTTTTGTTTGTTTAGAAAATCTTGCTTTGTGTCTCTCATTTGTGTTAAAATAATTTAATCTTCAAAAAGTTCATAATTTTTTACCCATTCCTTTTAAATTATTGTTTTTAAAATGTGAGGATTATTTGTACACTCTACCAAATCATTGCAAATTTATAGTAGATAAGCCACCATTGGCTCTAATCTTCATAGATAGAAATATCATGTCTGATCTTTTGTACCTGTTACTAATCCAGCCACAAACCTCAGCTGAACTTTCCCATATTCTCATAAAAATATTAAAATAAAATTACTCAAATATTGGTGTCAGCTTTATGAATTTAAGACTTTTTTCCATATTCCTTTTGCATGATCTGCAAGGTCTTTAAGGATAGATTAAATCTCAATGAATTTCAAAGTAATTTAAAAGTAGAAAAAAATTCAGATGGAGGAATATCTTTAAGTCTGTGGATATAATCACCTAAAGTATCTGAGGGATAATCTAATTCATTCTTATTTCTTCCCCTTCCTAGCTGGCTGATTACTAAAATTCCATGTAGGAAAGAACCTCCATTTAATTGGCAGCCATGGGCCCACTCTCCCATGTGACCTTTGAGCATGTAGTTGCAAATCAAAGACTTGAACTGGAGGCATGTACTGTTGGTTTTGTTCTCTCAACTTCTTAGATACTGCCATCTCTACAAGGTAAACTTTGAAACTTTGGTAATAAACCATTCTGATTGGTATAGGTAGCAACTAATTGTTTTATTGGTATACTCATTAAAACACTTGCATGACAAATATTTTATTGATGTAATATTTAGGTCTGTTTTAATTTTTAACACATATTTCTGTGGGAACTAGGGAATATGAAAAAGAAAGGTGTTAGAGAAGTTGAGTTTCATATAACCATATATTCATTTTTCTGGAGAAACATTGCATCCAACCATAATTTCAATTATGTTGAAAATGACTAAAATAACCTCTTCTAAATTTGTCGTGAATTCTGTGTTTTAATAAATGACTCATATTACTTATTTTCTGTAATTCTCTTTACAGTAAATAGGGATTAAATAAGGAAATGGGAAACTGGACACTGGTGACTGAGTTTATTCTTGTGGGAATACCCACAACCAGAGCATTTGGGGGCCTCCTGTTCATGATTTTTTTATTGGCCTACTTAGTGACAATCCTTGGAAACACCCTCATCATTACCCTCATTCTTGTGGATTACAGGCTCCACTCACCCATGTATTTCTTCCTCAGCAACCTCTCTTTCAGTGAAATATTAACCACCACCTGTGCTGTTCCCAAGATGCTGGCAGGCTTCCTGTCAGAGAGGAAGACCATGTCATTTGGAGGATGCTCTGCACAGTCTTATTTCTACTTCCTTTCTGGATGCACTGAGTTTATCCTTTTTGCTGTCATGTCCTATGATTGCTTTTTGGCCATCTGTAGTCCCCTTCAGTACCCTACAATTATGACCAGCTCACTCTGTATCCATCTTGTCATCTTCTCCTGGTTGGGTGGCTTTTTCCTGATCCTCCCATCCACAGTCCTAAAAATAGGACTGCCATATTGTGGCCCCAATGTGATTGATCACTTTTTCTGTGACAGTGCTCCCCCCCCACTTGGCCTGTGCTGACATACATGTCATTGAGCTCATGGATTTCCTCAGTTCCCTTGTCCTGCTCATCAGCTCCCTCTCACTCACAGTGGTCTCTTATGTTTATCATCTCCACCATTCTGAAGATACCCTCAGGACAAGGACAACACAAAGCCTTTGCCGCTTGTGCCTCTCACTTCACTGTGGTCTCCATGGGCTATGGGACCTCCATCTTTGTTTATGCCCGTCCCTCACAGAAGAGCAGCCTCCACCTCAACAAGATCCTCTTTATCCTCTCCAGTGTCATCACACCTCTCCTGAAGCCTTTCATCTTCAGTCTACGGAATGAATCCATGAAAGATGCTCTAAAGGACACAGTAGCAAAGGGACAGAACTTTCTCAAAGGACTGAGGTGCATGGCAAAGAAGTTTGTGAATCAATCCTGTGGATACTCAGAGTTACCAAGAATGATTTCAACCTAATCACAAGGTATTTTTAAATGGCACATGTTATAAATGACACAATAACAATTGTGTTATCATAATATTTTGAGTTTATTAGCAGCTGTTTGTTAAAGATATTTTATATCAATCAAAATTGTAATTTTATTTTCACACTGATAATTTGAGTGGCATTTTTTACAATTGCCAAAAGATGAAAACCACCCAAGTGTACATCAAAAGATGAATGGATAAACAAAAACAAAATGTGATCTGTTCATATAATAGAAAATGAGTCAGTCATAAAAGGGAATGTAGTCCTAATACATGAGACAACATGAATGAACATTAAAGATGCCATGTTTCATGCAAAAAGGCATAAAAAATTATTTGTGCTCTCACAAATAATTAAAATAAGCAAATTCATAGAGTCTCAAAGTAGAATACAGGTCACCAGGGTTGCAGTGGAGGTAAGAAATAGGAGTTAATGATTAATGAGAACAGAGATTCTGTTTAGGGTGATGGAAACATTTAGTAATGGAATATCGTGATGGGAGCACAAAACTGAGATTATAATTAACACCACGAATTGCATATTTGCAAGTGGTTAATATGGTAAATTTAAGTTGTATGTATTATATGAGAATAAAATAAATTAAAACAGTACAATATAAACATTGATTCCTAATTACATTATGGACTATAGTTAGCATAATTCTAATAATATTTCAATAACTGTAACAAAGTTCTTACACTAATGTAAAGTGTTAATTAGAAAATGTGTGTATGTGAGTAGAGAATACATGAGAAATTTGTAATTTCTGCATGTTTCTCTGCAAACCTACAACTCTCTAATAAAAAATGAGAAAAATGCAACTTTCAGGTAATAATAGAAGGTAGTTATGGGTAGATGTGATATAAGTAATAAGATAGTATCTTTTAAAAGACCTACAATTGTATACACTGCTTGGTTGAGAATATTATTGAACTAATTATATGTAATCAGTTCAGCCCCATGAAATATAGGATGAAAAGGTTTCAAGGCACCTTCTCCCCAAGGACACACTCTCATGCATGTGGAAGTTCACGCTTGGAAAAGACTCAGTTTTTGTCTTTAATACTTGCATTTTTCTTATATTTTAGTTCAAACATTAGTTACCACATGATGTTCATATTATTTTCCAAGTGGAAAACAAGACTTCCTTCCAGAAATACTTCTATCATATTATCTTTTCAGAGTCCTCGGTAATAATCAGTAAAACAGTCCCCTTAACATTCTAGCATATCACCTGTTCATATATTTATTATATTTTTCAAACTATTTTGTTTGATATTTATATTTAATAAAAAATTAAGCTCTTTGAGAATAAGGATCTTGAATTCAATTAAAAAATTAAGCTCTTTGAGAATAGGGATCTTGACTTTCTTATTGAAGGCTTTAGTTCTAGTTCTAAAAGAGTATCAGTAGTGTTACAAATGGAATACATAGTTTTCTTTTATCACTGAGATCTCTCTGAAGGGTTCCTCAGTTATACTCAAACCATACTGATTCTTCTCAAGTACAAGATGAAGTTACAGTTTGCCTCACTCAGTGGAAAAGGAGTGATTTCCTCAGTTCAAGTCTAAAACAACTCAGTTACAGAAATAGCACAAGTTATGTAATCTTTCAGGCCCAAAGATATGGCCAGAAGCGTATCTTCTGACATGCTTAATAATGACATGCTTAATAATCCATATGAATTTGAGATGGTATTAATCTGAGGAGGAACAGAAGAGTGGAAGGCAGAAATACAATCTATGTCCACTTGAATGGTGCTTCTCAAACTCTCTATGGCCAAGGAGATTTTCCCCCATCCTCCATTTATCAATACCTTTCTAAAACATAATAAAAATTAATAACAAGAAATTATCTTTAAAAGCTATATAATTCATAAGCTTCAAAATGGTATAATACTGGACAGACATAAATCCATATTCCAATAAATAAAAGTCATAAAACAGAAAAGAAATAAGGGATTACAAAAACTTTATGTTTTTCTTTCAAAGCGTCCCTTTATAGGTGATTCATAGAGAATGGTTCTTCCATGTGTAACATTTTGTTGTTCTGCAATTGTTAACCAGGTAAGAAAAATAAAGAAACACAGCCATTCCTGTCTGAATTGCCAGGATTCCATAGATCCCTGACCAACACACTACTTTTAAACATTAGGGAGGAGTTCAGTTGTTGTATTTTTTAAATTTATTTTTAAAGGAGCTTTTGATTACATAAATATTACAGTGAAAATATAGGAGTGCCTCACCCCCTCTCACACTTTTCCTCACAACAACTTTCATTAATGTGGTATATTTGTTACAACTGAAGCATTACTACTAAGCATAGTGTATAGTTTATATTATGGTTTACCATATGCACCACACATTTTTATAGGTTTTAACAAAATGGAAAATGGCTTGTGTCCATCTTTGCAATATCATGCAAAACAATTCCATTGTCCCAAAAATGCCCCATGCTACAGCTTTTCTTCCCTCTCCCTGTCCTCAGAACCTCTGGTCACCACTGTCTTTATATCAATGTTACAAGTTACTCCATTACTAGAATAATAAGTCTACCTTAGTCATTGCACCCTTATGTTTGTTCATTCCTCAATGTGAGGATTTGGGGATGGTGATGTTCACTCTGCTTCCAATTGAGAGGGGGCTTAGATTCTGTGGAGCAGATGTATGGAACTGTCTTGTTTGCAGTTGTAGGTACTGTCTGTTTTTTTGGGATGGACATAGTCCATCATCATGCTTTTGTTCATTTTTTGGGGTGAGTCAATGAACTGGAGATTAGGAGCTGGCTGTAACTCTGCTGAAATAAAGAACTCAACCAACATGTGAACATTTTTGAAGATTTAAGTCTTTAAATTTAAATGTAATGGGTATGTGCTAATTGTAAGTTTAAATAAATAGGGCAGAAGAACCATTTGTAGGAAAATTATAAAGAGTCTAACTTTGATACATTAAGAGATAGATTATCATGCATGCCAAGGTAAGGTCCACTGACATGGTGTCAATTTCTGATTCTTTGCATAAGCACCCCTTTAACAGAGTGATACACTGGAATAGAAAAATAGTAGTGTTTATGGGAATGAAAGACACAATAGGTAAGATTAAAAACACATTTGAGACATTTAACAGCAGACACAATCGATGATTGTAGAAGAAAGAATGTGATGGAGAAGAAATAACAGCTGAAATTAAAGAGAAAGAGAAAAGAATGGAAACAACTGACCAGGGACTAAGGGAGTTGAATGATAACACAAAAACGTATGTGTCATGGGATTTCCAGTAGAAGAGAAGGTCAAAGGGTCAGAAAAAGTACTTGAGGAGATAATGAAAGAAAAATTCCCAACACTCATGAAAGAAATTAATACACATGTCCAAAAAGTGCAGCATATGGCAGTCAGAATAAATTTGAATAAGCCTATTAAAGACTCATACTACTCAGATGCTAAAGAAAAAGAGAAAAATTTGAAAGCAGCAAGAGAGAAGCAAACCATCACATACAAAAGATGCTCAGTGTAGATTTAGTGCAGATGTCACATCAAAAGCATTGGGGGGTTGGAGACTATGGTATGATATAATTAAGATACTGAAAGAGAAAAAATGCAGGCCAAGAATTCTTTACCTAGTAAAATTGTCTTTCTAATATGAAGGTGAGCTAAAACATTTGTAAATAAACAGAAAACATGAGTTTTCCTAAAAAGGAATCCAACTGTGCAGAAAACACCCTTGGCCCTGCAACCCAAGAGAAAAAGACAAGATGGAAAATACTGGAGGAGGGTGTAGAAGGGAAGATATCAAAATGGATAGCCAAAAGGGAAAAATGGCAGATGAAAATAAGATACGACATAGGAAAGCCAAAGAATAAAGGAGGTAAATAATGCATTTACAGGAATATCATTGAATATCTCAGTCAAAAATTTTATATCCAGTGAGACACTCTTTAAAAAATGTGAGAGATAGTAAGACATCCTGAGATAAAAGCTGGAAGAATTCTTCCCTGATTCTGCCACGAAAACAGTTCTAAAGGGAATTTTTCAGACTGAAATGAAAGTATACCAAAAAGTGTTTCAAAATAGATAAAGAAACAATGATCTGCAGTTAAAGTAACCATTTGTGCAATTGTAAATGCCAGTATTATCATACTGTACTGCTTAAAATGTAACTCCTTATCTTCCTAAATGTGCCAAAATTCAAATGCATAAAAAGTAATGATAAGTCAAGGCTTTTGTACACACAATCTACAAAGGCATAAGTGGTAACAAGTAAAAAAATTTGGGGAACAGAGGCTTATAATGTAAATAGATGCTATTAAAGTTAAGTAGGCATCAATCTGAAGATAATTGTGGTATATTTAGTATGTTAAATTTTAAACCCATGGTAATTAACCATAAGGAAAACAAATGAAAAATATATTCAGCTAGAAATGAAAAGGCACTCAGTAAGTTACAATACAAGAAAGCTAATTAATATGAAAGTAGACTTAAAAATAAGGTGGAACAAAAATGAAAAATTACATTTTTTTCAGTTTAAATTAAATTCCCCAATCAAAACATACAGGCTGACAGAATGGATAAAAAAATTATGAACCATTCATATCCTGTCCACAAGTGTCTCACCTTAGAGCCAGGGATGCAAAGCAGCTGAAAATGAAAGTTTGGAAAAAGATATTTCATGCAAACAGCAACCAAAAAGGACAGAGGTAGGTATACTAATAACAGTCAAAACAAGTTTTAAATGCAAAAAGTTATAAGGGATGTAGAAGGCCATTTTATATTAATAAAAGTTACATTCCACTATGTAGGAGTAAAAGTCATAAATGTTTATGCACCTAATCAGGGTGCTCCAATACACAAGAGGCAAAATCTGGCAAACCTGAAGAGAGATAGAGACATCGCTACAGTAATACTTGGAGAATACAATGCACCACTCAAATCATTAAAACGATTAGACACATGATCAACAAGGAAACAGAGAACTTGAACAATATGATAAATCTATGAGGAATACAATCTTCTCAAGTTCTCATGGATCTTTATTCAGTATAGACCATATGTTCAGTCTCAATCCAGGTCTGAATAAATATAAAATGATTGAAATTATACAAAGCACTTTCACAGAGCATAATGAAATGAAGCTGGAAATCAATAACAGGCAGGAAAAAGGAAAATACACAAATAGGAGGCCAAACAACAGATTCCTAAACAATCAGTGAGTCAAAGAAGAAATAATAAGAGAAACTTGTAGATATCTCAAGATGAATGAAAATGAGAGCACAACTTGTCAAAAATTATGGTATACCACAAAGGCAAGGCTGAGGGAAATTTATAGCCCTAAATGCCTATATTAAAAAGAAGAAAGAGTTAAAATAAAAGACCTAATTAAACATTTGAACTAGAAAAAAGCAGCAAACACAACCCAAAGCAAGCAGAAGGAATGAAATAATAGAGATTAGAGCAGAAATAAGTGAATTTTAGAACAAAAATTCAGAGAAAATCAACAAAATCAAAAGCTCATTCTTTAAGAAGAGCAATAAAATTGACAGACCCTTTGCTAGACAAATAAAGAAAAAAAGAGAAAAGATGCTAATGAATAAAATCAGAATTGAAAGGGAGAAAGTTATAATGGAACCCACAAAAATAACAGGGACCATAAGAGGAAGTTATGAGAAACTGTAAGCTAAGGAATTAGACAACCGAGTTGAAATGGACAAATTCCTAGACCTTCACAAAAAACCTACATTGACTCTGCAAAAAATACCAGAGCTGAACAAATCAATCACATTAAAGAGATAAAATCATCAAAAAAAATCTCCCAACAAAGAAAAGTCCAGATGATTTCACGGGTGAATTCTGCAAAGTATTTTGAGAAGAATTAAAACCAATCCTATTTAAACTCTTCCAAAAAATTGAAGAGGAGGGAAAATTACCCAACATATTTGATAAAGCCAACATCATCATAATACAAACCAAGAAAAGACACTACAAGGAATGAAAATTACAGACCAATATATCTAATGAACATAGATGCAAAAATCCTGAACAAAGTACTTGCAAAAAGAATCCAATGAAAAATTACATTCCATGATCAAATGGGATTTACTCCTGGCATGCAAGTCTAGTTCAACACAAGAAAATCAATTAAAGTGACATACTAAAATAACAAATTGAAGGGAAAAAATCCATGATCATCTTGACTGATGCAGAAATGCATTCAACAAAAACCAGCATTCTTTCTTGATAAAAAACACTTCAAAAGATAGGAATAAAAGAAATATTCCTTAATATGATAAAGGGTATGTAAGAAAAATGCACAGTCAACATTGTACTCACTGAGGAAGAGTTGAAAGCATTCCTTCTAAGACCAGGACGAGACCAGGATGCCCACTGCCCTCACAATTGTTTAACTTGTACCAGAAATTTCTAGTTCCAAGTATCTATGTAAAAACATATGTGAGCTAATAAACAGATTCAGGAAAGTGGCAGGATATAAGATCAACTTGCAAAAATCTGTAATGTCTCTATACACTAGCATTGAAAAACTGAGAAGGAAATCAGGAAAAAAATTCCATTTACAATGACAACGAAAAGACTCAAATACCTAGGAATCAATTTATACTAGAGATGTAAATGAGCTATATCCAGAAGACTACAATATATTGCTAATAAAAATTTTTAAAAAACTAAACAAATGGAAAGATATTTCATGTTCATGGATTGTAAGACTAAATATTGTGAAGATGTTAAGCCTATCAAAACTGATCTATAGACTCCATGTAAGACCAATCAGAATTCCAACAGCCTATTTTATACATATAGAAAAGGTAATTGCCAAGTTTCTTTGTAAGGGAATTGGGACCCAAAAAGCCAAAGACATCCTAAAAAAGAAGGGCCTGACCTTGTTTCAGGGCCTGACCTTGTTTTAAGACCTGACCTTGAAACATATTGCCGAGTAACAGGGTCAAAACAGCATGGCATGGGTATAGAAGTAGACACATTGGTCGATGGATTCAAATTGAGAGTTCAAAAATAGACTATCACAGCTACTGCCAAGTGCTTTTTGACAAACCTACCATGTCCTCCTTACTGGACAAAACAGATTCTTCAACAATTGATTCTGGGAGAATTGGATATCCATAACCAAAGGAATGAAAGAAGACCCCTTTATAAGAATCAACTCAAAATGGATCAAAGACCTAAATATAAAATCCAGGATCATGAAACAACTAGATGAAAATGTAGGGAAACATCTTCAAGATCTGGAAGGTGTGGGACTCTTAAACCTTATACCCAAGTCTCAAGCAAAAAAAGAAAAAAAAAAGATAAATGGAACCTCCTCAAATTAAACACTTTTACACCTCAAAAGACTTTGTCAAAAAGTTGGGAATACAGGAGACTCAATGGGAGAAAATATTTGGAAATCACATATCTGATAAGTATTTAATTTCTGTGATATATAAAGAGATTCTACAACTCAATAATAAAAAGACAAATGACCCAAATAAAAAATGGGCAGAAGGCTTAAAGAGACATTTATCCAAAGAAGAAATACAATGGTGATAAAACACATGAAAAAATGCTCAACATCACTAGATATTAGGGAAATGCAAATCTAAGCTATGATGAGATATTTCATACCAAATAGAATGACCACAATTAAAAAGACAGAAAACTATAGGTGTTGGAGAGGATGTGAAGAGTTAGGAACTCTTATATATTGTTGTTTGAAAGGTAGAAATGTACAGCCACTGTGGAAGACTGTTTGACAGTTCATAAGGAATTTGAATATAGATTTTGTCATGTGACCCAGCAATACTACTACTAGATATATACCCAGATGAACTGAGAGCAGTGACATAAGCAGACATCTACATCCTGATGTTTGTGGAGGCATTATTCACATCACCAAAAGATAGAAACAACCCTGTTGTCCATCACCTGATGAATGGACAAATTGCATAAATTCAGGGAGTTAATAATTAGAATATTGGTCACCAGAAAATGGAATGAAGTTAGGGAATGGAAAGCTGAGGTTTAATCTGTGAAAAATTGGTAACAAGATTGTTTGTAAATCTTTGGAAATGAATATAAATGATGAAAGCACATCATAGTATTTGTAACTAGGAGTGCTAATACATAGGTATGATAATGATTGAAAGGGAAACTATATGGTCATGTATAATACTAGAAGGAACCCTAAAAATGTAACAGGGGACTGTATAGCATAGTAAAACCTCATGTGAAATATAAATATGGGGAATATTACATATAAAATACTGTTTTTCTTTGAAACATAAATATGTGTTAATGTTATAAGATGTTAACATCAGGCAAAAATACAACTATGGACAGTAATGTATAGTAATATATTAATACTCTGTCATTAAGGGTTAAAAAGGAAATATACTAAGTGAAAGAAACTAGATAAAGGGTACTACATATTTTTGTTCCCATCTGTACAAAATATAATATAAATAAGAGGAGAGAGAGAAAGGGAAATAGAAAATCAGCTATGCATGGCAGAGGAAGGATAGATAGATTGAGAGGTGAATACTAAGGGGTAGAGTTTTCTGTTTGGGCTTTTTTTGTTTGTTATTATTATTTTTATTATTGGAGAAATGAAAACAACCTAACAATGATCGGTGTGATGAATCCACATCTCCAAGATTATACCACGTTATCATTGATCTTACACTTCTGACCGACCATATATTTTATGATTTATCATTAAACTTGATTAAAATATATCTAATAGAAGTAATATATATACAAAAATAGTATGCTGATTCATAGTGATGAATATATGATGAAGAAAAATATACTCCTGAATGTTGAGAAATGTTGAAATTATGTTCTCAGAAAAACAATTCACTTAAACAAATTTTCTACTTTACAAATCAAGTACGTGATTATAGGGAGAAAGTCAATACATATTAATCACCCAGTCTGACTGATAGTTTCATTCATCCAGGTATCTGTCCACTTAGATGACTATCCAGAATAATGTATTTTATCCCTGGGAGTTTGAGTAGCTATCTTCAAATTGTTTTTATTTTATTGCTCTAGATTTTGGGATTAATTCGCAAATCTTAGTAGAACTTCCCATTTTTATTTCTGGCTCCTTTTGGTCCCCGTTCAACAATCCAGCTCTACTAAGCTTCATTTGGTTCTTTGTATACTCCAGGATATTTTTCCATGTATGGTTACCATGCATAAAATTCTCCTTAAAATTCTTTTATTACACTCTACCATATTTATCCATCTGAAGACTGTGCATTCCTGTGATTTGAATTAATAATAATTTCTTCTATAAACATTTCCAAATTCTCTGCTATGGTAACTCCCTGTCAATGCCAAGTTGATTCTCTTTAATTATCATATTTATAGCATCCATAACACTTCCATTAATTTGTGTTATCAGTTTTCCATCTAAACCAAGCATTCAAGATCTGCAATGTGCTCATCAAAGTGAAGCAGGCCAGACACAAAAGGTCAAATATCATTATTGTGCTATTTTGAACTAAATATATTGTTTAAACTCATGGAGTTAAAATTAGAATATAAATCACTAGAGATTAGAATGAGGGTAAAGAATGGAAAAGTAAGGGTTAATCTATGCAGAATTAATAAAAAGATTGTTTGGAAATCTTTGGAAATGAATAGAAATGTTGAAAGCACATCATAGTCCTTGTAAATATCAGAACCATTTTATGGGTGTGAGAGTGGTTGAAGGAGAAAATCTAAGGACATATTCAAATGACCAATCTGCTTATTGTGCCAATTTGTCCAACTGCCTGGTATTAAGATGCTCAGTTATTATGAAGGGTCAAAATAAAACTAACCTTGAAAACGTTGTGCACCTAATATCATTGCAATCAAGAGACAAAGATAAGAGACAATTATTCTCTGTTTTGTGGAAGATGACAGAGTCAGACAACCAACAATGCAAATGGAGGAAACTGACTCACTGTCAAGGAGCCCTGATCAAAAATCTTCTGCCTTTTTACTGACTGGGGAGGCGAGGTAGATGGAAAGACAGACAGAAGGGCTAAGAGTAGAAATGTACTCAGAGTGCAGAGGATTGACTCAGCCAAGGTCCCCCAATTAGGAAGTCTTGGCTGCAGCACCAGGGAACAATTTCAGCCGTGGTCCCAGATCAGGGGTCCACTACACGGAGGCACCTAGACTAGGAATACAAACATGTGTATAAGCATGGCTGAACCAAGGATCACTGAGTGTATGACTGGAGCTCTCTTCAGAAAACTGTAATGCACTGACTATACAGAGGGCAGCTTTCTTTCATGAGGCTGCCAGAAATGCTTATAATGTCCCATACTCGGGGCTGAATGATCACATGTAAGATTTTGCCAAGAGCCAGACTCCTCAATTATTAACACATTTGTAATATTTAATAATTTAGCTATTTCCTCCAAATAGTAACTATTATTTGTAAGTGCATCATATAATTGTATAGTGTGTCATGTAATTAGATGCATATAATTAGTAGTTCTTTACAAATTGAGTTACCCCTTAATTTCTTTTCTTTATCTCTATCTTATATGACTGAGTTATGTTCTATATGATGTTTACATTTCTGTATATCTTGGGGTTTCCAATTCATTTTATTTATTTTATAAGCTTTTGAAAAGAATTTCTTCTTACAATTGACAGGTTTCCTTTTTGCTTACATGCATACTTCTTGTCCAATATTGAATTTTTTAACAACATTTTACAATAGTATACTTAAAATTATGCTAACACATTCAGTTTTAAATTAACTAATACTGTTATACTTTGTGCACCACAAATTCTACTTTATTGCCTGCTGTTGTGCTATTCTTAAGTTTAATGGAATATATCAAATAATTGATTCGTAAAAATCATGCTCATAAAAATCAGAGATCTCACTTATTATTGAATTTTTGTTTATTTGCATACATAAAAAGAATTGAATAATTTAAGGAGGAGGAAGATATCTAAGATCTCTAAAGCAATTTTCCAGTCATTCTTGCCATAGTAGTAACAATCTTTCAGCCCTGTTTAACATGTGAGGTCTCTGGGTAATCGAAATGCTGATAGAAAATGCAATATTTTGGATAAGAAGCATATTTCTGTTTTTTATCGTACTGTTAATAACCCTGCATGGCATTTTCCATGGAGTCATAAGCCATAAATTCAGAGAAGCCTGTGTTATTACTGGAAGCAACCCTCGACTAAATATTAACACATCTTACCAGGAACAAAATCTTTAAAAGATGCCCATCATTAGCTTTTTCACAGATTGAGAAAGTTTCTTACAATTCCTTATTGATTAGAGTTTTTATTTGAAGAGTTGTTGAATTTTGTTAAATATTTTTTCTCTGTGATTTATCTCACACACAGGTAAAATTCTGATTTAAATGACTGATTTTGGAGAAAAATGCAACATTGTAATCCTGGAGTAAACCCCAGGATTATGTGTCAAGCTTTTTTTTTATTGTTTCATTTATTTATTCATTTATTTTTAAAGAAGCTTTAGATTACATAAATGTTACATAAAAAATCAAGGGGATTCCCATATACCCTACCCTCTCCCCCCTACCAGACTTCCCAACATAAACAACATCTTTCATTAGTGTGGTACATTTGTTACAATAGATGAACACATAATGAAGCATTACTACTGTGGACTGTAGTTTACATGATAGTTTATACTCTATCCTGCACAATTTAATGGGTTATGACAAAATGTATCCATCATTACAATGTATTCATCATTGCCTGTATCCATCATTGCAATGTCATGTAGGACAATTCCAATGTCCCAAAAATGCCCCATGTTACACCTAATTTTCCATCTCCCTACCCTCAGAACCTCTGGCAGCCACTGCCTTGATATCAATGATAGAAGTTCTTCAATTGCAATAATAATAATGTCTATAAGAGAATAATAAGTTTACCTTAGTCTTTTATTCATATTATTTATGAATTCCTAAAAGACGTATTATGGTTGTAAACTGATCTGTTCCTCTGGGCATGATATCCTTTAATTGATTTAAATTCAAAGGCTTTATATTTACTTGAATAAATCAAGATTAGGGCTTTGATTTGACCATATCATTATGGCATGCAGGATTGAATCCCCACCCCCTTGGTGGCTATATAAATGGACACTCATACAGAAGAACACAAAAAAGACATGGCAGATGAGAGAACATAGTTTTGATGCTGGAGACCAAGGGACTGGTGAGCCATTTCCCTGATTGTTTGCAGCTGAAAATAACAGAGCAGCTGAGCCCTAAACCAGCCTACAGCTGAGATCAGAAGAAGCTGGACCCATGGAGCCTTAGGAAGAAAGAGGAAGGTTGAACTCTCACAGATGTTACCCACTATCTTGCTTCACCATGTGGCAACAGACACTTGGTGAGGACGTACCTCTTATGGTAGCTTGAGTTGGACTCTTTAGGGCCTTGTAATTGTATGCTTTTACCCCAAATAAATATCCAGTATAAAAGCCAACAGATTTCTGATACTTTATATCAGTACCCCTTTAGCTGACTAATACAGAATTTGGCACCAGGAGAATGGTGTCACGCTTTTCCAATTACCAAAATTCTGGAATGGTTTTATAAAGGGTTAAGGAGTATATTTTGAAGTTATTTTGAGATACTTGATAGAAAATCCCTAGACTGCTTTGAAGAGACTGTTGGTAGGAATATGGGCACTAAGTTATTTCTGATAAGGCCTTAGAAGGAAGTGATGAAACTATTATCGGAAACTGGAGGAAAGGTGATCCATGTTTTAAAGTTTCAGAGAACTTAGTAAGATTGACTCCTGATATTATATGGAAGCCAGAATTTGAAAATCACAAACTTGGACATTTAGCCAAGGAGATTTCCAAACCAAATGTGGAAAATGCAACCTGGCTTCTCCTTGCAGCTTATAGCAAAATGTTAGAGGAAAGAGATAAGCTAGTAACTGAATTGTTGGGCCCAAAGGAAACAGAAACTGACTCCAGAAATTCCAAGCCTCTGGCAATCAAGCCCTGAGACAATAGTGTCCCATTTGAGAAATTAAAGTTGGTAAGTCAGGATTGAAAAGGCAACTATCCAGGAAAGATCTGTGGAATGTTTTACTATCTCATGGCTTTGGACCTCTGTTTCCTGCATGCTAAACCAACATGCTTTTTGAGAAAGCTTTATAAACAAAACTACTGTCAGCCTGGACTTAAAGGGACATGGAGGGGAGAGATGAAAGGGAAAATGGCTTTAAGAGGGAGACCATGGAAACTGATGTCTGGAATTAAGACATCTCCTTGGGCCAAGAGAGGAACCCCACCCATGTGTACAGAAAGGGTGAATTTGCCCTGGCAGTTGAAGAGATTGGATAGTCCATCCCACTGTTCAGGGAGACTTTTACCACTTTAGGCTAAAAAGAGGGTGGAGGAGCTTCCCCAAAGGTTGGGGAGAGTGAGGTCAACACCCCATAGGTCTGAGAGGGGTGGGTCTATCCCCCATAGACAAGGGAAAGCAGGTCACCACCTCATTGCTCTGAGTGGGTTGGGCCTGTATAGAGATTAGGGACAGTGTTGCATCCACCTCACTGTACTAAGGGGGTTGAGACTCTACCCCAAGGAGGGGATAAAGTGTGGCCATTACCCCAATGTTCTTGATGGGGGTTCTGGAGCTCAGTAGCTACCCAGATGCTTGATGAGGGTGGAACCAAGAAAAAGACTGTTGTGCAAGCCTGTGGAAAGAGCAGGCCCCCAAGAGGCCACAAGGATGAGAAGACACCATCATCTTAAGAATGACCAACCACCACACCAGGGAGGCAAGAGTACCTACAACTGAAAGCAGGAGAATCGCATCCAGCATCCATGTGGAATCTAAGCCCCCTCTTGATATAGATGTGGAGTGGACACAACCATTCTAAGGTCCATAGGATGGAGGAATAGAGTATGGATTAGAGTGGACTTACTGATATTCTATTCATGAACTATTGTGATTAGTAACCGAAGAAAATGTGGCATTGGTGTGGAGAAAGTGGCCATGGTGGCTGCTGGGGTAGGGAGTGGGAGGAAGAGATGTGATGTGGGAGCGTTTTTGGGGGTAGGAGTTGTCCTGGGTGGTGCTGCAGGGACAGTTACCAGACATTGTATGTCCTGCCATGGCCCACTGGGTGGACTGTGGGAGAGTGTGGGCTATGGTGTGGACCATTGACCATGAGGTGCAGCAGTGCTCAGAGATGTATTCATCAAGTGCAATGAATGTCTCATGATGATGGAGGAAGTTGTTGTTTTGGGGGGAGGAGTGGGATGAGGGGGGTGGGGGTATATGGGGACCTCATATTTTTTGAATATAACATTAAAAAAATAAAGACCGAAAAAAAAAAAAAAAGAATGACTCTCAGACTTTGATATCTAATGGAGTATACCTTGCAGATTTTCAAAACAGTTGGGAAACAGTGACTCATGTTTCCCTCCCAAATTCTTCTTATGGTAATGTAAATGTTTAACCCCTGTCTGCCTCTTTGCATATTGAAAGCAGATAAATTGTTTTGTAAGTTATACAGGTATACAGCTAGAGGGGACTTTGCCCTAAAACAAATTTATTTCTATAAACTGATTGTGAAATAAGGTTTGTTGAATATTGTAATGTCTTTTTGGAATTCAGAGGGTGGAGTGTGGCAGTTTGATTTTATTTATGAATTCCAAAACACATTTTGATTATGTTGGTAAACTGGTCTGTTTATCTGGGCATGATATCCTTTGACTGATTTAAATTCGAGGGCTTTACATTTACTTGATTAAATCAACATTAGAGCTTTGATTTGGCCATGCCATTAGGGTATGCAAGGCAGAGTCCCTGCTCCCTTGGTGGGCTATAAAAATGGTCACAAATACAGATGAACACAGAAAAAGACACAGCAGAGGAGAGTACTGTTACGATGCTGGAAACCAGGGGAGAGATGATCAGTTAGCCTGATAGTTTGCAGTTAAAGGGAAAAGAGCTGGTGAGCCCTATGGCAGCCCACAGCTGGGATTGGAAGAAGCTGGGCCCATGGAGGTTTAAGAGGAAGAGGAAGGCTGAACCCTCACAGATATCACCGGCCATCTTGCTTCAACATATGGCAACAGACATTTGGTGAGGAAGTACCTCTTATGTTATCTTGAGTTGAAATCTTTAGGGCCTTATAACTGTAAATTCTATCCCAAATAAACATGCTTATAAAAGCCAACAGATTTCTGGTACTTTGCATCAGCACCCCTTTGACTGACTCATACAGCTGTACAAACTCATTTGTATTTCACATTTCCCCCTTTTGTTCAAGGCCTTTTTTCCAGATGCATTGCTAGTTGGCACTTGGTAATAATCCCTTAGTGCTATGGAATATTGTCCCTGTGATTTATGTCTCATGCTAGGGGGAATATAGTGCATTTATATGATGAGCTTGGCTTAGAGAGAGGCCACACTTTAACAAGGAGGTCTTCAGGAGGTTCTTCTTAGGCAGTATGTAAGACTAGGCCAAGTTTCCATTTCTATTTGTTAAACTTTTATTATACAAGATGACTACATTTGCTCCTATTTTTTATTGTGATAAAATACAACCACCTTTAAGCATTCACTTCAGTGGCATTAATTATACTTAAAATGTGTGCTACCATCATCCTTTACCAAAGTGTTCCAGTCTCCCAGAACAGGAAATCTATACCCCTAAGCACTGACTCCTGATTTCTGCTTCCCTTGCCCTTGGTAACTTGTAACCTACTTTCTAAATCTATGACTTCGAATATTGCAGTTCTTTCATGTAAGTAATATCATGCAATATCTGTTCTTTGATGTTTGGCTTATTTCACTCAAATGAGGTCCACAAGTTTCTCCATAATGTAGCATGTATCAAAACTTCATTACTTTTTTGTGGTTGAATATATTACATTGTATGTATATGACATATTTTAATTTATTTATATGTTGATGTGCTCTTGGGTTGTTTGATGGCTAGGCTAATGTGTTAACTTAGCCAGGTAATTGTGCACAGTTCTTCAGTCAAGGAAGCACTGGGTTAATTGTAATACAAGGGCATTTCATGGACTTAATCATCAGTAAGTTGATTGCATAGATGGTTGATTATATCTATAATCAATTGAGGAGAGTGCCATCAGCAATGAATGATATCCCATCCAACCAGTTGAAGACCATAAAAGGGGAAGTGATATAAGCATTCAAAGAGAGAATGACCAATTCTTCATGGACAGCCAGCATCTCCTTGGAACTCATCAAAGACCTTCATCAGAGCCCCTTTTTTCAGACTGCCCTGGGAATTTGGATTTGTGCATCCCCATGGTCATGTGAAACAATTTTATAAAATCTCACACTATATTCCAATATCTCCTGTCCATTGTTTCCCTAGAGAACACTAATATCTGTTTGCCGTAGTCCAGCTCAGGGGTTGCTGCCGGGAGGCCGGAGCCTGTTGGGCCAGCAGCAGGTGGCTCAAGGTTTGGCGGGGACGCACGGTGAGAAAGAAGGCACCGCGGAGATGAGGTCTATGCGCAGGTCTGCTTTATTAAGGAAGTACACTTGGTTTTATAGTGCTGGGTAGGGGAGGGGTTGGAGCTAGGGTGGGCTAGCTACGGGGTGATAGTGGATAGGTGGGTAAGGGCGGGTGGCTATGTGGTAAGCAGTGACTAAGGAAGGAGGTAGATTCTATGTTGGCAATGTGGGCGGGACTGGCGGGAAGAACAGCAACGGCTGGAGGGGGAAGATAACAGTGGCTGGGAGGAGGGGTGGAGGGAGGCAGCAGCATAAGCTGCTGCTGAGAAGGGCTATAATACAAGGAGGTTACTAAGAACTGGCAGGCCGGGGAATTAAGGTGGGGAACACCTGTTGATTCCACCTTTTTGTCTATTGTTAGTAATGCTGCCATGAATATTGGTTTTACACATATCTGTTCACGTCCCTGCTTCAGTTCTTTTGTGTATATATGAAGAAGGATTGCAGGGTCATGTGATAAATCTATTTTCAAATTTCTTAGAAAATACCAAAATGATTTTCCAAGGGGCTACATTTTACAATGCCATCAGCAATGTTTTAAAATTCCTATTTATCCACTTCCACACCAACACTTTTACTTTCAGATTTTAAAAATTCTTAATCATTTAAGTGACTATGAGGGGGTATCCCATTGTGGATTGCATTTTCATTTCCCCTTTGATCAGTGATGTTGAAAATATTTTCAGATGCTTTTTGGCAATTTGACTATCTTCTTTAGGGAAATATCTTTCCAAGTCCATGGCCAACTTTTAAAACAATGTTGTCTTTCATAGTAGTAATTTTCTATATATTCCTATATTAAACCTTTAGTAAATATATAGTTTAGCATTATTTTCTCCTATTATGTAAGTTGTTTTTTCAGTTTCTTGAAAATGTCCTTCGATGCAACAAAGGTTTTAAATTTTAATGAATTCAAATTTATGTGTTTTTTTTCCTTTTATTTCCCATGCACTTGGTGGGAATCTGTGTAAGAATCCTTTGCTTACTACTAGGGTCCTGAAGATTTTTCTTTATATTTTCTTCTAAGAGTTTTATACCTTTATCCTTTACATTAACTTTTCTACTTTCAGTTAATTTTTTTAAAGGATGTGAAGTAGGGGTTCATGTTGATTCTTTAGCATGTGGATATCCCATTTTTGTTTTTCAGTCACCATTTGTTGAAGAGAATATTCTTTCCCCATTGAGTGGATTGACAGTTTTGTCAAATATGAATTGTCCATAGATGACAATAGGTGAACTCTCAATTCTATTCCATTGGTCTATGTATCTGTCCTTGTGCCAATACCACACCATTTTGTTAAATAGTATAACAAAGCTTTGTAATTAGTTTTTAATTCAAGAACTGTGAGTTCTCCAATTTTGTACTATTTCAAGACAGTTTTGCCTATTTGGAGTCACCGGAATTCAATATTTTAATTTTTCAATTCTGCAAAGAATGCTGTTGGAATTTTGATTGGAATTGCTTTCAATTTGTAAATTACTTTTCATAGTATTGACATCTTAAGGGTTTTTTCCTTCCCATTCATGTGCATGGAATATCTTTCCATTTATTTGTGTTTATTTATGATTGTTTTACATTTATTTATGGAGAATGCATACTCTGCTGTAGTTGGATGAAGTGTTCTAAATGATTCTACTATGTCTATGATTTATTGAAGTCTACTACTATGAATGTAGAGCTATCTATTTCCCCCTTCAATTCTGTCAATGCTTGCTTCACATATTTTTGGGGTTCTCTTCTTAGCTGCATGTATGTTCATAATCATTATATCCTTTTGATGAATTGACCTTTTTATCTTTATATAGTGCCCTTCTTTGTCTCATTGAACAATTTTTCATGTAAATTCCATTTTGTCTGATATCAGTATAACCTAACATCCCTCTATGTATACAACTAGGGTGCAATATTTTGTCACTCTTTCACTTTCAACCTTCTTGTGTCTTTGAATTTTAAGTGAGTCTACTGTACAGCATAATGTTTGGTTATATATTCTTACCCACTGTCCCAATGTTTGCTTTTGACTGGAGAATTTCACATAGTCACATAGAAAGAATCTGTTATAATTTAGGAGTCTACCACCTTACTCTTTGGTATTTGCAAGTCATAATTTTTTGCCCCTTAATTCTTCCATTACTTCCTTTATTAAAAAAAAACAAACTGATTTCTTGTTATAAATCCTTCTCTCTTATGACTTTTAGGATTCTCTTTAATTTTGGCATTTGAGACTCTGATTGTTATTTTCCCAGCATGTACTGATTGTGTTTATTCTGTTTGGAAGTCATTGAACTTCTTGGATGTATTTATTCATATCTTTCATTACATTTGGGAAGTTGTCAGCCATTATTTCTTTGTATGGTCTCTCTTCCCCTTTCTCTTTCTTTTCCTTCTGATATTCCTACAATGTTTATGATGGCATGCTTGATAGTGTCCCTTAGGATTCTCAAACTCAGTTCTCTTATCTTTGTTCTTTTTTCTTTATGGTTCTCAAACTGAATGACTTCAATTGTGTCATCCTCAAGTCCACTGATGATTTCATCTTTATCTGATAGATCCAATATTCTCTAGAACCCCTTTGGGTTTTTGTTTTTTTAAAATTTCTCTTACTGTGATCTTCAGCTATGCTTCATTCTTTTCCATAATTTCTATCTCTTTATTGATACTTTCTTTGTGTTGTGTTATTTCCTGACTTCCTTCCCTTCATTTTCCATGGGTTGCTTTAACTCTTTGAACATGTTTAGGATCATTATTTAAAAGCCTTTTTCTGTTAAACCACAGGTCTGATGTTCCTTGATGATGTCTCATGTTTACCATGATATTATTTCTTCCTTTTTTATGATTTGGAATCACTTGTTGAAACCTAGGCATTTTGATATTTTAATGTGTTATCTTTGGAACTGAATAACTGAGGCACTGGTTCCTTAACAATATATACTGGGAGCAGATGTGGCTCAAGCAGTTGAGTGCCTACTTCCCACATGGGAGGTACCTGGTTTGTTTCATGGTGCTTCCTAAAACAAAAACAAAAACAAATGAAAAAACCAGCTCAGAGTAGCCTTTGTGGCTCAGTGGTTGAGCACTGGCTTCCCACATGCAAGGTCCCAGATTCAACCCCTGCTACTGGTATAACAGATATTTCCTTGAATATGAGTAGTTTACAAAAGAAAAAAAAAGGTAGATAAGAGCACTTTCTTTCAGGTTTTGCTGATTGACATGTTCGATTATTATCCTTTAGAGCTTATCCATATAAAGTTTTTAAAGAGTAGCCTGAGACAAAAGCAGATAGACTCCCGGGTCTTTTCTGTTTATGTGTCCTGTTATAGACATGTGCATGTGGCCCTAGGAATTCCACTGTTTACACAAATGTGAATATCTCTTTTTCCCTGGGAAACTGGAAATCCTGATGGTACCAGGTGGCACACTATGCATTACAACCAATGATACTTTTCCCCAGGTAGCTGCAGTTTGTCTAATCTCCTACAGTGTCTGTAGCAGTCCTCAGTCAGCTGCCCCTATATGCAGGTCAAATTCTGGGACAGGCAGCCTAGGATGAGTATCTTGGTTCAGTCTGTCCCACTGTCATGAGATGGACAGTCTTATAGATATGCATACTGTTTTGCATTAGGGCTACTCTGTTCTTTCTGAAACCTGGATAAGGGACTCAAATTGGAAGTGAGGGTCAGGTGTTTGCCAAGTTGATGAAAGGAAGAATGAGGTGCCAGAGTGTCACCAACAGGATGCTTTTCTATCATTTTAATTTGCTTTTCATTTTAATTTGCTTTTCATTTTAATTTGCCTTTTGTCTTGATTTGGCATTCTCCATGCAAATTTTTCACTGTTTTCTGGAACTTTGAGAAAGATGTCTGCCCATTTTTGCTCATTATTCAAGGTTTCTGTGATGGGATGGAACCTGAAACCACATACTACTATCATCATCTGTGTTGGACACTCTATTAAGAACATATTTTAAAAGTCTTTGCTTAAAATCTCAAAGTCCAGTCTTCAGTGATTATTTCTGATGTTTTAACTTGCTCTTACAGATAGGCTATTATTTCTAGTTCATTTGAATGTCTTTAATAGCTTTTTTTTCAATGAACATATAGATATTTTTTAACAAATCAATTTTGATACATATTAATAAAGCATACAATTCATCAAAAATGTATAATCAATGGCATTTGCTATAATCACATAGTTGTGCATTCATCATTTCAATTAGTATTAGAGCATTTTTATTATTTCACTAGTAATAATAATAAACAATAAAAACAAGGAAGAAAATTCCTCACCTCTCCATCTATGTTCCCCATTGCACATAACTGCTATTTCTGACTATTCTCTCCAAAGTGTATAATCAATGGCTTTTAGTATAATTACAATATTGTACATTCATCATCTCAAAAATTTTAGAACAATTCATTACTCCAAAAAGAAAGACTCCACACTCCTTAGCATTCCTTCCTCAGACCTACATAAACACTAGTTTCCTTTAATCTTCACATGTCATATAAATGGAGTCATACAATATGTAGCACTTTGTGTCTGGTCTCCTTCACTTAGCATAATTTTTTTTTGTCTGTTAACATTTTGTACTAACTTACATTTGTTCAGCTTCAAAGACAAACAATTTTATATATGCAATTCTACCCATATTCATATTTCACATAATAAATTTATATTACACATAATATATTTAGTTCATAATAGGAAAATCATACAGTATTTGTCCTTTTGTGTCCAGCTTGCTTCACTCAACATAATGTCCTCCAGGTCCATCCATGTTACCATAAGTTTCATGACTTCATTTCTTCTTACTGCTGCATAATATTCCTTCATGTGTATATTCCACAATTTGTTTATCCATGCATCAGTTGATGGACACTTGGGTTGTTTACAACTTTTGGCTATTGTGAATAATGCTGCTGTGAACATAGGTGTGCAGGTATCTACTCATGTCCCTGCTCTCAGATTTTCTGGGTATATATCTATCAGTGGTATTGCCAGGACCCCTGGGAACTGCCTAATAGTCCTCCACAGTAGCTGTACCATTCTACATTTCCACCAACAGTGAGTAAACAGTCCTATCTCTCCACATTCTCTCCAACATTTACAGATTTCTGATGTTTTAATAGTAGCCAGTCTGATAGGTATGAAATGTTACCCCATTGAAGTTTTGATTTGTATTTCCCTAATTGCTACTGATGTTGAACATTTTTTCATGTATCTCTTTGCCATTTGGATAGTTGCTTTTCAAGTGTTTTGCCCATTTTTTAATTGGACATCCTGTACTTTTATTGTTGAGTTGTATAATCTCTTTATATATCAGGGATATCAAATGCTTATCAGATATATGATTGCCAAATATTTTTCCCATTGAGTTGGTGGCTACATTTTCACCGTTTCACAAAGTCCTTTGAGGTGTAAAAGTATTGAATTTTGAGGAGGTCCCATTTATCTATATTTTCTTTTTTTTTTTTTTAAATGTTTCTCAAATATGTTTTTTTTTTTTTTTAAAGATTTATTTATTTATTTAATTTCCCCCCCTCCCCTGGTTGTCTGTTCTTGGTGTCTGTTTGCTGCGTCTTGTTTCTTTGTCCGCTTCTGTTGTCGTCAGCGGCACGGGAAGTGTGGGCGGCGCCATTCCTGGGCAGGCTGCACTTTCTTTTCATGCTGGGCGGCTTTCCTCACGGGCGCACTCCTTGCGCGTGGGGGCTTCCCCACGCGGGGGACACCCTTGCGTGGCACGGCACTCCTTGCGTGCATCAGCACTGCGCATGGCCAGCTCCACACGGGTCAAGGAGGCCCGGGGTTTGAACCGTGGGCCTCCCATATGGTAGACGGACGCCCTAACCACTGGGCCAAAGTCCGTTTCCTCTATATTTTCTTTTATTGCTCATCCATTGGGCACAAAGTTTAAGAAACTATCACCCACAACAAGACCTTAAAGATGTTTTCCTACATTTTCTTCTAGGAATTTTATGGTTGTTTTTATATTTGAGTCCTTAATCAATTTAGAGTTAATTTTTGTATATGGTGTGAGATAGGAGTCTTCTTTCTTTCTTTTGGCTGTGGCTATCCAGTTCTCCCAGTACCATTTGTTGAACAGACTGTTCTGACCCAACTGGGTGAGCTTAAAAACCTTGTCAAAAATCTCTTGACTGTAGATGTGAGGGTCAATTTCTGAATTCTTGATTGGCTTCTAGTGATCAATCTATCTGTCCTTTTGCCCGTACCATGCTTTTTTTTTTCTTTTTTTTTTGCCACTGTACTTAAGTAATATGCTTTGAAATCAGAAACAGAGTCCTCCAACTTTGTTATTCTTATTTTAAGACAAATTGTGCTATTCTGGGCCCATTACCCTTTCAAATAAATTTGATTATTGGCGTTTCGATTTCTGCAAAAAAGGCTTTTGGGGTTTTTGGGGAGGATTACATTAAATTTGTTAATCAGTTTGGTAGAATTGAGGTTTAACCATATTTAGTCTCCCAACCCATGAACACAGAATGTTCTTCCATTTATTTAATTCTTCTTTGGTTTCTTTTACAAATGTTTTCTAGTTTTCTGAATACAGATCCTTTATGTCCTTGGTTAACTTTATTCCTAAATATTTGACTCTTTTATTCACCATTAAAAATGGAATTTTTTTCTGATTTCTTCCTCAGGTTGCATATTGGTAATGTATAAAAACACTATTGATTTTTGTACAGTAGTTTTGTATCCTGCCACTTTGCTAAATTTGTCTAATAATTCTAGTAGCTTTTTGTGGATTTTTCAGGATTTTCTAGATATAGGATCATGTCATCAGTGAATAGTGAAAATTTTACTTCTACCTTTCCTCTTTGGGATCCCTTTATTTTTTGTCTAGCTTAATTGCTCTAGCTAGAACTTCCAGCACAATATTGAATAATTGGAGACAATGGGCACCCTTGTTTTTTTTCCTGATCTCAGTGGGAAAGCTTTAAGTCTTTCACCATTGAGTACAATGCTAGCTGTAGGTTTCTCATATATGTACTTTAATGTATTGAGAAAGCTTCCTTCTGTTGCTAGCTTGTGGAGAATTTTTATTCAAGAAAGGGTGCTGTATTTTATCAAATGACTTTTCTGCATTAGTTGAGAGAATCATGTGATTTTTCTCCTTCAAATTTTCAATGTAGTTTATTATACTGATTGATTTTCTTCTGTTCAACCACCCTTGCATACCTGGGAGGTATACCCACTTGATTGTGGTGTATAAATCTTTTAATGTGCTTTTGGATTTTGTCTGCAAGTATTTTTTTTTTTTTTTTTTAGTATTTTTGCATCTATATTCTTTAGAGGTATTGATCTATAATTTTTTTTCGTACTATTTTTACCTGGTTTTGGTATTAGGGTAATGTTTGTTTCATAGAAAGAGTTTCGTGGCATTTTTTTTTCCAGTTCAATTTTTTTAAGAACTTGAGCAAGATCAGTATTAGTTCATCTTTGAATGATGGGTGGAATTAACCTGTGAAGGCATCTGGTCCTGGGCACTTCTTAGTTGGGAGATTTTTTTTTGTCTTTATTATTTTTTTAATGTTACATTAAAAAAATATGAGGTCCCCATATACCCTCATCCCCCTCACACCACTCCTCCCATAACAACAACCTCCTCCATCATCATGGGACATTCATTGCACTTGGTGAATACATCTCTGAGCACTGCTGCACCACCTGGTCAATAGTCCACATTATAGTTTACACTCTCCCCCAGTCTGCACAGTGGGCCATGGGAGGACATACGATATCCAATATTTGTCCCTGCAATACCACCCAGGTCAACTCCAAGTTCTGAAAATGCCCCCACATCACATCTCTTTTTCCCACTCCTTATCCTCAGCAGCTACCATGGCTACTTTCTCCATATCAATGCTATATTTTCTTCAATTACTAATCACAATAGTTCATGAATAGAATATCAGTAAGTCCACTCTAATCCATACTCTATTCCTCCATCCTGTGGACCCTGGAATGGTTATGTCCACTCCACATCTATATCAAGAGGGGGCTTACATTCCACATGGAGGATGGATGCAATTCTCCTGCTTTCACTTGTAGGCACTCTTGGCTCCCTGGTGTGGTGGTTGACCTTCTTCACCTCCATGTTTGCTGGCTGGGGTAAGTCCAATAAACCAGAGGGTAGGAGTTGCAAGTCTGTTGGGACTCAGGGCTTGGCTATCACATGGACAGTCCAGAGATTCAGGTCCCCTGGGTAAACACTAAACCCCAGTGCCAACCACAGGTCTGGTAAAAGTAACAGGAGAGGCTTGTGACCAAAGATCACATCTGAGTCCAATCCATCACACTCAGGAGCACAAACTCCAAAGTAGGGCCAACTGACATGGCACTGAATTCCATCTGCCATGACCATAGAATCTGTGGGTCTCTGTAGCCCTAAGAAGAATGAATACCTGAGGTTGTATCTAGTTTAGCTGTCTCTAGGACTCTGCTGAGGTGTGCATAAGGGCAACCCCTCTGATAACCTCCCTGCTCTTTTTGGAGACTCATGGCCATATAAATTCATTTGTCCTTTCCATTTTCTGCTTTTATTCAAGGTAAAAAAAAATTTAACTCCTGATATTACATATAGGCTGAGATATTCTGCTGGCCTGAGTTGACCCTTTTATTCAAGGTCATTTTCTAGTTACATCATCAGCTGGTACTTGGTAGTAATCCCTCGGTGCCAGGAAGGCTCATCCCCAGGAGTCATGTCCCATGCTGGGGGGAAGGCAATGCATTTACATGCTGAGTTTGGCTTCGAGACTGGCCACATTTGAGCAACATGGAGGCTCTCAGGAGATAATTCTTAGGCACCCTGCAGCTCTAGGCCTAGTTCTTATTTCAGGCACACAGGCTCACAAACTTAGTCATTAGTATCAAAGGCTCATTGTTGGACCATTCTTCTTTTTTGGTCTTTGCCATTGCACTTCAGGGATTGTTGCTGTTTCATTAGGGAATGTGATAGAGCTCCCCTGGCTAGGAACTCAGGACTCCCTCAGTTGTCATTTTTAACTGTAATCACTATGAAAATACCAAACATTTTTATGTACCCTGTATATATGCCTAGAGAACTCCCTCCCAACCATGTACCAGTTGGGAGAATTTTGATGACTGTTTCAATCCCTTCACTTGTCATCCGTTTGTTGAGGTCTTCTATTTCTTCTAAAGCCAGTGTAAATGTTTCATGTGTTTCTAGGAAATTGTCCATCTCACTCACATTTTCTAGTTTGTTTGTTTTTTTGCATACAGTTGTTCATACACTCCTCTTGTGATCTCTTTTATTTCTACAGGGTCATTGGCAATGTCTTCCCTCTCATTTATTTTATTTATTTTTTTCTTCTCTCTTTTTTTCTTTGTCTGTCTAGCTAAGAGTGTCAATTTTTTTGATCTTCTCAAAGAACCAACTTTTGGTTTTGTTGATTCTTTTTGTTTCTTGTTCTCAATTTAATTTATTTCTGCTCTGATCTTCACTATTTCTTTCCTTCATCTTGGTTTGGGATTAGTTTGCTCCTCTTTTTCTAGTTCTTCAAGGTGTACAGTTAGATCACCAATTTTAGTTCTTTCTTCTTGTTTAATGTAAGCATTGAGGACTGTAAATTTCCCTATCAGCACTACTTTTGTGGTGTCCCATAGGTTTTGATATGGTGCATTCTCATTTTCATTCATATCAAGATATTTGCTGAATTCTCTTACAGTTTCTTCTTTGGCTCAGTAATTGTTTAAGACTGTGTTGTTTAATCTCTCTACATTCATAAATTTTCCCTTTTTCTGCTGATATTGATTTCCAAATTCTTTCCTTTATGATCAGAGAAAGTGTTTTTTATGATTTCAATCTTTTTAAATTTATTGAACCTTGTTTGTGATGCAACATATGATCAATTTGGGGAAGGATCTATGGGTACTTGAAAATAATATATATCCTGCTGTTTTGGGGTGCAATGCTCTATAGATATCTGTTAGGTCTAGTTCATTTATCATATTATTCAAGTTCTTGGTTTCTCTATTTATCCACTGTCCAGATGTTCTACCCAATACTAAGAGTGGTTTATTGAAATCTCTAACTAAATATTGTAGAGACATGTATTTCTCCCTTCAGCTTTACCAATGTGTATCTTGGGGTACTGAAGTTAGGTGCATAAATATTTAGAATAGTTATTTTTTCTTATTGAATTGCCCCTTTTATTAATATATAATGATCTTCTTTATCCCTTTTAACAGTTTTGCATTTAAAATCTATTTTGTCCAATACTAGTATCACTACTCCAGCTCTTTTTTTTTTGGTTAGTATTTGCATGTTATATCCTTTTACCAACCTTTCACTTTTAAAGTGATGTATCCTTACTTCTGAGATGAATCTCTTGTAGACAACATACAGATAAGTCATGTTTTAAAATCCATTCTATCAGTCTGTGCCTTTTGATTTGGGAGGTCAAGCCATTAACATTCACTGTTTTAACTGTAAAGGCATTACTTTATCCATTTTGACATTTGGCTTTCTGTATCGTGTCTTCCTATAGTGTATCATTTCACCCTTTCTAATATTCTTCATTTCTACATTCTTCTCCAAGTCTCTCTCCTTGCTTTTTCCTTTCAGATTGAAGGACTCCCGTTAGTATCTCTTCTAATTCTGGTCTTTGGTAACATATTCTGTCAGTTTTTGTTTGTTTGTGAAGACTTTGAACTCCCCTTCATTTTTGAAGGACAACTTTGCCAGGTACAGAATTCTTGTCTGGCAATTTTTCTCTTTGATTATCTTAAATATGCCATACCACTTTCTTCTCTCCTCTATAGTTTTTGAGAAGAGGTTGGCACCTAAACTTACTGAGTTTGCATTTTATGTGATGCTTTGCATTTCCCCTGCTTCTTTCAAAATCTTCTTTTTATCACTGATATTTTTCATTCTGAATAGTAGGTGTCTCAGGCTAGGTCTGTTTGTATTATTCCATTTGTGGTGCATTGTCCTTCTTGGATAGTGGTATTTATGTCCTTCATAAGGGAAAGGAAGTTTTCAGTCATTATTTCTTCAAAAAATAGTTCTGCCCCTTTTTCTATTTTCCTCTCCTTCTGGGACACTGACAATGCATATGTTTTTGCATTTTGCATTGTCATTCAATTCCCTGAGAACCTGTTCCATTTTTTCCATTCTCTTCTCTTTTTATTCTCCTTTCTTTTCCAGTTCACATGTTTTGTCTTTGAAATCACTAATTCTGGGTGGTGGACTTGGCCCAGTGGTTAAGGCATCCATCTACCACATGGGAGGTCCGCGGTTCAAACCCTGGGCCTCCTTGACCCATGTGGAGCTGGCCCATGTGCAGTGCTGATGCGCGCAAGGAATGCCAAGCCACGCAGGGGTGTCCCCCACATAGGGAGCCCAATGTGCAAGGAGTGCACCCTGTAAGGAGAGCTGCCCAGCGCAAAAGAAAGTGCTGCCTGCCCAGGAATGGCACCGCACACACAGAGAGCTGACACAACAAGATGATGCAACAAAAAGAAACACAGATTCCCGTGCTACTGACACCAACAGAAGTGGACAAAGAAGATGCAGCAAATGGACACAGAGAAGAGACAACTGGGGTAGGGGTGGGGGGAAGGGGAGAGAAATAAATAAATAAAAATAAATCTTAAAAAATCACTAATTCTGTCTTCATGCAGGACAAATCTGCTCTTATATGCCTCTAAAATATTTTTACTCTCATCTATCATGTCTTTCATTCCCATAATGTCTGTTTCATCTCTTTGCAGACATTCAAATTGTTCGTCATGCTCTCCCAGTGTCCTCTTAATATCCTTTCTCTTTCATCATATTTTCTTTCAATTCTTTAAATTGATTTAGTAGAGTTGTGTGATTATCATTGATTAATTGCCTTAAATCCTGAATCTTTTCAGTACATTGGGTTTGTTCCTTTGGCTGGGCCATGTCTTTCTGTTTTGTAGTATGGCCTGTATTGTTTTGCTGATATTTAGGCATCTGAAATGTTGGTGAATTTACTCTAACAGCCCATTTCTCTCTCTTGTCTATTGCTTTTATTTTTTTCACAACCTGAATATTTGGCTTAACTTATCCTAAATCTTTAAAATTGCTCAGTTTTAGTTACCAAATCATGCCAGGGACTCACTAATGGGGCATAGACTTTCTAGCAGGGTTGGGTAAAGAGAGGTCTAATGGCAGTTTTTGTCCATTTAGTTTCCAGACTGACCAGCAGATGGTCCTTTTTGGCAAAACTTTCCAGAGTTGTAGCTCTCTAGGTTTCCTTTTGTTTTTGACTGGTCAGTGCCAAGATTCAAAGTGGGCTTTGCAGGCTGAATTCACTGAAGAAAAGCTCCTAAAAACCTAGCAGGGAGGAAGATGTCTGCTCTCCTCTCAGTCAGTTGCAATGTTCCAGGATTTTATCCCTGTTGAATATATTGGGGGTAGGGGACGAGAGGCCTTCCTGGTGGCTGGGAGGTTTAGTAAACTCACAGTTTGTTTCAGCTTTTTCATCTGTGTGTCTTTCACCCTCCTGGGAACTGTGAAGCACCATCCAGTTCTGCTGACCCCCAAAGCAGGCCCCTCAGGCACCTTTTGGCTCTTTCTCCACAGTATTTATGAGAGTACTGAACTTTATCTGCCTAATCTGACACCATATTGCCATAATCCTCCTGCTTATTTCTTCCTCACCTTTATTTTTATGCAAATTTTGTCATCTAATGCTTCTTTAAAAAAATTAAAATATTAAAAAGTAATTTTAGAGTTAAAAAAAACTAATATATAGGAAAGTGTGCCCACAAATTATGAAATTTAACTTCTGATACTTTACTATATTTCCCTTTCTCTTAAACCATCATCAAATTTCACAAAAATAAAAAAGTTTTCCATTCACCCTACATGGTATAATAAAAACTGCAAATGGAATTTATAGATACACATGATGGGGTATGAAATGAGTAACAGCATTTAAAATCAAAGGAAAACAAAGAAAATTATTGTTTGATTTGGAGGTGATAACTAACCAGGCTCTAGGTAAACAAGACAATAGAAAATACTGTGTAACAAGGTAGCTCCACTACATAAGAAGTGGTTTTGTGTTATGTAAACTGGCATTGTATAAGTTAAAATGTATGTTGGGCATTCTAAAATTGACTGAGGTGGTGACAGCACAACTCTATGGTGAAAATGAGAGCCATCGACTATACATTTTGAATAGGTTGTACAAAGCATGGGACTGTATAACAGGGACTCCAGTGGTGGAAGATGGACTGTGGTTAACAAAAGAAATAGGAGAATTTCCTACCAGGAACTATAACAAATATGTAATACTAATACAGGGTGTTAATAACTGGTTGAAAATACACCAATGTTATAGTTAGTAGTCATGTTTTGGCAATGCTCTTTCATAGTTTGCAACAAATGTTTCACAACAAAGCAGGATTTGGGTGGGGGGGCAATGTATGGGAGACTTGTATGATGACATGCATATTTTTTGGGTAAATTCACAACTTATACTATACACTTATTGTTTATGTATATTCATGTATAAATTATGTACTTCAATAAAATTTTATTAAAATGTATTTTTGCAACTTGAAGCCTATCAAATATTTTAAAGTTATAAATGATTGCTAAGAGAGTTATTTTTAGTTAAAAAAAAACAAACAAAAGAAAGCAGTAAAAGGGTAGGTGGAAGGAAAACTATAAATTACTGTATTAGACAGCCAAATGGGTGCTAGCAAAATACCAGAAATCTGCTGAGTGTTATAAAGGGTATTTATTTGGGGTAGATGCTTACAGTTACAAGGCCATAAAGCATAAATTACTTCCCTCACCAAAGTATTTCCGCATGCTGGAGCAAGATGGCTGCTGACATCTGTGAGGGTTCAAGCTTTCTGGGCTCCTCTGGGCTCAGCTCCTCTGTTTCCTCCACAGGGTCAGCTAGACTATCAGGCAAATGGCTCTGTTTCTCTCCCTGGGGCTCCAGCTTCAGAATCAAACTCCAGCATCAAAACTCCAACACTGAAAGCCTGCAACTCTGTCCTTTGCCATGCCTTTATCTGTGAATCCCCACCCACCAAGGGGCAGGGACTCAATACCCTAATGACATGGCCCAATTAAAGCCCTAATCATAACTCAATCAGGCCCAGGTACAGATCAGCTTACAAACATAATCCAATATCTATTTTTGGAATTCATAACCATATCAAATTGCTAAAATTACAACAATCAGAAGGCAATTACAAACTTGGTAAATATTACTCTAAGTATGTTATTATTGACTTATAATCCCATCCATTGGGATTTTTTTTCATATATGTAATTTATACATTGTGGTATAATGTTTGAGTATAATGTATGTGGTATAAAGAATGAGGGTGCAGCATGGGTATCTCTCTTTTGAGAAAAGATCGTTCCTTGGAACCAACATCAACTGCTTATAATTTCCTTCTTTTAACTAACCCATGTCAGATAAATTATCTTATTTAGTTTTGTATACTCTAGATAACATTGTCTAGGTGACATGCCAAGCCTCAACATTATTTAAATGCTGCCCTGACTCACATATCCCACCATACACGTAAACACTTCTCTTTTTCCATAGATGCAAGAATTTAGTTTTGTTCACTGCTTTTGTCCAAGAAGAAAGGTCAGGCATCAGATCTATACTTCTGAATGATTCTTCTCTTAGAATCCTTAACATTTTCTGTTTATCGGTATATAGACAAAGAGTTGTAACATGAGGGTATCCAAGGTGTGAAAAACAGAAACTTCTGCCTTTGGCTCCATTGAGGAGTTTGCATTTGGTTGTGCATGCATAAAAAGCACAGTCCCAAAGAGTAAACAGACAACCAGGAGGTGGGATGGCAGGTGCAGAAGGCTTCTATCTGCATCTACTCCTTGCTAGACCAAATCCCCAAAATGACTTTTCCTTTGGAGGAATTACCTTTATTCCTTCACTGATTCTTTCTTTTCATTGTCCTTGTTTGCATAATTTATTTCTATCATTTTTGCATATTATGACTCATTAGCTTTCATCTTTCTAAAGTCCGTTTTTTTTCTCTTCAGTGAATGTGTATTGTTGTCTGTTGATCTGTTAATACAAAAGTCTTAAAAATGCCAATGAGGAAGATTTACCCTCATTTATTGTCATATTACAGGTAGGTGGATAGAGATGATGCGAAATATCCTGATTTTTATTTAATTAATGTAATTAAATATATATTAAGTTTTTATTCTCTCTCAAAATTTGTAGTATGGAATGGGCATAATATCAAATACAGAATACCCAAGGCAGAGTTATTGGGCATTTTTATATCATATCTTATACCCAAAGAATTAAAAAATATCAATGCATATTATTAAAGTGTATAAAGTAAAGAATATCCATAGGAAGAACTCTTTAGCGCACCCCTACCTTTTCAAAGAGGATTTTTAATCATCAAATTTATTCTTCTAACCAATTAAATTATGTGATAGATTTGATATGTTCTTTAAATAATAAACTGACATGAGATAAAAAGAATTATTTAATTCAAGTATTAGAAGTTCTGCCTATTGATGTAATAAGCCAGGTTCTAATTCTAGCCTTAACAATTGTTTCCAAATTTTGTGACCCTTTTTCCTTCTTTCCTGGAACATCCCTTTTAAAAGTGCCTTGGGACCTTTGATTCCCTAAGTCCCAGAGGTGCACTGACTTCTTGACCTCTCAGATTCCCAAAGGAGCCCTATTGCATTAGATATCTGATTTCTGATTTTTCCCCATGATGCTTAATTTAGGTAGATACACAGGAACACAAATCTGAGGATGACATACATGGTAATTATTAGATGTCTTATTATATTAACAAGTCCCAAGACCATTGTTCAGATATTTCATAACAGAAATTTTACTGCATTTCCCAAAACAGTAAAACATCATCTCATTATTCCAGCCATTATAGCATCTATAGTTTCCCTCACTGTTAAGATTCTATCCTGTTTAATTGTTTTTACTACACCAGGGGAAGAGGAAGGAGGGATGACTCTATGTTCTGAATCCAAGTGGTTTACATGGCTGTAACTGATACATAGTCATAGGACAGTAATCCTTCATTTCCCATAAGAAGATGACCTTTGTTAGTGACTCATTCAAATCTACTTAGAAAATCAAAATATGCTTTCAGATGTTTCACATTAAGTGCTCATTTAAACATTTATAGCTCAGTGATAACTGAACTACAATGATAATGAGGTTAGACTGGACTGTTTCAGATTGTTCATTCATCAGTTTTCAGTATCCACAGGACACAATCAATGAAAAAAAATATTTTTATTAGATCATAGAAATATTTTCACACTACTGGAAAATAAATCTCAATGCTCAGGCCCTCCTAAAAAATATATCAGTAAAGTCATTTGCATGTAAATTATAGGCTTACAATAAGAAAAATGAAACAAAAATTTAACTTTTAATAACAAGAGGTTTGCAGGGAAGCCACATTTTTTTTAACAAAATCATTTTCAAGAAGCTTATCTTTTAGTTTATGTTTAATTTAAATATTTAAATTATTGTTCTAAATACATAAATGTTCATCTTAAATGTCTCTTACTTCCATAGATAATTATTACATTTTCCTCCCAAGGAAATCTAAAGATATGAATTAAATCAAATTTCAATTATTAATGGTAATCCAAAACACCATTAATAGAATTGTTTTTAGTTAAACCGTTCTTACTGCTTTCTAAGCTGTGCCTCCACTAGGGAAAGCAGAAGGTTTATACTGACACAGAAAAAAGGTAAGTCATAAAGATGGCTAGAAGAATAAATCTCAAAATAGCATACAAATATAATTGAGTTATGTAGATCATCTTTTTCATTTCCTTTTTAACATTGTTATTCACCCCATTTTAATGACCCCAATTGGAAAAATGATTTATTATTTTATATGAATTCTTTATTTATCCTTCTACTCTTTTTACTCCACCGTGATTTCTTCTGCAGTGTTTTTAATCTTCACCCTTTAAGTAAAATTTAGCCTTTCATTTCCACCTATATCCCTTGTTTGGGTAGCTGTTATTCTCTGGGGTAAAGTTTACACTCTGCTGGTATGTTCTAATGTGTGTATAATTGCTGTTAAATATAGAATATTCCATATAAATTGAAAATCATTGCAAGCACTTAAACTGTTGCTGAAAATCCATGACTCTGCATCACCATCAGCATCTGGACTACATTATCCAGACAACAAAATGTTGTGACTTTCCATTTCCAGATGGGAGTCTCCATGAATTTGCTCCATGCTGCTTCCATTGTCCATTCTGTTTGTCATGGTCCTTGCCAGTGAATCTTATAGATGTCTTGCTCCCGACACAAGTATTGGCTCACACCAAAACAACAGTATGCTATACTGGGTGGGTGGATATTGAGTGTAATCTTCCAATTCTGTGGTGGCCAATCCATCAGGCCATCAGGCAAATATTGCTGTTTGTGAGTTCTGGGAACTGCCCATTGATACCCTCTGGCTGGAGGTATTCTCAGGCCTGAACCCCAGAGGGCTAGATGGCAATCTTACAGGGGAGTAAACAAAAAGCTTGACAAATGTATCATGCAATTTTGTCAATAAAGCAGTTTTCTATGATCTCCCAGATTAAACCTTATGGGCCACTTGTAAGAACTGCAGCCTCCACAGAATTTGGGCTCTGAGAGAGGTTTAGACAGCTAGAGTAGGGGTACATGCATTGATGGACTTCCTCCAGGTAGGAACTGACTAGTTGCTTTGGAATCTGCTGACATATGTGGCACTGCTAGTGAAAAGAAAGGCTAGTGTGGACAGAAATGATCATTAACCATGACTTGGGACAAGGGATTCATGTGCTCATTTAAACTGAGATTGTAGTACTAATTTCTACCTAATGGGGAAAGTTCATTAAAAACCAATAGTTTGGGGACCAGCAAGATTAAGAGGGTGAGGATGAAGCTCCAAAATCTTGTTCTCCCAAATAAAGTGTCAGAACCAAATTTCTCAGAACTCCATAAAACAGTGTAAAGTTTATACCAAGAGAAAGCTAAATCAAGAAAAATGAAACTTGAAAAGGGTAGGCTGCCCTCTTTGGCAGCACATACACTAAAATTAGAATGATACAGAGAAATGTTGCATGACCCATGTTCAAGGATAATACCCAAATTTGTCAAGTGTTCCACATTTTTAGTTCTGATAGCAGCAAGAGAAAAGAGATCCATCACATACAAGGGATACGTATAAGATTAAGTGCTGATTTCTCATTTGAAACTTTTTGAAGTGAGATGGCAGTGGTATGACATATTTAAGGTACAAAGAAAAAAAAACAGCTAAGAATTCTGTATCCAGGAAAAAAAATTGCTCAAAAATACAGAAGACATTAAAATAAAACACAGATAAAATTGAGAGAATTCATCAAAAGGAGACCTAGCTTATAGGAAATACTAAAGAAAATACAGCAACCTGAAAAGGAAAAAAAAAGTAGCAAAGTGAGGTTTGGGCAGAGTTTAAAATTAAGATTATTCTGGGGGTAACTAAAAGAGTAAAAAGATAAAAATAAGATAGACACACAGAAAAAAAGCCTAAAGATAAAATGGATGAAATAAAACACTATATTTACAGTAATAGCATTGAACATTCATGTATCAAAGTTCCCCATTTAGAGATAAAATAGGCAGAATAGATTTAAAAAATATGATCTAACTACATGCTGTCTACAAGAGACTCAGCATAGATCCAAGGGCACAAATAGGTTACAAGTGAAAGGTTGGAAGATGATTTTCCATGCAAATTGTAACCAAAAGAAGAGCTGGGGTACCTTTACTAATATAAGACTAAATAGGCTTTAAATGCAATTATGAGATATATACACACTATATATATACAAACA